>NC_058131.1:291314915-291333127 GCF_016433145.1 Gracilinanus agilis
CTTCCTTCCTTCCTTCCTTCCTTCCTTCCTTCCTTCCTTCCTTCCTTCCTTCCTTCCTTCCTTCCTTCCTTCCTTCCTTCCTTCCTTCCTTCTTCTACCTATCAAGAAAATGTATGACTAGAAAAGGAGGTGGGTCAGTCTTCTAGTGAAGTGATAGATGGCAGATATGATGGATAGCTAAAGTACTGAACTAGTATTTATGCAGTATCAAAAGAATCAGAAATTCTTTAGCATGATGGGTATGCTCACTGTGGCAAACTTATTGAAGGACACAGACAAGAAATGTGCTGGACAACGAGACATGGACAGGTTGTGACCTGCATTGGTAGAAGAATAACCTCCATCATTGAGTTTACAGAATCATCATTACATTGATGTGGGAGAAAAAATATGGAATTGGCTGCCTTGGCAGGTAGAAGGTTCCCTGTCCCTGAAAGGCTTCACATAGAGGCAAGCTGACCCATTGGTGGGGCTGCCATAGAGAGGATTCCTGCTCAGGACTGAGTTGGGCTAGATGACCTCTGCTCTCTCTTCCAATTTGGAGATTGTGTTATTCTCTGGAATGAGTACTGAGCTCTGCAGCAGGGGAATCACAATTTTGTGGTAAGAATGCCCCTTAGCTGCCGGTCTGGAGATCTAGAATCTTGGCTCCGCTTCGCCACTTACTAACTGTATGTATGACCTTGGGCAAATCATCTCCCACTTTGGACCTTAGCCTCCTCTTCTGTAAACCAAACAGGAGGAACTGGATGGATGCTAAGGTCCCTTCTAGCTGACTATCTAGAAGCCTACCCTCTAGTGTAATGCCTCTATTAGTGTCTCATTAGCAATTATGGTAAGAGTCAACTCCACCTGCTATGCAAACTTTTTTACCCTGCATGGATTAGGAAATTAATACTGGCTGTGAGAAATAATTGGAAAACACATAATGGTTCCTGGGAGTCTCAAGAGAGCCTGGGCACATTATTCCTTTCTTTTCAACATGGTGAGGAACCATATCAAGCTGACTGAGCTTGCATCCAGGTGGTCAGAATCAGCAGGCACCTAGCAATGTCAGTCAGACTGTGGCAGGGAGGATGTTTGCCCTGGGCATTGTCCTGGTGGTATTGGGTTTGCCACTGCTGACACTGACCCTGGCATGAGGTGGAGAGAGAAGACAATGGAAACCTTTGGGCAATAGCAGTCCTGTTTGTCATTCATTACTCTAAAGACCCTACTGTAAGACAAATGGGAGTAAGGCAGCATCTATTCTAAAAAAAAAAAAAGAATAAAAAATAATCTTCTAGGAGGTAAAATACTTGATTTTTTTGTCCTTTTGATGTCAGAGGAGTGAAACCATTAAGAATCAGGATTTAATGATACTTTTCAGGAAGAAACATAACGATAGTACTCATAACTATATGTTATATGATGGAATAAGCAGTTCTATGTTTTCTGAAGTGGCTTCCCCCATCTCTCAGAGGATCAGAGGACTTTAGAGCTGGAAAGACTTTAGAAAGTATCCAGTCCCTCCCTGTCCCCAGTTCAGTATCTCCTTGTATAGACAAGAAGACTCAAAGCAGGAAAGTTATAAGACTAGTGAGGAGGAAAAGCCAGATTAAAATAACAGAATCTCAAAGTTGAAAGAGATCTCAGAGATCAAAGGACCATATGCAGCAGGCTAAGTCACTTGCCCAGAGGCACACAGCTTTAAGTATCTTAGTAGTGTTTGAACCAGGGTCTTCTGGACATCAACTTCAGGCCCTATCTACTAAGCAATACTGCCTCCCTTAAAGTACTGACCACTCAAATAGGAATCCCTTCTACAACATCTCTAACAACTGTCCAGTAATCATCCAGCCTTTGCTTGAAGTCCTCCAGTAAGAGAGGAAACCTATCTAATGGAGTGCTACTATCCTATGCAGAGCATGCAGGCTATAGTGTCGGAGGACCTGAGTTTGCATCCCATCTCTGATGCTTCCTGTGTGACCTTGGGCAAGTCATGTAACATCCTCAGGCCTAATTTTCTCAATTTGTAACATTAAAGATTAGATTAGAGGGGGCAGCTGGGTGGCTCAGTGTTCTGAGAGCCAAGCCCAGAGACAGGAGGTCCTGAGTTCAAATTTGGCCTCAGACACTTCCTAGCTGTGTGACCCTGGGCAAGTCACTTGATTCCCCCATTGCCTAGCCCTTACCACTCTTCTGCCTTAGAATCAATACACAGTAGTAATTCCAAGATGGAAGGTAAGCTTTAAAAAAAAAAAAGATTACATTAGATTAGGAATTCTTAACCTGGGTTCTGTGACCTTCTATACATGTATTTAAGTATTTATAGAATGTTTCAAAACAATGCATATATATGCAAATATATTTATAGAAATCTATCTAGCTATGTATCTGAAAAACGTGCTTCATTATACTGGTTTCCTTTATAACTGTATGTATTTTATTTTAGCCTTTTTAAACATTTCATTCTGAGGAGCTCATAGACTCTGGACTGCCAAAGATCCAACTGTGGCCATGCTCCTGAACCAGCCCATTCTACTTATAAACCTTAGGAAGTTTCTACTTATATGGAGCCTCTCCACCTCTTTACAGCTTGTATCCCATAGACTTTCCTTCTAGGCCAAGGAAAGCAAGTCTAATCCCTTTCCCACATGACAGCCCTTCCCAGACCTGAAGACATCTTGGTGTCACTCCTAACACCTCCAGGATAAGAGGCTTCGTTTTCTCCCAAGGATGCCCGCATGGCATGCTTTCAAGTCCTCTTACCCTCGTGAATGCCCTCCTGTGGCTATGCTGCCACAGGAGGAGTCAATGCCCACTCGAACTGTGGCGTCCAGAGATGGACCCAGGACTCAAGATGTTGCCTGATGCAGGCAGAGCTAGACGTGAGGACATCAGATCCTTTTCCTGCTGCCCAAGTTGAATGAGTGCTTTTGGCTGTTATGGCACAGTGCTGACTCATATTGACCTATTAGTTCACTAACCCCCTCAGGGCAGTGCCAGCTACTCTCCAATTACCTGCACTGCCCACTGTTTCCCTTCCCTTTCCAAACATAATACCTCGCCTAAACTGAATTCTCCAAATGGTGGCCGAGTTGCAGGGGGGACATTTACCCAGCTGTTATGCCGTCCCCAAATACCATCTTTAGCATATTTAATAGCTAAAGGGAAGAGGCAGCTGGGTGGCTCAGTGGATTGAGAGCCAAGCCTAGATACGGGAGGTCCTGGGTTCAAATCTGGCCTTATACACTTCCCAGCTGACCCTGGGCAAGTCACTTAACCCCCATAGCCTAACCCTTATAGCTCTTCTGCCTTGGAACCAATACATAGTATTGATTCTAAGATGGAAGGTAACGGTTAAAAAAAGCTAAAGGGAGAACCAGATCTATACAAACAAAACTCCAGAAGTCTGGGTCCCTTGGGTTAAATGCCCAACAAGTCTCTTGATGTCCAGTCCAGGGCTTTTAAAGGGAAGTTCACATAAATATCCAAAGATAGATTTTTCAAAATATGTTGGTAAAAGACAAAACAAACCCCAGCCCTCCAAGCTCTTTTGAAAGTACTCACGGAAGGGATGGAACCAGATCCCAAGTGGCAAAGTCTCTGGGGGGCTCCTTGTAACACCCTAATCCCTTGTGAATCTGTTGGTGTTGATTGGTCCACTAGAGGGCAGGAGCTCACAGGCCAACCCAGATGCTGATGTTGAGTTGTGGGGATTTATGTTGCGGGGACCCACCCGCCCTGAAACCTGCCCAGAACCAGCACCCAGAAGATGTCCTGGGACAAGGCCAATCCAGAAAAGACCCTTTCCCATTCCTATCTGACCGAGTGGCTGCTGCTGTGGCCTCCTCCCTGGCAGATCCCTTTGTGGTCTCAGGAGAAGCAAACTCAGAAATAGATTCAGAGGAAGCTGAAACACAAGCCAAAGGCATGGTCAGCCCCACGCCACTTCCTGAAAACAGATCATCTTGCAACTGATGAATGAGATGCCAAACACAGCCCCTTCCTCTTCTGTGGCTCTGCCAATCACGATAAGGCGAGACCTACTCTCCAGGCATGCTCAAAGCCCTCCATCTGCCATGGGGCAGGCTTGCTGTTCAACTTCTCTGTGGTCAGATTTGGGTCTCCAGATGGGATCTCTGGCTTCTCGGGCCTCCTTTACCTTCTTGGAACAGATAGAGTATCATACCTCTGAAAGTTCAGAGGCCCAAGACCTTCACTGCTGCTCTTCCAGCAAACACTAGGAAATCAGCAGAGAGGGGGGGCATCTAGGTGGCTCAGTGGATTGAGAATTGGGCCTGGAGATGGGAGGTCTTGGGCTCAAAACCGGCCTCCGAAGCTTCTTAGCTGGGTGACTCTGGGCAAGTCACTTAACCCCAATTGCTTACCCTTACAGCTCTTAGAACCCATACACAGTGTTGATTCTAAGATGGAAGGTAAAAGTTAAAAGAAAAATGTCAGTAGAGTCTCAGCTCCTACAACAACAGAGTTGCAGTTTCCTTATCTATAAAATGGGGGTAATTATTTCTGTCCTGTCATGAGGATCAAATAAACACTGGTTATTAGACACTAAGCAAATGACAGTGAGGCTGCTGCTGATTATTATTATCTTCTTGCATTTAAAAAAAACCCCAAACAAACCTTATCTTCTGTCTTGGAACCAATACTTTGTACTGGTTCCCTGAAGAATGATAAAGGTTAGGCAATGGAGTTAAGTTTCTTGCCCAGGGTCACACACCTGGGGTCTGACTTGAACCCACGATCCAGGCCTGGCTCTCTATCCACTGAGTCACCTAGCTGCCTCTCTTGCATTGTTTTTATGGAGTTTGGATTAGAAATGATACTGGTACAAGTTGCTATTTTATTAATTCTTTCTTGGTTAATGTTCTGCATTTCCATAAACATCAAATAGCCCTTTTCTACAGTTAAATAACAGTGTTAGGACTGCTGTTCATCTTTTCTAGGTTTGCTGAAAGTGGCCTTGGTGTAATTTCAGTAGCAGACAGAATGATGGGGGTAACATAGACCTCATTCTCTTCTCACATAATTTAGATTTCTTTTGCCAGAGCTCTATATTTTGAAAGTTTCCCCTTCCACATAGCTTGGAGATTATGAATATTAGGGATAGTGGCTTCTATTAAAAACATTATTCTTAAATTCTTTCAGACTAATGTTTCATCCAGGCAGTGGAGAAACTATTGTTTTTATCTGGAATAATATTCTAGTTCTAATATTTTGAGGCCCGTATTTGTAGTATGGGTAGCACAGGGAGAGAGGGCTGGAAGACCCACATTCAAATCTGGCCTCAGATACTTATTTGCTGTGTGATCCCTGGGCAAATCACTTAAACCTTGCTTGCCTCAGTTTCCTCAGCTGTAAAATAAGCTGGAGAAAGAAATGGTGAACCACATCAGTATCTTTGCCAAGAAAACCCCAACTGGAGCCACAAAGATTTGGACATGTCTGAAAATGACTGAACAACAAAATTTGTAATATGGAGGTTGGTTGTCTGCTACTCCATGAAAGATAGTGAGCTTCTGATGGAAAATTCTAGCTGCCAGGTCATGTCTTACTGGGTATTTATTTGTTACATAAGACATTTTTGCACTGATCAGTAAATCCAAGCTGCCTTCCACAATTCTGGTTGTGATGTTCTAGTACTAAATTGCTATTCATCGTATACTCCATTTCCATAAACAAAACTGTGTACCTCAGCTATGTGTAAAATGCTTCTCTAACAACATACTGTTGACTGGGTTCATAGTGTCACCCTTTTCTCCTTCCTTCCCCATTCAGGGCCATTTGATTCTTCTCTTGGATTATAGCCATTTCATAAGTTCCATCTGGAGGTCAGAGGATCACGGATCTAAAGTTGAAAGGGAGCTCAGACACCTCCCGGTCCAATCCCATCCCTAAATGAGAACCATTTTTTTTTACATTCTCAACAAATTGTCATTAAGCCTTTGCTGGAAGAAGGACCTGCAGTGAGTAGGGGTGAGGGAAGAAGCTACTCCTATTCATTCCACTTTTGGAGAGTCCTACTTGTCAAGTGGGGTGCTATGTGGTGCCACGGTGTGTAGAGCACTAGACCTGGAGTCAGGAAGATTCATCTTCCTGAGCTCAAATCTGGTCTTAAATACTTGCTACCTGGGTCACCCTGGACTAGTCACTTAACCCTGTTGGCCTTGGTTCTCTCATTTATAAAATAAGCGGGAGAAGGAAATGGTGAACTACTCCAATGTCTTTGCCAAGAAAACTCTAAATGGGGTCAGGAAGAGCCAGACATGACTGAGATGACTGAAGAACAACAAACATGAAGATTATTTTCCATACATTGAGCTGAAATCTATCTCTCTGTAGCTTCTACTCATTGTTCCTGGTTCTGCTTTCTGCAGCTAAGCAGAATAAGTCTGAATCTGACCCCTCTTCCATTGGACTCTTCTTCAGACACTTCAAGACAAAGATTGGGTCCCCTCTAAGTGTTTCTATCTCCAGGTCAAATGGCTCAAGAGTACCTTTGGCCACTTTTCACATATGGCATGATCTTATGGGGGCTCTTTGCTTTGTGACTCCTCTTCTCTGTATACCTTCCAGCTTATCAATCAACCAATCAACATTTATCAAGAGCCTACTATGTGCCAGGCTCTGTGACCCTCCTGACTTGTGGTGCCCAGACTTGGACCCAATATACCAGATACCCTCTCCCCTGGGCTGACTACTAGCACTTCCATCCTTTGGAAACAATGCCTCTTTTCATGCAGCCCAAGATCACCTTCACTTTTTGCTTTCTTCACACCTTTGCCTTCTGTCTTAGAATCAGTACTAAATATCTATTCCAAGGCAGAAGAGTGGTAACTGGAGTTAAGGGGCTTGCCCAGGAAATGTCTGAAGCCAAATTTGAACCCTGGACCTACCATCTCTAGGCCAGGCTTTGAGTCCATTGAGTCACCAACCCCCATTTCCCACCCCTCTTTTTTAAAATGGAATTCTATGGTGAGGATGAATTGACTCCTAGGGCTGCATGAGTAAAGGTTCTGACTGCAGCCTTTGCCTGGATGCCATCTCTCACAGGCAACAGGACTAGGGCATACTGGCAGCAACTGGGCCACTAAAAGCCCTCCTACAGGCCATCTGCAGTAAGCATGCTCTAGGCCAGTGATGCCTGGGATCTCTCACCTGTATGATTCTCCTAATCAATTCAATCCCGTGATGATGTGTTGAATACCAGCAGGACTATGGTTTGCCAATATTTCTTTGGGAGCATCCTATTGGGCCTCAAATGACTTAGGTGATGGAATGTACTCTAGATTTCTGGTACCTTAAGCTAAAATATCAGAAAGGGCTCCCTTATCCTTGATCATGTGCAACATTATCCTTCAGTTTTTTTGGATGAATACTCAAATTATTTTATTCAGCTATCTATTCCTATGATGATCTCCTTCTATTTCATAGATATTAATATCCCTCTTGGATTCAGGAATTCCGTGCACATTTGATATCTGATCAATCACTTGAAATTATAGAAAGATCCTCTCGCTCTCACTCCAGGCCACCAGAATTATTCTAATCCTGGCTTGGAATCCACTCTTTACTGAGCTATTTACTCTAATTAACTCCATAGGTATAATTCTCTCGGGATAGACACAAAGTGTGGTGTACTCCATTGCCAGAAAAGTTAACGCTCTCTCTTCCTCAAATGAAAAGATTCCTTGGCATGCTGAAAGCCTCCTCTAAATTTTATGCAAAATTATTTTCAACAAATTGCAAGAATAGGTCATAGGATGATAGATTTAAAGCTTGAAGTGACCATTCATGGTCTATGCGATCTTGGGCATGCCACCTTATCTCAGTGGGCCTCACATTCTGCATTTGTAAAATGAGGGGTTGGACTGAATGATCCTTAAGTTTCCTTCTGGGGTATCCCCAAGATTCCTCTATGGGTCCCTCATTAATCAAGGTCCCATATGAGTAGTAGTTGTTTTCTACATATCCTTTAAAGCCTTACGTGATTCCCCATTAAGTTTATTAGCAAATATCTCCCTGGGAGCTCACACAGCACACTCACTCTCAGAAGCACTTAGCATGCAATACGGGCTATCGTAGCTATTATCTGTGTTGGGGTCTTTCTAAATAGTAGGTTATAAACTTCAGGAGGAGAATGATTTCTTACCTAAGCTTTGTATCTCCTTTATAGGGTCATAGATTTATTGGCGGAAGAGATCTTTGAGGCGGTCTAGTGTAATTCCTTCATTTTATAGATGAGGCACTGAGGCCCAGAGAGAACAAGGGCTCTGCCCAACATCACAAAGGGAGTAGGAAGCTGAGGTAGGATTTGAACCTAGGTCCACTGGCTCTAAAATCAGCCACTCTTTCCCATATCAAGAGGAAGCCCTCAGCCCAGTGCTTTATATCATCAAGTTTTCAGTTAGGCAAACATTTTTAAGCACCCATTATATTCAGGGACAGGTAGGTAGGACTGGGAATAGAGCACCGGGCTTGGGGTCGGGGAGATCTGAGTTAAAATTGGATCTCAGACACTTACTGGATATCTGAGTCTGGGCAAATCACTTAACATTGATTTGTCTCAGTTCCTCATCTCTAAAATGGGTACACACTAGAGAAGGAAATGGCAAACCATTTCAGTATCTTTGCCAAAAAAACAAGTCTGTGTGGTGGTGAAGTGTTGGACACAAGTGAATGATTAAACAACAACAACAACGATGACAACAATAGCAATGCTTAGTGTATGTTTGTTGAATGAATGAATCAATGGCACTGAGGCTCATCTTAGTTCAGTTTTTGAAAGGCAACAAGTATATGGCTTATATATACTGACCTGAGCTTAGATCAACTCTCCTCTGGCACTGACCCTACGAATAAGTGGAGTTTGAATGGAACTGACTTCTCTCCTCCCAGCATCCCACCTGCTTATAGGCTGAGCCACACTCTGCCTTCTCTTGCTAAGAGAGGAACCACTGGCCCCCGGACTGTCAGTCCAGCACCATTCACAATTGCTAAATTAACTTTACAGTGAATGGAACAGAAATCTTTAAATCCTGGAGCTCCCCCCTCCTCCCCTTCCTCCTGAGCTGAATGTTCTAAGATAGGAGAAAAGACCTAAAATTGGGCAGACCACATTTCTAAGAAATGAACAAGAACAGGAATAAAATTACCCACCCGAGCTCAGTCAAAGGGAAAGAGAGGCAATAAATGGCTAATCTCAACATCACTTCAGAACATGAAGTGATGAGGCTGAATAGTTTAATTAGAGCCTCTTAGGCTGGGAGATATTAGCTACACAATTATGGAATAGAAAAGACTTATCCTGGAACACTGTTACATAGGACAGAAGGGACTGGGATACAAAATATAAAAGTAAAAAAAAAAACAAGCCTAAAACAAGAAAGAACCTCAGACTGCCTTAGCCTAAGCTCTTGGTCATCTCCTCTGATCAGGACGGACTGGTCAAACTGTTCCATAATTGCACTGTCAGTCCCTGCATTCAGATAATCAAGGAAACCCAGCATCGTTAGCTATTCTGTTCTTGCTCCCTCATTTACTTCCAAGGACTGGATTTAGAGAAAACTTTTGGAATGTAGCTTTGGTCTCTATCAATAGACCACCAAGAATTGATTTTAAAAAAAGACAAGCCAGGCCGAATGCTGAGATCACGGGCAAAGAATGAACAATCTGTACTTCACAGTGAGCTAAAATTCTAATGGGAGAGACACCAAGTATATAAAAATATAAAAAAATACACAGCATAAATGCAAAGTGAAGAAATACAAATATATGCAAGAGTTAAATACAAGGGAATTTGGGAGGTGGGTATCTGAAAGGCTTCATGAAGAAGCTGCAGGTGTAAGAGTTGCATATTAAAGGAAGAAAGAAGACTCTGTGAAAGGGAGGTAAAGGGGGAATGTGTTCCAGGCATGGGCAGGTGCCAGGGCAAAAGCATGGAGACTGGAGATCATGTCAGGAGTGAGGAACAGAGACAAAACCAGTTTGGCTGGATTGCAGAGTAGGAGAGGGAGAGTAATGTTCAATGAAACTGGAAAAATAGGGTGGGGGGAGGTTGTGAAGGACTTCAAAAAATTAAACAGCAGTTTAGATTTTCTTATTGCAGCAATAGGGAGCTAGTGAAGTTGGATGAGTAGGGGAGTCACAAAGTCAGATTGGCAACCATGTCTATGTAGGCTAAGCTGGAGAAGTGAAAGACCAGAGCCACTGCTTGGAGGCTTCTATGGGCATTCTGTAACTCTGGGATACGTATACTTGTAAAAGACCAATGAGACAGTGTGTTGTGCTGGAAAGACTGATGGGTCTGGAATCAGAAGACTTAGGTCCAAATCCTGGCTCTGCCAGTTTTACTTGTGTGACTTTGGTCAAGTCACTTAAACTCTGAGCCTCAGTGTCTGCATCTGCAAAATGAGGGGACTGGACCAGATTATGCCTAAAGACCCTTCCAACTTTAAATGAATGATCCTGTGATCTTAAAAGATCTGGAAAGAGAATTGAACAGAGGTTAGGATAAAAGTTCAATTCGAATCTTGTATCATCTAAGCTGGTTGGCTTCTCTTGCCCTGCTGGGGAAAAGAAGATCTTAGCCCTATCTGTGGTGTAGGAAAGTTCCCTCCATTTCTATGGATTCTGGCTTTTCCTTTAGTTATGCCATCACTATTCTTTGGAGAACACTGTGCATTACTGAATAAAGATGTCTCTAGTCTTAGAAATGCTAATGTAGAAGGTCCTGCATCTGAACGAAGCTCAGGTAAATAAGAAGTATAAACTACTAGAGGAAATATCTCTTGATTTCCTTAAATGAGGCATTTTGAGCAGATACCTTTTTTTTTGGATGGCTATGAGAAACTTGCTTTGTAGTGGGATGAGAACTGGGTATCCATAGGCAGGCAAGATTGGACAAAGGGCTGGAAAGTAATGAATTTAAATTTAGAAGTCCTAGAATAGGAAGAAAAGAAAAAAAGATTTTATAGAAAGTAGGGGACCTGAGACTAGATAGATAGATAGACAAAGAGATAGATTGTTGTTCAGTCCTGTCCAACTCTTTGTGACCCTATTTTTTTGCAAAGATACTAGAATGGTTTGCAGTTTCCTTCTCCAGTTCATTTTATAGATGAGGAAACTGAGGCAAATAGTTAAGTTATTTGCTGAAGGTCACACAGCTAAATGTCTGAGGCCAGATTTTGAATTCATGAGTCTTCCTGATTTCAAGTCCAGTACTCTGTCCACTGCACCCCCTAGCACACATCCACCTAGACACAAAGATCTAAATAGACATAGATAGATAAACAGACAGAAAGATAGAGATAAGCAGAAAGAAAGATAAACATAGAGATAGATACAAAGAGATAGACAGTCAAAGAGATAGAGATAGATGGGCACAAAGAGATAGATAGATATACACAAAGAGACAGATAGCAAGATAGATACGGATGGACAAAAGGATAGATAGGAAGATACATAGATAGATATATAGATAGGTGCTAGATAGATAGAAAGCTACATGGATGAATATATAGAAAGATTCATGGATGGATATAGATATTATATAGATAGAAAGATCCATGGATGGATAGATAGATACTAGATAGATGCATAGATAGGTAGAAAGATACTAGATTGGTAGGTAGATAGGTGGATAGATGGGTAGATAGACAGATAGACCAATAGAAAGATACATAGGTTGATAGATGGATAGGTAGATCAATCAATTGATTGATAAATAGATTGATAGAAAGATACATGGATGGACAGATTGGGGACCTAAGCCCTATTTGAGATGAAGACATTGGCAAAGAATTGGTTCCCTATCCATTTGCTGTGCCTATGTTTATCTGACATAAATATCTGTATTCCTCTTGTTTTCACTCTCTGTAGTAAGTACCAATCAGGACTATGTTCTCCTAAGTCTACTATATATTGATGACACGATTGTGCAAGAGTTTCAGTTCAGGTGACAACGCTAAAGAGTAACTTGATGTGTGACCTTGGGCAAATCATTTAACCTCCCCTGGCCCTGATCTTGTTTTTTTGCCAAATGATGGATTGCCCCAAATGCCAAAACCAGGGTTATTTTAAGGCCCTTTCCAGGACTAAAGAAACTCCCACAATTCTCAAGTTTCTATACTCTGAGGCAGAAAAGGTGCTCCCTGCTTTTCCCCAAGAACTCAGTTTCCAGGACTATGACGTCTTTCTTACTTAACATATTTATTTCTGACACATGAAAGTAGACTTCAGGACATTTGTTTATTTTTCCTTCTCCTCTTAGAGGAGATGGCCCAGCATGAAGCAAGTCTGGCCCCAGGGGAATGATTTTAATTCTGCATTCTCATCCTTCTCTTAGTCACTCCAGAAGAAGGCTGGAGCTGTGGTTACAGTCTCCTGGTCCCAATGACATAGGAGATACACAGCTTCAGGGCAGGAGGAGGAGAAGGAAAAATGAAGACCTGGTGAGGCTCTGACGATCAGGCGATGGTGCTTGAGGTAGGCACATGTGGATCCATTAGCCACCCCGTTGGCCTTAGGATGGAATTTCATCTACTTGTTCTGAGGTCTTAACTAGGTGCCCAAATACGAAGTCTTAACCACTGACAGATTTGTTCATTCTTCAGCAGTTAACAAGGTCTTGCCAGACTGGTTTCCTCATTCTCTCTGGGGCAGATCATATGCATTCTTGACTTCATTCCTTTGCCTTGAATTGCCTGCTTTCTCCTCTTTGCTCCTATCTCCCTTCTGCTCTATATGTCTTCCTTTTTAGTATTTAAGCTTCTGGAATGAGAGCAGGGACTTTTTTGATCTCCCCTTGTATCTCCAGGGCTTAGTGCAATGCCTGGCCTTAATAAATACTAAGTGATCGATTGATTATTCAATGCCTACCTATCTTTCTGAGTCTAGATCAAGATTCCCTTTCTCTGCAAAACCTTCTATGATCACCTCAGACTACAAAGAACTCTGCTTCCTCTAAATTCCTATAGCTCTTGCTGCTATGGGTTCTTGGCATATGTGGCCTTAAATGTCTCTGGTATTATAAGTTAATTTTTCATGAAAGTTAGTCATTTCCTCTGGGAGATGAGAAGCTCCTTGAAGTCAACTTTTTCAAACCTCTCCACACAGTACCTAGTACAGGGCTGGAGCTCAGCAGATTCTCGGAAGTGAGGCTATGGATGACTACAAATGACCAGGCATCTACATGGCCCATAACATTATTTGGATGCACAAGATATGACACTCAGTACACAATAGAATGTTCTGTTCTTTGTATAGTAAGCTACATGTTTTCAAATGGGCATCTCATAATGGAGATGTACAAGGCTCTTATTTTTTTTAAACCCTTACCTTATATCTTAGAATTGATACTAAGTGGGGGCAGCTGGGTAGCTCAGTGGATTGAGAGTCAGACCTAGAGACGGGAGGTTCTACGTTCAAATGTGGCCTCAGACACTTCCTAGCTGGCCAAAAAAAAGCCCTTATTGCTTTTCTGTCTTAGCACCAATACACAGTTTTGATTCTAAGATAGAAGGTGCGGGTTTAAAAAAAAAAAAAGAGTTGTAACTAAGTATTGGTTTTAAGGCAGAAGAAATGTAAGGACTTGGCAATTAGGGTTAAGTGACTTGCCCAGGGTCACACAACTAGGAAGTGCCTGAGGGCATCTAATACCTCTTGAGGGTTGTGTGTCAGCAAACATAAAACCCTCCCCCCAATCCCTGCCAGCATCCTCTTTGTCCTCCACAGGATAGATAGGAGGAGGGAGGGAGGTATGCTTCTTGCTTCTTTGGCAATAGGAAGAAAGATCATAAGATTTGGAGCTAGAAATCCAAACCTCTTATTTTATAGATGAGAAAACCAAGTCCTAGAGAGATTACGTGATTTGTCTAGGCCACATGGGAACTAAATACCCAAGTTGGGTCTTGAACCCCGGGCTTCTGGCTCCAAATGTGATGTCCTTTTCACCACATATCTGCCTTTTCCCTATCACTGGAGAAGAAAAACGAGAACTTTGGCCCACAGCTTTGAAGACGATTTAGCCAGATGGGTTGACACTGAGGGCACATCACTTCCCCATTGGACTATGCCCATTAATGGCTGGTATGTCTCTAGTCGTTCTCCTCAAGGCCTGCTAGCGGAGCCCAGGGAAGGCAATGTCACAGTGTTGACACTGGCAGCAGGTGGAATGGAGACAGGTGTAAAAAACAACAATGACAAATACTCCCATCAACCAAAACAACTGGGAGCACAGAGCACAGCTGGAACCAGCCGGAACAAGGCATCGGCTCTGGTTCCCACGGGTGCCATGGTGTAGGTCTCCTATGGCAATGGGCACAGGGCTAGATGGACCGCGGTTAGGGCTGGGGGAGGGAAAAGCATGGGGCAAAACGGAGGAAGGAAATCCCCAGGCTCTCCTGAAAGGCCCTCCAACCCCTGGGAAAAGGGAATGTTTTGGACTGAATCAAATTGATGGATGGATCGCTTGATTATCTGTGACTCCCAAGCTGTGGTAACCTTGCTGTTGCCTTTCTCATGCCAGGGCTGCTGGACCTCTCGGCCACAATTTCTAGAGGGAGACCTTCAAGAATGGGAGAGGATCCCTAGAGATGCTTCGGTGTTTCTATACTCGGTCTGGTTCAGATTTATTCCCAGATGAGAGATGTGGCAGGGGAGGGTCTTAGAATCTGGAAGGGCAGATAACAGGAGCAGTGAGACATGAAGTTTATTATCATGTGCCTCCACACTCTCCAGCTTGTCATAAAGGGCCCCGGCCCCAAAGGGGTACGGGATCAGATGGGGAAACCCAGCCTTGTCTTTCCCACCTCTCTCTTCCTCCTTGGCATCAGTGAGCGCAAAAGGATCAGGGTTCTCCAATTCATTCTTTATTTAGCTTCCAAAAGATACCTAAGGTATAGGTCTGGCTAAATTACTCCTTCGAAGATCTTCAGAGGCTCCTTTTGCCTATGGGATAAAATATAAACTATTTAGCCTGCCATTGAAGGCCTTCTACAGTAGGGCTCTGACCCATCTTTCTTGGCCACTCTCTTTCATGTTCCAACAAGTTTCTGGGGCTTGCCAACTTTATCACCATAAGATCTCTCACATCTCTCACCTGTCATCCATTCACATGGTCATCATATTAATCTGGGCCTGTTCCCTTTTTGCCTGGACTATTGCAATAGCTTCCTAATTGGTCATCCTTCCTTTAGACTCTTCCCCTTTCAGATTCATCCTTCACCTAGCTGCCAAATCAACATTTCTAAAGCAGAGGTCTTACTTTGTCACATTCCAGCTAAAGAAGCTTCAATAGTTCCCTGTTACTTTTAGGAGCAAATACAAATTCTCTTGCTTGTCATTTAAAATCCTTTATGATTTGTATGATTCCAGTCTTTCTTGACTAGTTTCAGTTACTCTGTATTCACATCTTATCGCTACTCTCTGCCTCTTTGATTGGAAGGCACAGCCATGAACTTTAAAATCTTTATTAAGGAGGGGGCCCAAGAGGGTGATCTCATTTCCCATCAGCTGCATTGTACTTGGACTTCTATATCTTCATGACAAACCTAGGAGTCAAGTGCTGTTGTTATCCTCATTTTACAGAAGTAGAGACTGAGGCAGGGAAAGGTTAAGTGATTTGCCCAGGATCACACAACTAATAAATATCTGAGACTGGATTTTAACTCAGGTCTTCTTGACTTCAGACTGAGCACTCAGTGCACTATGGTGCCACCCAGTTGCATTTATTTTGAATAGCTTTATCTATTTTTTTTTTATTTCTTCCAAGTAGACTGGAAGCTCTTTGAGAGCAAGGCCCTTTTCCACTTTTGTTTTTGGATCTGGCTGTTAGTAGGGATCTGATCTTGATTTGAGTTGGATTTATCTCCCTTTTAAGCTGCTCCCCCATGTTTTTCTAAACTTTTCCCATTTCTTCTTGATTTATTCCTTGAACTGTAGCTACAGTTTAGGTAGGAGGCTTACTTATCTCTGGGGATATTCAAGGAAGGAAAGCCCCTTTATCCCTGCTCTCCTGTGGTGTTCATTACCTGCTGAGATTCTGAACTTCTCAAGATCTGATCTCTTCTGTAGGCTGCTCCAGCTTTTTCCCTTCCCAAATACTTTAGCAAAAAATAACGCCCCTCACCCCTAACCAACATGGCAGAGTTTATTAAATAGCTCCACCAGGCAGCTTTGTTAACAATGGCTTGGAGTTTTGTAAGGAATAGAAATGTTGAAGGCCTCTAAGGAGCTGAAAGCTGATTCCCAGCTAATTTCATCATCGTGTCCTCCCTCTTTATGATTGGCCAAATGCTTAATGACCTGTCTCCCTCAACCAGTCTAAGGAGGGAAAGGCCTGCTATTTTCAACATTTTTTGTTGGGTGACCCAAAAGAAGTCAGGACTGAGTACATGTATACTAAGTCCTGAACCCCAAGTAGTAATGAAAGTTTAAATATGAAGCCCCCTGGTGCTCCCCACTCTGTAAAAGCCTTAAAAAAGCAACCCTGGGAATGGCAAAATCCACAGCTTTTTGGCAGAGAGACTTCATTTCTCCTTCCTTTGCCCCAATTCCATTCCATTCATGATCCCTCCTTCTGAGGGGCCGCCTAGTGGCATTGAGGCCTGCAGCTCTGGAGACTTAACTTGGCACAACCGTATAACTTCCCAGCTTGACTGCTAATTCTGCAAATCCCTTCCTTTGCTGGCAATTAACCAACTCTTTTTCTCTCCCATGCCTTCCCCAAGGTACCCATTTTCCCTTGCCACCCTCCTCCATCCCTTCCTCTTCCAAATTACTGCCTGACATCTTTCATTGGCTTTCTACCTTGGGGAATGATCTAGAAAAATCTAGATGCCTTCCTCTGTGTAAGTAAGAAGTTAGAAAACAACACCCTGCCCCTCTTTCTTCCTCAATCTTTCCTTTTACAGGCTTGTGAAAACTAGTCAACTTCACCTTTTCTGGTGGTAAGGCTTCCATTTCTCTTGGGCCTGGAGTTTAGTGAAAAAATCCAGTCTTGTTTTATTCAATTCAGAAACTAGCTGTGTAGCTCTGGGCAAGTCACTTAAACTCTCTTAACCTAATTTGGAGGAGAGTAAAAGCCCCTTTCTTAGAGGATTGTGAAAATCCAAGAAGATAATATATGTAAGTGCTATGTAAACCTTAAACCACTATAGAAATGTTAGTTATTATTATTAGTAATTTTTATCACCTTGATTAAACAAACATTCGTTAAATGACTACTGTGTGCATAGGGCTGTTCTTGAGGGAGAGAAATGGCAGGCTCCCATCCTAAGTGGCTCATGTCCTGTAGGGCCACAGGAGCAAGTGTATATGACATGGACCTAGATAATATACACAAGGGAGGAGTATGAGGGGATGAGGGCAAAAGGCACATTCCACCAAAGTACTGAGGAAGGAGAAAACATGTTTAGTTGGTGGGATCCAGGGAAGCTGGAGGTGGTACTTGAGCTGAGCCTTGAAGGATGAGGGAGTGCAAAAGGCCACAGTCAGGTAGGGAGATGGCTGACAAGTAGATGGTCTGCTGTGAAGGCTTCCTACTGGCCTGCTCTCACTACTACACAGCTGGGTGTGAAAGCTTGCTAATACGGGAGACTCATGGGCTGGCAAGGAAACAGGAGCATTTCTGAATTGGTTAGTGTGTTAGAACACTCATCTTGGACTATATCAAAAAGCCCTGAGAAAAGACATCATTTATATCAGTCGGCCAATAGGCACTCATGTGCCATTTAGGGAAGGGAACAAGTATTTCTATAGTGCCTACTATAAGCACTTTACAAATATTATCTCATATTATCTTCATAACGTCTCTGTAAGGTAGGGCCTATTATCCTCATTTTACAGCTGAGGCAAACAAAGGTGAAATGACCTGCCAGGATCCTACAGCTAACAAATGTCTGAGGCTCAATTTGAACTCACAAATTTCTGACTCCTGGCCCAGGATCCACTGAACCTACCACCTTGTTGTCTACATTTAGGAGCTTATTATGTACTGAGTACTATGATGAGCTCTGGGGATAGAAAGAAGGGCAAAACCTAGTGTCTCCCCTTAAGGAGTGTACATACTAAAAGGGGAGACATTGGTAAAATATCCAAGTTCATTTAAAATATCTTTCTTTCTTTCTTTCTTTCTTTCTTTCTTTCTTTCTTTCTTTCTTTCTTTCTTTCTTTCTTTCTTTCTTTCTTTCTTTCTTTCTTTCTTTCTT
>NC_058131.1:291333154-291407618 GCF_016433145.1 Gracilinanus agilis
TCTCTCTCTCTCTCTCTCTCCCTCCTCTTTTTCTTTCTGTCCCTCTTCCTCTCCTCTTCCCCACCTCCCTCTTTCCCTCTCCCCTCCTCTCCCCCACCTTATATATAAGGTAATCTGAAAGGGGGAGGCATTTCCTGAAGTTGGAGATGGGCAGAAAAGGAGGGTAGGAAAATACTGTTGTAGAAGGTAGGGTTTGAGGATTCTTGGAGGAAGCTAGGGAAATTAAGAGTATGGGTGAGAAGAGAAAGCCTAAGGTATGGGGTTCAGCTAGGGCAAAAATAAAAAGATAGGAGATGGATTATCATGGTCAAAGAACCCTAATTAGTTGGTGGCCCTGAAAGATAGGATGTAAAAAGGCTAGAAAGGTAGGAAAGAGTAGTAAGGTATGAAGAGCTTTACATGCTAAGCAGAAGACTATGCTAGAAGTAATCAGGTGCCACTGGAATTCATTGGGCAGGGGAATGATCTAATCAGATATTTACTTTATTTTTTAAAAATTATTATTTTTTTTAGATATCCAATTTAGAAAGGCACCTTGACAGCTGATTTGAGGATGGATTGGAATGGGGAGATTCTGGGTCAGAGATGATGAGGGCCTGAACTAGGATTGCGGTTATATGAATGGAGAGAAGTAGATGTATATGATAGATGCTAGAAAGGTAGAAACAACATCGGGCAACAGATTGAATAATTGAATTTAGTAAGAATGAGGATCTGAGGATGACTTTTAGATTGTGGGCTTGAGTGACTAAGAGGGCAGGGGTGTCTTTGTCAATAATAGGTAAGGTTAGAAGAGAAGAATACAGAGAAGGAAGACAATGAGTTATTATTATGTGTATAATGTCATATAATTATATAATATACTATAAATATATAATGTAATACATAACATAATAGTACACAATATATAATGTACATATAATATATATGTAATGGCTACATGTTGAATTTAAGATGCCTTTTAGAAATTCAGTTTAAGATGTCCAAGAGGCAGTCTGAGATGTATGACTATTGGAGATGTATGTTAGCAAGGAGAATAGGGATGGCTATATACATCCCAGAATTATCTGCCTAGAGATAATTGAACTCATGGGAGTTGATGAGATCATCAAGTGTGAGAGTATATAGAGAAAAAAGAGTAGGGCCCAGGAGAGAACCCTGGAGCTTTGCCCATAGTTAATGGTCATGACCTGGATGAAGAACCAGCTAAAGACTCTTTTTCCTGGTGGAGAAAGATGTCTAAATGATGTGAAATGAAGAGGAGAGAAGAGGAAGCTCTTGGCAAGTAGTCTCATTTTTTGGGTGAGGTTGGGTTATCTCTGGTGCCATTTCATCTTTGAAGCCTTCCTTTTCAATGACTAACCAACATTGATCTCTCCCCTTCCAGACCATCAGAGAACACTTACTGTCCAAACTATACATCTGGGCACATATCCAATTTAGCAGTGGCTTCAATGTGCTTGATCTAATTGGTTTATGCACCAATTGCCCCGTCTCCTCAACTAGACTTGTGTTGAAGGCAAGGAATGTGCCCAACTATACTCACATATATGTGAGCATATCTATATACATATCTATGTTCAGTCTATGTATGTACATACTTATTGTTATATGTAAAAGTCTGTATATATGTATGTTTACACACACACACATATATATTCCCCATGACAACTAGTAAAATGCTAAGCATATAGCAGGATTTCAGTAAAGACTTGTTGGTTTAAATTGGGTTATTATAGAAAGAACCCTGGGTTCTAGTCGAGTCCCAGTTTTGCTTCTAACTTACTTCGTGACCTTTGGCAAGTCAATTCCCCCAGGCCTTGATTTTCTCCTCTACACAACAATACATTGGATAAGATGATTTCTAAGGTCCTTTACAGCTCTGACAATCTTTAATTCTGTGAACTGAAATTTAATTGAATTATCATTCACACACCTCCTCCCCCTTCATTAGCAGTGGTTATAGAATCAACAGTCAATCTCATCCTGTTGGCATCGTTTTTCTTTAATCTCTGCAGCCTCTCTTCCTCACCCCCGCAAAACCTTCTCTCCTCCTCGAGTCAGGGACCAGCTTTCTGTACCCATCAGCCCCACCTATTTAAACCTTACTTTTTCACCATCTGTAAAATCCAAATAACCCCAATTCACCTGGGAGGAGGTGGGTGGCTGTAAGGAGACTGACGACTGTCACATACTCAGTGATAGAAAAAGCGCAGTGTTTTCTGACACACCAAGAGCTGCTATTTTTTAATCGTGGGAGAGCAGCGATTCCATTATCTTCCCATCCCTGCTCCCCCCTCCTCCTTTGCTCAGATTCAAGAGAGAAGAAACTCTCGAGGGCCCCTGGGCCCCTGAGGAGGAGACTGCGTAGTATTCTGGGGGGGGGGGAAGGGAGAGAAGGGGAGGGTAGAGGAAAGCAGGTTTTCACAGGCAGTGCATTTAATAAACAAAGCCTACGAGAGGGAATAGTGTGAGCAAGACACACTGTTCTCACTTTTCTCCCTCCTTCCCCTTCTTTCTAGCCACAAGCTCAGAGCATCTTTGTGTGCTTCCTAAAAAGAGAGACAGAGAGACGGGGTGGGGGCAGGAGAGAGAGAGACAGAGACAGAGACAGAGACAGAGACAGAGAGACAGAGACAGAGAGAAAGAGAGAGACAGAGAGAAAGAGAGAGACAGAGACAGTCAGAGACAGAAATAGAAGAAAAGCATCCCCAAAGCCTGGGGATACAGACGCACCGATTCTAAAGGCAGCATACATCTAAGGAGCTTTGTTGCCATGGTAACGCCTAGTCTCCTAGCTGTGAGAGTCCACTAGAAAGAAGAGAGCCTATAGAAGATGATTAACAGCCCTCAAAGAGGAGGGGGTAGGGAGGGAAGGACCAGGGGGCTGGAGTTTCTGAAAAGCTTTTGAGCCCAGAGTAAAGGCAAGGAATCCCTTAAGCCAAAGGCACTTTCTCCTGTTTTTTTGGCTTGGTCAAAAGAACTTTAAAACAAACAAAACAAAATTATAGTAGAGAGCAACTCAGACTAAAGAAAAGAAATGAGGCTTTTGGAAGAAGAGAGAGTCGGGGATTATTATTATAGATGTTGTTAGTATCATTATAGACAAATATCAAAGTTTATTATTTTTCACAGGCTCTTCTCTTCATCACCTAATTCTTCAAGCACTGAGATAAAAACATCAACAATAATAATACCCACAACTAATTTTGCACTTTAAAATCTACAAAGAGCTTTTTCCACAACCCTGTAGGGGTAGGTAGGGAAAAGTATTTTTATACTCATGTTAGTGAAAAGTAAACTGACTTGTCCATGGTCACACAGCTAATAATGCTGGAGTTTTCAGATATTAGAGGAGGTGGTAGTAGTAGAAGGGGTGGGCATAGGGTACTAGGTAGGAAGAAGAGGTATGTAGAATTGTGGG
Organism: Gracilinanus agilis; assembly: GCF_016433145.1. Lineage (NCBI taxonomy): Eukaryota > Metazoa > Chordata > Mammalia > Didelphimorphia > Didelphidae > Gracilinanus > Gracilinanus agilis. The sequence continues at coordinate 291,336,579 of NC_058131.1, forward strand.
GTGGAGGGTCATGGATAGGGAGCAGGAGATTCTGGTTTTGGCTTTGTCATTTTGTCTCTGTCCTTAACCCTAGCCAAATCATCACCTCTCTCTGGGTCTAGGTTTGTTCCTTTATAAAATGGGGACAGAGATTAGGCTAGAGCAGGGGCTCTTAAATTTTTTTCTTGGTACCTGTTATTGGTTCTTTTGGCATTCTGATGAAACTCATTATTTTCTTCTAAGAACAACGTTTTTAAATAATTGAAGGAAAGACTAAATTTCAGTTTGATAAAAAATCCTTTCTTTCTTCGTAACAATTCAGTAAGGGCAAAACCTAGGCAAATGGGGGGTAAGTGATATGCCCAAGGTCACACAGCTAGGAAGTTTTTGAGGCCACATTTGAACCTAAGTCCTCCCAACTCCAGGCCTGATGCTCCATCCACTGTGCTTCCAAGCTATCCCCAGTTAAAACATGCAATTTTTTTCTCATCCAACTTCCCAGATCTCCTGAATTTGTTCTCCTCTAAGTCTAAATGTCTTAATTGAGTCTTTCTGGATTTATTCAAGATACAGTCATGAAGAAGAAAGTGGGCAACCCAAATCCCACAGGGAGACACTAGTTTCTTTATTTTGAGTGATGTGATAGGCCCAGGAGCACAGACCTTCTCCTTTTTGTGGGTAAGTGTGAGGCGAAGGAAGGGGTTGGAAATTATTTCTTTAAGAGGGAGGGTTCAATGTTTCTCTTTTTTTCAAAGCCATTCAAACACTTTTGCATGCCCATACAAGTCTCTACCAGTCCACTTGCTATAATTTAAGTTCATTTGTACCCTCAGTCTTTAGTCCTGTAGGGAACAAGGCATTAGATGTGATAGAATTTGTAGCTCTTGCCTTAGCTCTTTCACTGCAGGGTTGAACGACCTTGGGACAAATTTGTGCTTTGCTTCCTCTGGGATCCTCAATTTTCTTAGTTGTCAAATGGAGATAATAATCCCTGACTTGTCTACCTTATGACATTGTGGTTTCTTTGGTTTCATTTTTTGATGTGGGCCTGTGATTTTATCAGTGTGTGTCATTCCTCCAACTGACTTTGTATGTCTTGCAACTCAACAGTCCAAGAGAGTTGTCCAGGACACAGAGAAGTTAAATAATAGTCAATGGTCACAAAGTTAGTACGTGTCAGATGCAGAACAAGAACTCAAGCCTTCTAAGGTCAGCCCATTATTCTGTGTTATCCCTAGAAACAGTGACTCATTAAAATATTTGGTTGGTGCAGAGGCAGATTCTGTGAGTCTGTCTCCTATTTCAGGACAGAGGAGCAGCCTGAGATTATCTATAAGAAGAATAAGGGGGTGGGGAAGATGGAGGGGGCATTTATTTCTCCACCTCTGGCCATCAGTTCGGTGGCTGTTTTTCTTCGTTTTACTTCTAGTTTACTTGCTTCTCTCATTTTCTGTTCCTCAAATCCCCTCTTCCCAGGAGTCATTCATTTTAGCTCCTTCTCTCAAAACTCAAATTCTTGCTCTTCTTTTCTCTACAGGTTCTTTTTGCTAATGGGATCTAGCACCAAGTGAAGTATTTCATTCTGCCTAAGTCATTATTTCGGCCCTCCCTAAAATCTATAAGCTGTTGGCCAGAGAATCATAGCCAGTAGCCTACCTGTGAGGGATTATTCTGTTCTCTTTCTATAGGATGCTTATATGGTGGTTTCTGAGGGGTTCTGGGAGACCTCTTTGCTCCAAAATATTTCTTTCCCCTCAAATAATCTTGCCACAAATCTCCCAACTTTCATATATATATATACATATATATATATGTATATATATATATATTAATGTTGTCTTTTTTTTAAACTCTTAAGTTCTGTGTATCGGCTCCTTGGTGGAAGAGTGGTAAGGGTGGGCAGTGGGGTCGAGTGACTTGCCCAGGGTCACACAGCTGGGAAGTGTCTGAGGCCGGATTTGAACCTAGGACCTCCCAACTCTAGGCCTGACTCTCAATCCACTGAGCTACCCAGCTGCCCCATTAATGTTGTCTTTTTAAAAAAATTATTTAACAGATTAATTAAGAGAATTTTTCCATGGTTACATGATTTTCCCCTTCCCTCCTCCCATCCCCCTCCTGTAGCCAACATGCAATTCCACATGTGTCATTGATCAGGACCTATTTCCTTATTATTGATATTAATGTTGTCTTCTTGGGGGTTAAGCTTTGTATTTTCTTTGCCAGTCTCTAGAACAATACAGATTCCCTAGGAGAGACATCACAGCAAGAATGAGTATATCTGATTCATAAAATCATGGATCTGGAGATGGAAGTGATCTTAGAGGTCATTTAGTCCAACTCTTTTCATTTTGTAGATGAGAAAGCCAGAGTTGAGAAAGGTTAAATGATTTGCCCAAGACTATATAAGAAGTTGCAAAGCTGGGATTTGAACCCAGACCCTTTGACACCAGATCCATATTTTTTCCACTGTGCCATGCTAACTCCCTGACTAGAAGGGTAAAGATAAAGGAAGAAGGGAAAGAAGGTTGAGGATTATGTTAAGAGAAGTAAAGGGGCACCCCAGATCAATTTGGATGACTTTACTCTTCTGCCCCGCTCAAAAGGAATATGGCCAAGACCTGAGTGCCACAATTTAGAAAGAACATTGATAAGCTGGAGAGCAATCAAGAAGGGGAAGATCTCAAGCTCAAGCCATATGGGGACTGGTAGAAAGAAACGGATGGGGCCATCTGGGTGGCTCAATGGATTGAGAGCCAGACCTAGAGATGAGAAGTCCTGGGTCTCAGACCCATCTTATCTATGTGACCCCAGGCAAGTCACTTAACCCCCATTGCCTAGCTCTTACTGCTCTTCTGCCTAGGAACAGTATTGATTCTAAGAAAGAAGGTAAGAATTTAAAAAAAAGAAAGAAATGGCTACATGTAGCCTGCTGGAGAGAAGATCTAGGGGTCCATAAGTTGGAGAGATAAGGGCATTGTTTTTAAGTACTTGAAGGGTTGTTCCTTGGAACAGAGACTAAATTGACACTGTTTGGTCCTAGAGGATAGAACCAGGAACAAATGATAGGTAGAAGAGGCAAAGAGGCAAATTTAGGCTTGATAGCAGAAAAAAATTTCCTCACAATTAGGGCTATAATAATAGCTTACATTTATATAATACTCTAAGAGTTCTAAAGTGATTTACTTGTATTATCTTCTCAAATCTCACAACAACCTCGTTAGGGTCAGGGCTGTTATTATCAACTCCACTTTACAGATGAAGGAACTAGACGTCAAGTAACTTTGGCAGGTTCCTGAAGCTGGTTGGTATTTGAGATAGGATTCAAATCCAGGTCTTTCTGACTCCAAATCTGTCACTCTTAGCCAATTGCAGTTGGAGTAGAACAGACTGCCTCAGAAGGAAGTGGAGGTCTTCAAGTGAAGGCTGTATAACTGCTTGTCATGACCACTATATTGTAGAAGGAGAAACTGAAACTCTAGATACACCTGGATCTCAAAGCATCAAAGATTCTCCAGTCTCTTCCTCTACACTGGCTGCTTCCCTGCTGCCTACAAACATTCAGGTTTCCCCTACCTTAAGAAAAAAAAAGATCCATCACTTCACCTTGTCACCTCCTTAAGCTACTTTGCTATCCCTCTCCTCCACTATAAAAACCTAGAAAGTATCATTTATACTTGCTGCCTCCAGTTCCTCACCACCCACTTACTCCTCAACAACTTGCAATCTGGCTTCCACACCTCCACTCAACCCTAATCTTTACTGAAATAGTTTTGTCCAATCTCCAATCTGGCTATGATTTGTCTAACCTTATTTTATAGTACTACCCTTCTCTCCAGCCAAACTGGACTCTTTTTCCATCCTCCATTCTCATCCTACCCTTTTCTATCTCCGTTTCTCAGCTCATAACCATCCCAAATGTCTGGTGCAGACTCCTCATTCCCATCTCCATCTGTTTGAAGTCCTTCCTGTTCTTTGATCCATCTCCTTCTTTAAATTTTTTGCCTAATCATTTCCAGATGAAAGAGATCTCTTCCTTCTCCATCTTCTCTTAGTACTTTACCTTGATCATTCCTTAGCACTTAGCTCATTCTCCCTTGTATCATATTTATCTGTGTACTTATCTTCCCCATGTTGGATTGGAAGTTCCATGGGGTCAGTGCCTGGTCATATTTATCTCTGAACCTTCAGCACCCAGGACAGTGCCTTATGGGCACTTCATAAATATTTGTTGACTTGAATTGACAAGAACCTTAATTTAATGCCTGGCAAGACAGATGGGACCAATAATCTGTCCAGTTGTGTCAACCAACTTCCAAGCTCCAATGACCCATATCTCTGTGTGGGCAATTCAGCTTTATGACAGTGTTCAAGTCAGTACTGCTAGAGCTATGATATCTCAGAGTGCTTCCTATTAGTGATGCTAAACTACTCTGGGGAACCAATTAAAAAAAAAGGTAATGTTGATTAAAAAAAAACTTAAAATAAATAAATATGATCCAAAGTTGCTTTATAAGTCTTCCTCTGAGTGATGAACATCCTCTGAAGACTTGAAGATTCAGAGAGTGAAATATTTTGGAATCTAATAACAGGTTTTAATTATTGTTTTAATATGTGCTTTAAAGATAATAGTGTATATAATAAATCATATATGATATTAAGACTATAATAGTGTGTAATACCAATATAATATACTTTTATATATTATTAGTTAACAATTATATAATAGCATATATTATATATATTAATAATTATATATATGTATAAAATTAATAATTTATCTGTTCTTAACTTAGGAGTCAATCAGGGAAATGGGAAAAACAAATCGCGGCCCCATTCCTAAAATTCGCCAGGCTTCATAATTTTATTTTTTCTAGAAAATTTTTTTCCACGGTTACATATCTTTAAAATGGCCCTGTAGGCCATGCCAAAATATCATCTCTTGAAGAAAAGCAAGGCATTTAAGAGGGAGATTGACTTCATTGGGTTGCAAATCCAAAGGGAGAGTCATTTTTCTAGACCACCAGACTATATTTGGCAAAAGTATCTGTTGTCTGTGTATATATGCCTGTTTGAATAGGATTGGGAAATTAAGCAGAAGTGCATCCAGGGTAGGTCTAGACACTTTGCCTGAGGGCAGCTGGGTGGCACTGTGGATAGAGGGCTGGGCCTGGAGTCAGGAAGAATCATCATTCTGAGTTCAAATTTGGCCTTAAACACTTACCACCTGTGTGACTCTGCACAAGTCACTTAAGCCTCTTTGCCTCAATTTCCTCATCTGTAAAATAAGCTGGGGAAAGAAATGGCAAACCATTTTAGTGTCCCTGCCAAAAAAACCCCAAGCGAGTGAAGAATTGGACAAGACTGAAGCAACTGAGCAACAATCCTTTGCCTGAAGTATGAGATCTCTTCAGTGAACAGGAGGGTTTGATATGAACAGGAGGGTGGGAGAATCCAGCTGAACTGATCACTGTTCCCTGCTCTCCATTTGCTAATCTTCCTAGAGCTGTCTGATCCCAGTTTCTAAAAGAGCCTTCAGTCTCCTTTGCCACATCCTCCTCTCAAGCCACTCAGCCTCGTGTGTGGATCTGTTTCTAGGGAGAAAGGATTTGCTCCATGAAGAAGGACCCTGGAGCTTGACAAGAGATGTTTCATGCAGAGATCTTGGCATGCTTCTCTGGATTGGTCAAGGGCCCATTTCCCCATCAAAGTACGGTCTTCCAGGATCAGAATAGCTATGTTGCGGAGCCCAGCCTTGGTGCCCAAAGGGCAGAGGAGCTCCAGTGGTAGGGCCTATCAGAGAAGGGATGTGGCTATTTGGAAAGTGGGGAGGGTCAGGAGTCTTAGGGACTCACTCCTTGTTTTTTACATAAGTCTAATCCTCATGGTCATTCTTATTATACTCCCCAACAATAAGCATTTGTTAAGTGGACACTATGTAGCAGCCACTGTGAAATGGTCTCTGCACTCAAGGAGCTTATATTCTCCAGCTCAGTAGGATGCTGTCTACTAAGGGAATTGTATTCACAGATAAAGGAGTTTAAAGGATCAAGTTTCTTCTCTATTTTGGAGGAATTTTTGTTTTTAAAGTTCTGTTCCAGCGTGGTCCCCAGTATCACCTTTGAAGCTCAGCTTCTCTAATAAGAAGGACTTGTACTCAAGAAGACTTGGGTCCATAAGCCTACCTCTGACCAAACCATCTGTGTGACTGAGCAAATCACGCTCTGAGCCTCAACTTCTTTACTTGCAAAATGGGCATAATAATAATTTAAAGTAGAAAAGCTAGGTGGCACAGTGGATAGAATGCCAAGCCTGGAGTCAGGAAGTGTCATCTACATGAGTTCAAATCTGGTATCAGATACTTACTAGTTAATGACCCTGAGTAAGTCACTTAACACTGTTTGCCTCAGTTTCCTCATCTGTAAAATGAGCTAGAGAAAGAAATGACAGACCACTCTATTATCTTTGCCAAGAAAACCTCAAGAGGGTTCAAGAAGAGTCACACATGACAGAAACAACTGAACATAACAATAGATAATTTAAGGAGAAAGTATCTACCTCCAAGGTCTGTTTTGAGGCTCAAAGTAGACCAGTGCTCTGTAAACCTTAGAGTCCTCTATAAACGTGATCTCACAAATGAGGAAACTACAGTAAAGAAAAAGCAAATGATCTTTGTTGCAAAATGCCTTCTATGTGTACAAAATTTAAGATTTCAAAGCACTTTATTTGGATCCTTGGTGAGGTCAAGAAAAGTTTTCTTATAAGGCAGAGATTATCTCTTTTTGAGAGGTGAAGACTACCTGAGGTTCAAAGATCAAGGGTCATGCTCAATAGCATGCAATGAATTTGTGGCAGGACTTCCTTTTCTGGAAGCCTTTGCCAGAGCTGTTTTCACTACCAAGTATCCTGACAGGCACTGACCAAGCTAGAGAGCTGGGTCCAGTTCTGGGCACTACAGTTTAAGGAGGACACTGATAAGCTGGAGGATATTTAGAGGAGGGTAACTAGGATTGTGAAGGAATTGCAAGTCTGTACACCATATGAAGACTGACCTAAGGAACTGGGCATGTTGAGCTTGGAAAGCAGGGAACTAGGGAGGAGAGAAGGCAGATTTAAGGAACAGGTGGCATAGTGGATAGAGCATTAGACTTGGAGTCTAGAAGGTTGGAGTTTGAATCTTACCTCAGATCCTAGTTGTGTGTCACTGGGTAAGGCACTAAACCATTCTGAACTTTAGTTTCTTCATGCATCCATAAAACCAGGGGACTGGAGACTCAATGACCTCTCAAGTCCCTTTCAGTTCTGAATCCATGATCCTGTGATATGTACCTGTGATGTGGAGGTAGGATTAAATTTGTTCTCTTTGACCCCATAGGGTAGTGGGTAGTAAGTCATAAAGAGACAGATTTCTGTCTGATATCAGGAAAAATTTCCTAATAATTAAAGTTGTCCAACAGTGGAATGGGCTGCCTCCCTCATCGGAGGTCTCTAAGAATAATTTGGAGATCTATCATTTGTGGGTATGTTATTATGTGGATTCCTTTTGGGTCTGGGTGGGACTTAGTGACCACTGAGGTCACCTCCAACTCTAAAATTCTGTGAGTCTGGGAAATTGGAACCAAGTCTCCACTGGCCTGGGCTTAGGAGCCCACTGTGTCCCCCCAGAGATGGAGGAGGCTGGATTTCCATTCTCTCAGGATGTTTCCACCGCCTCAATTAGCTTACTCTAAAGGGCTGCTCCATTGATCTCCTTAAAGACACAGCATGCCTAAGAGAGATTCTTTTTTCCCCCCCAGCATTCATGCCTTGGCACAACTCCCCCTCCCCCATTCCACATATTGTACTGAAAAGCCCCATGCCGCTCTTTTCATTTCCCCTGGCTCAGCCATCAGTGAGCAAAGTCTTTGAAGTCATATTTTCTGCTCCGATTGGAAACTTTGTTCAGAACCAAAATTAGAGATGCCACACAATTGGCTTTCAATTTAAAATGCCACCCAGGTTCCCCTCCCCCCCACCCTTTTTAATGTCATCTTAATTAGACAGAGCCCAGGCTTCACATTTTCTGAATTTCAAGGTAATTTCTTGAGGAACTGTTTCCTTCCTCATTTTTATTTTTAGCACTAGCTTAAAGATGTGGGGAGAAGAAAAAAGCTCATTTGTCACTTGGTAGCTGTCGCAACACAAGGTAGTTTGGGACTGGCCAAAGTTACACCTAACTTCTAACCTTGGGAACGAAGAACAACTCATCTGATGAAGTCACTTCTGCAAGGGTAGGGCTGCTGGTTCCTATCCTCATTAGTGAAGGTCTGAGGAATGGGAGGGCAGGGAACAGGTACAAGGGGAACCTCAACTAAAGGACCAATATGCATAGCTTTAGGGAGAATGTTTACTCCATTCATTACCCCAATCCCCCAAATTAAGAGTCCAGGAATATGGATACTGAGATCCCTCACAGAATCAGAACTGGAATTGGGGAGGGCAAATCATTCTCCCTTAGCTTGGCCCCAGGGCAGGAAGGGAAGGCATATTAAACAGGATGAGTATTGCAGGTCACTTTTCTATAATGACTCTCTTACCCTGAAGGAAGAATCCAAATGACATTTCCTAGGAATCTAGGACACACTGATGGGCAGACACTGATGTCATTATGCTGATGACACTCAACACGCTTCCTGGCAGGAAGATGAGTATGTGGGCATCTCTGGCCACTCTGAACAGAGGTGACACAGAAAGGGTACGCCATAGCTAGCCATCATGGCTGGAGCAAACGTGCAGGAAATGCTCCCTCCAGCCCTGAAGCTCAAACCAACACATGTGGAAGACTTAGCAGAAGAATGGTGTAGGGAAAGGCTCCAATGAAGTCAGGCAGATGTTGGTTGAAATCTCACCTTTGATGTTCATTAACTGTGTAACTATGGGCAAGTCATGGGATCTTAGAGCTGAGTCTGGAAGGGACCTTAAAAATAATCTAGTTCAACTCATCATACAACAGACGAGGAAATTGCAACCTAGAGAGGGAGCGTCAGGTAGCAATGCAAGAACTAGTGGTAAGTATTGGTTACTTGTTAAGCACTGAGATATGCATGCAGCAGGTGCTGGATGGAGGGCTTCGGAACTGGGCTCTCCTTTCCTAATATCCAGTCCAGGTGTCTGTCCTCTTAACTAGGGGGTTTCACTATTGGCAAGTTTCCAAGCCGTCAATAGATCAGATAGACCAAGAGGTAGGCAAGGTTGGATTCTCTTGGGGTTCCCATAGGATTAACCCAACATCACAGTTCATTTACCTGTGGAATGTCTTGCCTGTCCTCAGAAGTGAAGCATTCACTGTTGCCTGTAGGGATTTTTAGTGATTTAGGACCCTGGGTGAGTTTTTGGGGTTGGAGGTCCTATTTGTTATTTTCATATTTTTTCTGCTTTTTTCTCTCATTTGCCTGAATTATTATATATACTTGAATTCACATGTGTTGAGTTTTCATAAAATGAGGTCCTACAGTATCATTTTTATGCTGATGATCCTCAGATTTACTTTATTCAGACTTAACCACTCTCTAACCTCCAGACTCCAGTTCTGATGGCTTATTAAACCTGACCCTCCCAGCTCTGATACCCTGTGTTCTGGGATTTTTCCTAACTAACATTTTATGTTCTAGCTACCTTTAAAGCTCTGACATTGGGTATTCTATGATCCCTTTAAACTCTGACATTCCATTTTCTAAGCACCCTGCTCAGACATTCTGTGATCTAAGATCTCTCCTGGCCCTGCCAGCCTAAGATGCCCCTCTAACTCAGATATTTTCTCCCCTAAACCTCTTCCAGCTCTGACATTTCTGTGTCATGTGGAGGGCCCCCATTTGTTATTTTCAGATTTCCACATTTCTCTGGTTGACTCCCAAGGGAAGAACAGAAAAATTGTTGACTATTTTCATGATTATAAGATCCCACTTATTAAACAAAGTTTTGAGGAACAAAATCCCACAATCACTCTTTTCCTACTCCTACTTCCTACCCATTAACATAAATCAGGATAGAAAGAGGCAGAACTCAGGAACCAGGAAATAGGGGGCTAGAATCATATAAAGATGGGTAAGTCATAGGGCAAGTTAGGTGGCATAGTGTATAGAAAGCTTGACCTGGAACTAGGAAGATTCATCTTCCTGAGTTCAAATCTAGCCTCAGACACTTACTAGCTGTGTGAACCTGAGCAAGTCTTGTCTCAGTTTCCTCATCTATAAAATGAGCTGGAGAGTATCTTTCCCAGAAAAACCCCAATGAGGGTCAGGAAGAGTCAAACATGACTGAAAAACAAATGAATGACAAGTTGGAAATAGGTTTTATTAGACTGGGTGGACTTAGCTATGACTTCCCTCTTATAGAGAACTTCAAGGTACCAGCCATATCAAACTATGTATTTTAAGGGAAACGTAACACTAGAATTTGGAATAAAGCATGGTTTGGAGGAAATACCCCTGGCTCCAAAGACAAAGGACCTCAGCTAATTTCCTGCCTCTTAAGCCTACTACTTGTAGGGCCTCAGTTTCTTCAATAGTAAAATTAAAGGGCTGAAATAGAGGGTCACTGAGGTCCTTTTTAGATCTAGAGCTCTAATCATATGAATGTGACATTAGAGATCCCTCAAAATGAATTGGGGGTCAGTGAGAGCTAAGAAATGAATCTGAGGCCAGATTATAGGATCACAGATTTAGAGTCAAAAGATGGCCCTGAGAACCCATTTAATGCACTTTCTTCAGATTTAGGATCTGAGACAGGAGGAGGTTAGTGACTTACTCAAGATAATACATGGTAAATAGCAAGGTGAGGATTCGAACCCAAGTCCTTTGGCTGCCAATATATTCTTCTTTCCAATGTACCATACTAGCTATAATGTTAAAACCAGCTTACAATTCTCCCACTATAACTCCCTCATCAAACCTGGGTTGAAGAGGAGGGGTCACCCAAGCCCAGGGAGTTGGGAGATGGTGGCCATCTCTTGCTTGTATTACATGTCAGTATTAGCTGCTGTAAATGTGGCTGGGGCTTGGGGTAAGGATGACATCTCAGCATGCTGGACCCTTTTGAAGGTATTTTGTCCTCCCCCCAATCAGGTGGAATTATTTTTAGGCAGGAAAAGAGTTTTTCCATGATTCATTCATATACTTAATTATAAAGCAGCTGTTTTAATAAAGTGGAATATATAACAGGAATAGGGAAACTGTAGGACAAGCCATAAATATACATTTAATGGCATTTTAAGCCTTGGGCGCCATAAGAGAGAAATGAATGTGGCAATTCTTTCATACTACTCACTGAGTAGATATTCTACCTTGCATCCAAACTGCTCTAGTCACTAGTTCTTGTTCTCCCTTTTCCGCAATTTTGCCTTCAGTGGTCCATGACTAGAGGGAAATCCCTCATCATCTTCTCTTCTTTTTTTTAAACCTTTACCACCTGTCCCAGAATCAAGACTAAGTAGTGATTCTAAGAGGGAAGAGAAATATGGGCTAGACTATGGGGGCTAAGTGACTTGCCCAGAGACACACAGCTAGGAAGTGACTGAGGCCAGATTTTAATTCAGGTCATTCTGACTCCAAGCCTGGAATTCTACCTGTACTGTTCTATCCTCCTCACCATCTTCTTACCATCTTCCTTTTTTTAATGTTTTGTTTTTATTTAAAACCCTTAACTTCTGTGTATTGGCTCCTAGGCAGAAGAGTGGTAAGGGTGGGCAATGGGGGTCAAGTGACTTGCCCAGGGTCACACAGCTGGGAAGTGTCTGAGGCCAGTCTCAAACCTAGGACCTCCTGTCTCTAGGCCTGACTCTCAATCCACTGAGCTACCCAGCTGCCCCTCCTTACCATCTTCTTTGCTTGGGATCAACTCGCACTTATCTTTGCCTCCAAGGTATCTTTGACTCTTCCTGCCTTCCTACAACTGCCTAATTTTCTCTTCATATGCCTGGATCTTTCCTTTGCACTTATTTCACTCTTCCTGGTATGTAGCATAATTACTTGTGGATATGTTTATTTTCCCTGTTAAACTCTTAAAGCTCAAAATCTGTCGTGTCTATCTTTATCATTTCAGTACCATGCACTTTAGCTTGTATATAGTAGATGCTTAGTAAATGTTTGTGGAATTATTATCCATAACAACTTCTAATAATGACTACACTAATTAGCCAAAGGTTTTATACAAGTGGTTTTCAAGGGAATCATAAACTATCAATAATTCTAATAAAAGAAATGTAAACAAAAATATATAATACTGAGGTTTCATCTCACACATAAGAAATTGGCAAAGATGAGTTGATACTGGAAAGATAAGCATAATGATACGTTATTGGTATAACTGTGAACTGGTTCAACTATTTTTGAAAGTAATTTGGAATTATGGGGAAGAAAGTGACTAAAATAGACATACTCTTTGACTTTTTCTCATGGGCATATAAACAAGGAGATCAATGATAAAAAGAAAGGGCCAAACGACACCAAAGTATAGCAGCTTTTTTTTTTTGTAGCATCAAGAAACTAGAAACAAAGTAGATGTTTGTTGAATGGCGAATGACTAAATGAATTTTACACAAACATGATAAAATATTACAGAGTTAAATGTAAGAAACAGTAAACATGATGAATACAGAGAAACACTAGAACACTCATATAAATTAGATAAAAGACTAGAGTTACAATTTTATTAGTCCTGGGGACTAATTTATTTTATTTTTTTTCGTCCTAGGGACGAAATCCCTTCTACTACTGCAGGTAGACACCTTCAATGAAATTTCCAGTCTTAGAGAATTGTCTAGAATGCTGGTATCTTATAGAAAAGGGCCAAATTCCCTCTGAAATGGGATCACTAAACATAAAGATCCCTGTGGGCATCATCATGATTTAGAAAACCACATATTAACATTGTCTAAGTTCTGCTGTATTTTTATTTATTTTGTTAAATATTTCCCAATTACATTTCTTAAAAAAACCCTTACTTTCTGTCTTAGAATAAATACTGTATGTTGGTTCCCAGGCAGAAGAGTTGTAAGTCTAGGCAATAGGGGTTAAGTGACTTGCCCAGGGTCACATAGCTAGGAAGTGTCTGAACTGGCTCTCTATCCACTGAGCTATCTAGCTACCCCCTCCCTCCAATTACATTTTAATCTGATTCAGGAGAATTTCATCCTCTCTAGTGTTTGACATCTCTGAAGTGGGAGTCATAGCTCAGTCTTCCTGGTTGTAAGGCTGGCTCTCTATCCCCTACCCTATATTTCCTTAAAGAAAAAAACTAATTGATATGATTGGGGATGTAGACTCTAAGCAATCACTCTAGTGCAAATATCAATAATATGGAAATAGGTCTTGATCAATGACACATGTAAAACCCAGTGGAATTGCTCATTGGCTATGGGAGGGGTGTGTGAGGGAAAGAACATGGAATCATGGAACCAAGGAAAAATTTTATTAATTAATCAATAAAAAACCCAATTATTTAAATTCTTATCTTCTGTCTTAGAATCAGTTCTAAGACAGAGGAGAGAGGCAAGTGCTGGGCAACTGGGGTTAAGTGATTTGCCCAGGATCATACAGGAGGGAAGTATCTGAGGTCAGATTTGAACCCAGGTCCTTCAGACTCCAGGTCTGGCACTCTATCCACTGTGCTACCCTATATTACCTCTTTCAAATGAGCTGATGTGGAATGAAGTAAGCAGAACCAGGGAAAAGATAACATAATAACTACAACAATGTAAATGAAAGGAACAATAACGACAATGAGGTAAAAACCAAATTATGTGAAATTATAACAACTAAAATTTGGCCTTTAGAGAAGCAATTAAAGAAGACACTTGCCCCATTTCTTTGCAGAGGTGGTGGACTGTTGGTATGGAACATTGCTTACAAAATCTGCTTTTTCAAAATGTTGCCTAGTTTTGCTGAATTCCCATTTCTCCCTCTTTTTGTTTTTGTTATAAGAGATGGATCTTTGCTGAGGATTTTGTAAAAAACAAAAGATACCAATAAGAATGTATTAGAAAAGTACACTTAGTAGGTGTAGAAAGGTATGTTCCAAAAGCATTACTAATATTAGACAACTGATAACCTCATGGCAAACTCCAATGTCATCCCTCCTTCCCAAGGAGAATACAATGTTCTGGAAAAGGCCCAGAGGGAAGGAGAAGAAGCTGCTGCCAACCCAGCAAGGGGCTGAGCTGGAGGATGATGGAGAGGATCTTCTTTATCAGCTGTATAGTTAGGGCATATTGATGTTTGAGAGAAAGGCAAATATTTTTGACTTCGGCAGTGAGAGGCTTGCCCTGGGTCTGGATGATACCCAGCATCTGGGTGAGAGAGAGGTACCGAGCTCTGTAGATGCTGGCAGGTCAATGGCTCATAGATAGCATCTTGGTTCTTGGCAGTTGCTGAGAACAGCTGATACCAGTCCTCTTAAAACATAAGGGTTTGGGTGGAACATTCTAGAGTCAAAGCCAGTCCTCAAGAGGTCTCTGCTGAGGCTGAGAGGGTGTTACTTGACATCTCTGAAAAGGTCACTACCCCAGCCTTAGCCATCAGGCCTTGGATTGGATCTGGGTCAGCTCTCATTAGCCACAGGGCTTTCCCCAGAGGTCATATATAGCCAAGGCTGCATTGAGTCAGGGGCCCTGTTGCTGAGGCTGGTGAGTTGTGGGGTTTGGATGAGGGCAGAATGGGTGGCACAGAGGCAGATGCCTACAGAACCAGTCCTTCCAAGAGCTCCCAGGACTACAAACTAAAGAGCTTACTATGTGAATGTTGCCAAGAAAGGGCCTTCTGATTAACCCTACCTCCAGGGACAACAACTCTGCAAGGAGCATTATCGCACTCTTGGATAATCCAACTCACCCAAACCTCCCTTATTAGGAATCCTCCTGATAATCATGAACAATTTTTCAAATTTAAATTAAACTAATATTTAAGTGCAAACTATGTTCTAGATATTGGAGATGCAAAGATAAAAAAATGTCATAGGCTCTATTCTTTTTTTTTTTTTAAACCCTTACCTTCCATCTTAGAATCAATACTGTGTATTTGTTCTAAGACAGAAGAGCAGTAAGGGCTAGGCAATGGGGGTTAAGTGACTTGCCCAGAGTCCCAAAGCTATGCTAGATTTGAACCTAGGACCTCCTATCTCTATGCCTGGCTTTCAATCCACAGATCCTTGTTTTAATGAATTTATTTTTTACTGTGGAAAATATGGCAATACAAGTATCCTTTTCACATCACAGGGGTTAGAAGTATGACAGCTCCACGATATGGAAAATCCATATAAAATTTTTTGGCTCTCCCTTCATACCGGAGAAGAAGTCTGAATTTCTTCTTTTTCTTTTATGGGTTATTTATATTACTTTATTGTAAAATTTGGCTACATGTAAATCAATATTAAGTAACAATACTATATGAAAAAAGAAATAAAAAATATGAAATAAACATAAAAATTAACTTTACTTATTTTAACTTAAAAAATAAATTGTGTATATTTACGGTATTAAAAGATAAAATATGTTGCTATTATACAATGTTATACAAGTATTTTGTTCATTTCTGGGTTTCTAAACTTTTTCTGTGTCATCTGCTTGTTTCCACGTGTTGTTTGCAGCATCTGCAAGACTCTCCCAAAATTCCTGCTTAATTTCTTACATTGACCCATGGATAGGGAAAGCTGCAAAAGGGATTACCTGTATTTAGTTAAATATAATGCAAAGTAGGGCATGATTGGGCGAAGGAGAGATCTAAGCAGAAATGCTCTGGGAACATTTGAGGAGGGACAGAATATGATAGGAATTGTGGTGTAGTAGAACATGTCTGGCTTTGGTGGCAGAGTACCTGGGTTCAGATCTTGCCTCAGATACCTGTGTTACTTTGGGCAAATTGGTAAACCTCACAAAGCCTCAATTTCTTCATCTATAAAGTGAAGGGGTTGGACTACAATGATGACTAAGGGCAAAATCTGGAACACTGAAAATGATGATAATGTTAGTAATAATAATCCTTTAAATGAACTTAGTGCTTTATAGTTTGTAAAATACTGTCAAACCTATTATTTCACTTAATCCTTGAAACATTTCTATGAGGGAGGCATTTCAAAAACAGGGATCCTGTAGCTCAGAAAAATAATGTCTCACAAACCAATGTCACCCAGAAAGTTGGCTGGGACTAGAATCTAGGTCCTTTAAAAGAGAGTCCTTTGCCTTAGGACCTCCGTGACTATGCACTCCATGTAAAAGACAGAAAGAATGGCAAATGCTTTCTAAGCCACCAAACCCTGTTCTGAATTTCCACATCAATGCAGTTCCTTGGTGTTCATAGGTTAACTGTGCTGTCTTCTCTCAGTGGAGTAATGAGCTTGGCAAAGTTGCTTGTGTAACTATTTCCATACTGCTGAAGAAGCTGTTTTCTTTTTCATCCATAGTGTGTTGAAGTGGATGCTCTGCCAGCTCCCCATGCAAATTTAATAACGTTCCAAAACCTCTGTCTCACATAAATATGAATGTGTTTCTAACTCAGAGGCATCCATTATTGGAGGGGAGGCATTGTTAAATCATTCAAAAGGTTATTATTTGAAACATTTGAAGTCAACAGCTTGTTGGAGAGTAGAGCCCAGAAACAGGAAAGAAAGAAGGAAAAGAAAATAGAAAAGAAAGGAAGGAAGGAAGAAAAAAGGAGAGGAAGGAAAGGAAGAGAGAAAAGGAGAAGAGAGAGGAAATAGAAGAAAGTAAGAGAAGAAAGGGAAAGGCAGAAGGAGAAAAGAGATGGAGAAGGAAAAAGACTAAGGAAGAAAGAGAGGAAAAGAGAGAAACAAAAAGAGAAAAGGGAGAAGGAGGGAGAGAGAAAAGGAGGGAGCAAGGGAGGAAGGGAGGGAGGAAGGAAGCAAGGGAGGGAGGGAGGGAGGAAGGGAAGGAGGGAAGGAGAGAGAGAGAGAGAGAGAGAGAGAGAGAGAGAGAGAGAGAGAGAGAGAGAGAGAGAGAGAGATTTTCAATGTTTTCAATGGAGGCTCTTGGACTTTGCCCCAGTGCTGTGGAATGGTATGTACATTCAAGATTTCAGCAAGTCACCCCACAATAATTCCTTGACAATCAATTGGCCCTTCTAGTCACATGAAGCATCATGCCAGGCAATTTCTGAAAAGGCTTTTATTTGAGTGAATTAAACCCAAGGAATTGGAGAAAACAGACCCTGGGGGATGGGTTCAATATCTAGAGTGGATTTTTTCCCCCCTGTTAACTCTTCAGTAGAGGGTTTGGAGAACTTGATGCCCTGGAAGTATCCATCAAATCACTGGGCCACCCTGATAGATTCTGTATCGAGTAGGAAAAGAATTTAAGGAGCCTCCATTTAAAGTCTTGAAGCTGATGAGTCATTTAGAGAGAGACCAGAGGAACCCTGAATATCCAAGCCCTTCCCCTGTGCTAATCCAGCATTAAGTTAATCATTCCATCTGAGTTGGACCAAATCGACCAAAAGAAAGAAAGTGAAAGTAAAGACAGAATGAGTCTCCCCTTTGTGGTGGAGAGCTTCTTCTACCTTGTACCCCTTTTCAGGCAGGTGAGGTGGTCTGATCCAAAACCCAGACACCAGAAGGCTCCAGCTGGAAAGAACCTCAAAAGCTAGCTGTGGTATGATCTGTGGGACCTGAGTCTTAATTTCAGGGTTATATGATTGATTTGGTAGAAAGAAGATGTTGCCCCTGTCCCCAATCCCTATCCATACTTTAGGCCCTCAAAAAGGAAAAAGCAAATGTTTGCATTGTGGATTAATGACATGAAATCATATATCATACAGCCTGACAGTTCCTCAATAAGCCTGTGTAAGGCAAATGGGCCTTGTCTACCAGGAACCCTACTGCTCTCTGGGGAGTTTTATGACAAGTAGAAATTGGTGTCTGGATATACAAGTTGGCCACACGATGCCCTTTAGATTCAGGGACCGGACGGTGAACAGACTGGCATAGGACATATTCCTCTCTCAAAAGAGAGTTCCCCTCTCACAGTTTTCCCCCATTAGTGAGGATCCCTTGGAGAGACGAGGTTGAAGAAGATGCTGATCAGCTAGGAAAGGGTTCAGCTTTTGCTTGGAGGGGGGATCAGCTGCTGAGCTGAACTCTGATTGATACATTAATTACACTGATCTAAACTGAAAACTTTCCCCTTGGGAGAAGCTATACCACTCCAGGCAGTTCAGGGAGAGAAGCTGTCGGCCGTTCCTGAGGGATTTGCTGGAAAGAAGAAGGGCCAACCCCATGTGAGACTTAGAGCCAGGTCTCCATCGCTGAGGGGCCGTGATCTGGGCTTATCCTGGTATTTCCACTTAACACAGGTAGTCCCAGCATGCATGAGCCAGAGAGTTCCCACAACATGGGGTTGCTCACCTGGCAAGATCATCCTGGCATCACAAAACTTTTGATTAGGGGCTTAGGAGTCTCTCATGACTCTCATCGTGTAGGTTTTCTCAGACTGCTTCAGAGAAATCATCCAGTCTTGTTTCTCTAACCCCCCTCCAAAGTACAAGTTATCCCAAGAGCCGCTGTACAGATTTATCTTAAAGCCCATCATCTGAGAGGCTAGGGGGCTGCCTTTCTGACACTAACCAGACAATGATCTCTCTTGGAAATGCCATAAATATCACCTGGAGGCTTTGCATTTTCTCCTAGCTGCTATTATGGAACAAGGGTCACTCTAATGCTTCTGTCTATGATCCCTTCAAGGAACTCACAAGTTCCTTTGTTGAGTATCTCCAAGCAATCTGCCCAACCTCAGGGAAGTGAGAGGAAGCATGAGAACTAGGACAGTTGGGCAGAGGTCAGAGAAGAGAATTGGAATCCATTTTCAGGGGATCCCCACCCAAGTCTGGTGCTGGGAATCCAGCCAAATAGAACCACATAGGCCACAGCAGAATCTAGGATTCAATGGAATGGTGTGTCTACCTAGTGGGCTTGGTTCAAGGCAGAAGATGCTTTGGTTCCTAAGTTAAATAGCGGATGTGAGAGAGGATTCTTGAGGGATTGAGGAAGAACTTGTAGGTTTATCTGCTTCAGCATGGGTTCTTTTCAAGTCACTAAAATAAACTGAGAACTTTCCACTAAAGGAACAGAAGAGAGGTTTCTTGGAAAAAGTGTTTAGCTCAGCTAGTTAGAGCATGGAGAAAAAAAAAGCAAAGGTCTCAGTTTTAATCTCTACATAGGCCAGTTATCGTAGCACAAAAAACAATTCTGTTCTAGGATGTCAGGATGATCCCAAGAGGTTTATCACACAAAGGGAACCAGGGATGAGTATGGAGAAGGATCATCCCTATTAGTGACATCAAAAGATGACATCAAGAAAGAATGTTGGGAGTTGGAGGCAAGAAAGGACTGTATCCCTCTGACACTTACTAGTTTTATGACTCTGTACAAATTTATTAATTTTTCTGAGTTTCAGTTTACTCATCAATAAAATGGGGATAGTAATACCTGTGGTACCTACCTACACTCACAGGGTTGTAAGCATCAAATGAGATAATGCATGTAAAGAGTTTGCAAAACTTAAAACACCATATACATGTTAGCTGTTTTTATTAATGGAAAAAAAACCTTAAAGTATATAATGTTTTACATTTGTTCAGCACTTCTACATAGTTATTTTATTCCTAAAACACTTTTTAGAAGCATATAAAGCAGATATTATCATTATCCCTCCTTTTAATGTTTAGGTAACTGAGTGGGATCCTAGAGGATCTTAGGCATTAAGAGCCAGAAAGATTTCAGATATTTAGTCCTAGGAACATCAATCTAAAATTGAAAAGGCTCTTGGAGGCCATCTAGTCTAACACTATTTTGCTGATGAATAAACTGAGGTCCAGAGAGGTTATGACCTGCCCAAAGTCACACAGGTCATGGGTGGGTTTTGAACAGGCCAGTGCTTGGCAAAGCTCCTCATTTATAGAAAAGGAGAGAGGTCCAAAAAGGTTCAGAAGGACAATCAATTTACTCAGGCTCTCGCAGGGAAGCAAGAAGTAGGATTTGACTCAAACTCTTCTGATTAAAAAAAAATCAGTCTTTGTGTCATTCTATTAGACACTTCTCATAACACCATGAGTTAAATAATGTGTCCATGGTCGGATGGATAATAATAATCAGCAGAGGCAGGACTAGAACTCAGGTCTTCTGACTCATAATCCAGGCTCCTTCCACTGCCTGGCCTTCTATAAGCTTGTCATTTACTGGCATGGGTTAGAATTATCATTTCATGTACAAAAGATAGTACACTGAGAAATAACAACATGCAACTTACCTTATATTTTCCTCCATACCTGCTTTCATGTGAGATATAAACACCCCCAATCTCATACATGTCTCCCCAATGGCTCCTTTAAACACTTATGTAAGGAGAACCTTGCTAATTTATTTAGAACAATAAAATACTCTTCCTTGGAAATCCAACCTTCTTTCCCCATCACCAAATCCAGTGACAACCTGAACTTTCAGAGGAGAAACATAAGAATTTCCTCTATCTAACACCAACTAATTATTTTTGAACCATGCTAGCTGACTAACTAGGGATTTCCTAATTACTACTTCACCATAAAGCCACATTAGTTTCATTAAGGAACAAATAAAAAACCTTTAAACAACAACAAAAATCTCCTTCATTCTAAATTCCCATCTTTGCACATGTTTTCCCCCAAGAGTATACCTTCCGTATTCCTAATGCCCACATTGAGAGTTTATTTGGTACATTCCTCAGTGTGTTTTTAGGAAAAACTTCCCTTTTTTTCCTCTCCCCTTACTTGAGGCTGCTGGCTCCAGGAACCAGTCTGAGGTCACTCTTGTTCCACGTTGGACATTGGCTCCCTATTTCAAATCTGACAACAGCTCTGGTTTTTAGGAATGTATTGAAGGCACAGAGCTTTTTGGGTCTTTGCGAATGTGCTAGTTTAGAGGATTTAGAGGTAAGCAAAACATTAGAAGTCATTTAGTTAAGCCTTGACTCTGCCAGATGGAGATACTAAGGTTTAAACAATTTAACTGATTTGTTCAAGCTCACAGTCAGGAAATGGCTGATTTTGGACATGAAGTCAGAATTGACTCCAAACCCGTGTTCACTGTTTATTTTGCATCTATCAATCACACAAGCAGTTAATCAACAAGCATTTATTAGACATCTACTATGTGCCAGATACTGTAGTAGGTGCTGGGGATAAAAAGACAAAAATGAAACAATCCCTTATCTCAAGTTTCTTATCTCAATCAAGGGAGACAACACATATGCATACAAGTATGTATAAGATATTCACAAAAGAAACGTAAGGCAATTTTTAAAGAGGAGGTACTAATGGTTAATAAACATTAAGTGTCTACTACATACCAGACACTGTGCTAAGCAGTGAGGTACAAAAAGAGGCAAAAGCCAATCCCTGGCCTCAAGGAGCTTCCAATCTAATGGGAGACAAAATGCAAACAAATAATATGCAAAGCAGCTATATATAGGCTAAGTAGGAAATATAACAGAGAAGGCACTAGAATTAAGAGGGGTTGGGAAAAGCTTCCTGTAGAACATGGGAATTTAGTTGGAACTTATTGGAAGCTTTACTGGTGGAGATGAGGAGGGAGAGCATTTCTGGCATGAGGAACAGCCAGGGAAAATGCCCAGAGCTGAGAGATGGAGTGTTTCCCTCAAGAAACAGGAAGGAGACCATTGTCCCTGATCAAAAAGAACACGGGAGGGAGTAAGGTGTAAGAAGAGTGGAAAGGTAGGAGGGGACTAGACTATGAAGGGCTGTGAATACCAGATGAAGATTTTTTGTATTTGATTCTGGAGGGAACAGGGAACCCCTGGAGTTCATCGAGAAAGGGAGGTGACTTGATTGAGTCTGAACTTTAGGGAAATCACTTTGATAGCTAATTGGAGGCTGGATTAAAAAAGAGAAAGATTCAAGGGGGTCATTGGGCTATTGTTGATAGAAGGATCAGGGAAAGTAGGAAGGGTGCCTTGAGCTGAACTTTGAATTTTAAGAGGCAAAGGTGAGTGGGTAATATATTCTAGGGTTGAAAAATGGAACTTTTTTTTAACATATAGAATTCAATTTAATGTGTACTTTATATCAACTTTCTAATCAAACAATCATTAAAAAAATAAACCATGAAACATATATTTAAAATTATGCCAAGAAGATGTCCAAAAAAAAAAAAAAAGAGAGAGAGAAAGAGAGATGGTATTCTTGTGTGAGGAATAGCAAGAAGGTCAATTTGGCTGGAATATAGAGTGAATGAAGGGAAGTAATGCAAGATAAACCTAGGAAGGTTGGATCCAGATTGTAAAGTGTTTTAAATATTAAACAAATGAGCACGTATTTGAGCTTAGAGGTAATAGGGAGCCACTGGAATCTATTAGGTAGGAAGGAGTGACATTATCAGACCTAGGAGTAATATCACTTTGGTGCTTAATTTTTCTTCACCAGGACCCAGCTTTACTTTCTGTTTCTTTATTTGTTCTCAGTTTGCTCCTGGTTGCTCTGAATCATGCTAGTGGAGACTTGGAGACTGGAGGGCTTCTTCCCCACCCTTATACTTCAGGAAGGATGTGTGTGTCAGGTGTTTAGTGTTTTTTTTTTTTCCTTTTTTTGTGGGGAGATGCCATCTCTACACAGAAACAAAGAATGGTTCCTATCGCAGATCAGTCACCTTTTGACCTCATGACTTATGCTTAAAATGCCTGTTTCCAGCTCCTAAAATTAATACCATCTGGTGGCTGGCCTGAACCCAGACAAAGCCAGATCCAGACTGCAGAAAATATTACAAAGTAATTAGCTTTTTACCCTGTTACATCTATATCAATGGGAGCCCTTAATACTTCTCACCCTCTAGGCTACTAAGGCACAACCTGATAAACAGGCACACTCCCTTCTAAGTTGCAGGAGTTTGTTCAACTGGGCTCAAGTCAGTATTCAGTTACCATGGCAACAAGACTTCAGTGAGCCTCATCTCATGCATCACAACAGGCAATGGCTATTCACCAAGAGGAAAAAAAAAATCCAAACGCACAAGCCCATTTGGGTTTGGCTGGTAATCAGCCAAGAGAGAATTCAAACTTAATCAAACTTTCATGTCTCCCTTGCAAAGCCCAGGAAATCAGTAATTGGTTTTATAATTGAATTTTCTGATCACGTATCAAAGGAACAGAATGGCGTAAAATCTAAGTAATAGCCTGTCTCCAAAAAAGTACATGGGTACAAGGCAGAGACTCTAGAAAACAGAGGGAAAAGCAGAATTTGCTGCTCTTGGGCTAAGAATAGTCCATGTTATTTATAACCTGAGAGGAAGCAGGCGATGTCCACACTAAGTAGCCTTCAAACAACCACTGTATACATGAGTTCCAGCTTTCTGAAATGAAAAGGAAGAAGCACTGGGATGCTTCAGTCTGGGATCTCCCATCCATGATGCCATTTTGGTTTCAGATGGATCTGTGTCAGGGCAGGGAAGGAAGGCTCTCTACTATTTCATCTCCTTCTACAAAAAAGGGTGTATGGAGGGAGGAATTCTACTCTTATAAACACCCAGAAAATCAAAGTCCAGGGTGTTTCAGCTAAAAAGGTGAATAAAGTGATTGAAGATTCTTTTCCAAAACCTTATCAATAACTTAGAGCTTGCTTAGATATCTATCTACATTTATTTCTATCTCTATTTTTATATAGATGGAAAGAATATATATTAAAATATATATATTTTGTATATATATAGTCACTTACTACATACACATACAGTCACTATGCTAAGACTTGAAGATAGAAAGACAGTTCTTGCCCTCAAAGAGCTTATGTGTTATGGGGAAGACAATACAAAGAAGAGCTGGAAAGTGGGGTGAGGGTGTGGATATATTCACAGTAGCACAATCTGGAAATGGGATTTAGGAGGAGATAAAGAGGCTTATTCCTGGCAAGATAAGTTGAAAGATCACTTGTCAGAACTTAGCATCCCAAACCTCAAAGGCCAAAGTTCTGGTTGATGGTGGGGAGAGAGGGAGGAGGATCAGGGTCAAAGCATCTGTGTGTATTGAATAAGGATCACAGAATTATGGATTTGAATCTACAAAAGACCTAAGAAACAAATCTATTCTACATCTCTCATTTATGGACAAGAAAAACTCAGAAAGATATTAAGACTCAGAGAGAAGTTAAGTACTTTGCCCAAGATGGACTTAGACCAGGTAGTAAGCAGAAAAGATAAGATTAGATCCCAAGTTCCCTAGATAGATGTGATTTTTAAAGAATTCCATTGTGATCTTCCTAGGCCAAGAAAAGCTGATTAAAAAAAAATTGCTGACCTAGAGAATGACACCATTATCTCAGAAAATGTTTTGAAAAGTACTTGAAGATTCTATATGTATAGAAGAAATGATTATGAAAGGCTTTGGCTGACCTCAAGGTGAAAGGTGTTAATCTTGCCTTTGTAAAAAGGAATATATTTAACATAAATTTGAGAGAGTCCATATATGGTTACTTCAAAAAAGAGATAATATTTGGTAAAGATGAAGACAAAGGGAGAGGGGGTACACTCAGGGTATGGCGCCAACTGTATAGATTCCTCATGACTTTTTGAGGTAGCAAGAAATTTGACATGAAGTAGAGGCTCATTGACTGGCCAATGTTTAAACATGAATATAATTGAAAAATTATTGTGTTTAAGACACGATGATGACTATAGAGAAGCATGGGAAGATTTATGTGGACTGATGCTGAGTGGAGTAAGCAGAACCAGAAAAACAATCTAGATAATGACAGTGAATATGTACATGGAAAGAATATCGACAATAAAACAATTAAAACTAAATGCTGAGAAATATGAATGGTCAAGCTTGACACCACAGAAGTCTGAGAAGGCCTCTCCTTTCTTTGCATAAGTGGAACATATGATTGTAAAACATAATAGAAAATGCCAAAAATTTGGATGTGTTGGTCAGTTTTGCTGAATTCTTTTCTTTGTATTCTTATTTGGGAGGGCTCTTCTAAGGGGATACATTGTGAAATGTGGTTGATACCAGAACAAGAGATGTCTGTAAAAATTTATCAAAAAATGAAATGTTTGGCTCATCATGAATATAGCCAAAAAATAAAAAAAAGATCTGCGTCACGGAGATGAATCCTTTGCATATGTATATAGTTATATATAGAATACATTGGGTTATAAATTCAGAGTTGGAAGACAGCTTTGTGGTCACTGAGTTCAACTTCCTCCTTTTATAAAAGCAGTAACTAAGGCACTGAGAACTTAAGTGACTTGCCCAGGGCCATACAGATAAGTATCTGAGGCAGGATTTGAATTTTTATCTTCTTGATTCCAGGTCCAATAGTCTATCTGCTATGCCACCTAGGATATATATAGTATTTATTTAGTAATAATAGTAATAATGTAGTATTATTAGGATATTATATAGTATTATATATATGTGTATAGTATTCACATGACAACGATTTAAATGGAAAGAATGACAACAAAGCTGAAAGTGAATATTGTATAATTTAAGGCTCAAGCTTGGCCTTGAACATCTGATATTGATATTATTTAAAAAATGTATAGCAGCTGGGTAGCTAAATGGATTGAGAGCCAGGCCTATAGAAAGGAGATCCTGGGTTCAAATCTGTCCTCAGATACTTCCTTGCTGTTAACCCTGTGTTAACCTCCACTGCCTAGCTCTACTGCTTTTCTGCCTTACAACCAATATACAGTATTGATTATAAAATGAAATATAAGAATTAAAAAAATGCATAGTATCCAATGAGGCCTTGAATTATGGAAAAAGAACCTATCCTTTCTTTGCTGATCAGTTTTATTTGACTAATAGATTTTACCCGTACTTATTTCTTGTGTCAAGGCCCAGAATATAAGTAGGCTGACTGGTAAAGAGGAGGCTAACCTGCTGGACAAGGACAGGTTAAGGAGGAAGTTCTAAGGCCAGGTTAGACTGTAAGGCCCAGATACTCTCTGTTGCCCCTTAGCCTATTCTAGTCTGAGAGCTTAAACTCTGGCATTTCTCTTGCTTCTCAGGTCCTTGTCCCTACCTCTTCCCCAGGCCATTGGAGTTATGTAATAGTGTAGAAAGTGCTGGATTTGGAATCAGGAAGACTCAGGTTCAAATCTTGTCTCAGATACTAGTTGTGTGATACCTAGCAAAATTATTGAATTTTTTTCGAACCTCAGCTTCCTCAACCATACAATGGTGATGTTAATGTTGTAAGGCTGGAAGGGAAGAAAATGTATGTAAAATGCTATATGAATATCAGTGAGATGATGATGATGATGATGATGGATGCACGACACTGGAACTGATAAAATCTGGATTCAAGCCCAACCTCTGACATGTTACTTGACTTCTCATTGCCAGAGGTAACTTTCTAATACTCTAAGTTGCATTGGTAGAAGGGGCTTCCTTTTTGGGGAATTCCTGGACTCTAGCCTTATTATTATTACTACTGTTCTTGGCTCTGTAAGCTGATTATGACCTGTGATGGTTCTTTTTGCTTAATGACTTGTACCTTTGACTATGCACAGGTTCCCCAGTAACCCGGCTAGAGCCCTTGAGGAAGAAGATGCAGAGGCTATATGGTCACACATAGAGTCACTGGCAGGACCTAGTCTTAGGCCAGCTGATAGTAAATCTAGCACAAGTCCACCCTGCATTCAAGAGTCGGGTAGGCTGGTCAGAGTGGAGAGCAGGGGGAAAAAGAGAACAAATGGAATTTTGTTTGTCCTAGGACAGGAAAAGTCAATGTATTTCCTACCACTTCCCCTGCAGCCCTGAAAAACCTACTAGAATATGGATGCTTTGAGGCTTAATCTCAAAGCAGTCAACCATGGAAAACAAATGTCTCTGATCACGCTTTATGAAATTGGGAGACATCTTCTTTTGGTCATGGGTGGTGTAGTTCTGCCCTATTTCCTCTTATCTTCCTTCACCCTTCAGCTGGAATCCTAACACGCTGTCATTCCAAGTGGAACTATCTGCCTTTGGAGATACTGCTCTGTCTACCATTGGTGGTCTTCAGGTAGAGCTGGATGACAACTTGTCAGAGATTCTGCGGAGGGGATTCCTGTCCAAAGTAGCACTAGATGATGAGTCGGTCAAAAGTCAGTCAATAAACATTTATTAAGCACCTACAATATGTTAAGCCCTGTGCCAAGTTGCTGGTTCACTCAGGTCACTTCAGATTTGGCATACAGGGAAATATTTTGTGCAAAGGCCATTTAAGTCCATGGAATGAATTGGCCTTACCTCCCTTGGGAGGCGGGAATAAGGAGAACTAGGTGTCAACTCTTCCATCTCCCTTTACATGATTGTTCCTCACCTCTTTGTGAATCTGCATGAGGATTTTCAGTGACAACTTTTAGTCAATTATGGCTTCTTCCTTTTGCTGAACATAGCTTATTTCCTATCATCATTTTGTATATATATGAAATATATAAAAATTATTTTAAATAAAATTTTAAAACTCAAATTGTGTAAGGACAAAATTATCACTATCTCAATATAATGAATTGTGGCAAGAGTATCTGAATTCCAGCCTGGATACCGAAGCAAGATGTATATACCAGCCTAAATCAAAAGCCATTTCATTATTTTGGCTTCCAGCTGGTTCCAGTGCTCAGCTGAATTTCTTGTTTCCACTTGCCTTGATCTCAAACTAATAAGGTGTGCAAGCTTTTCAGAAGCCTGGATACTCAGGAAAAAAAAGTGGGAGAAAAGTTCTCTTGTTTATTCGACTTGACCTAATGGGGAAACATTGACTGACATAAGGCTGATTATTTTTCGATTGTCATCGTGGACCTAATTGTAAATACCACAAAGGAAGAGCTTGCCTTTAAGCATAGATGGCCTACTGTGGAACCTGTCAAGTTAGCAAACAAGGTTGAAGATGTCACTTTCCACATCTTTGCTTAGCTGTCCAATTCCCCGGATGGCACAGCTGCAATGTCATGGTTCCAATTTTTTTTTTTAATCCAGAAAATTGCTGATACAACAGTTTTGGAATCTGCAAATGTCTGCTCACTGCAGGTGCCTGTTGGTGAAAGCACTTCAGACGGGGCAGCAATAAGATGATAGACAACTTTGGTATCCACTAAATACCAAAAAGGATTAATGTGATATGTTACAAGAACTGGAAGGTCATAGAGCCCTTGGTTATCTGAAGTGGAAGGGATCTTAGAACATTGAATTTTAAAAGCCACAGGGGATAGAATGCAGAATGTCAGGGGTGAAAGATGTCTTAGAATATTGAGTATCTGAGCTGGGAAGGACCATAGGAAATAGAATGTCAGAGCTATAACAGACTTTAGAGCAGTGGTTCCCAAACTTTTTTGACCTACCGCCCCCTTTCCAGAAAAAATATTACTTAGCCCCCTGTAAATTAATTAAAAAATTTTAATAGCAATTAATAGGACAGATAAATGCACCTGTGGCCATCACCGCTCCCCTGGATCGCTGCAGCACCCACCAGGGGGCGGTGGCACCCACTTTGGGAATCACTGCTTTAGAGCATAGAAAGGCCAGAGCTAGAAGAGACCTAACCTAAGGCCATAAACTACCTGTTAATATCCAATCCACTCATTTTATAGATGAGGACATTGAGAATCAGAAATGGGAAGAGACTTGGCCAAGGTCAAAGCTAGGACTAAATACCAAATTTCCTGACTCTAACCCAGGAGCCTCCATGACTTTCTGCTGTCAATGCTACAATCCATTTCTTCCTAAAGAAAAAGTAGACTTAGAATAAGTTTCATCTCACTATTTGGTAAGAAACATTTTTTTTTTCCTTTTGGGGTTGTTACCTCTGCTATGTCATTGAAAATAAACACTTCTAAAAACTTGTATCCTTGAAGCCTGCAGCAAGGGTCTTTTGGCTGTGGAAGGGAACAATAAAAAAAGTGGGAATCTGGACTGTGGAAATGAAGCTGTCATCACATTCTAGAAACATGCCCACAAATTAACTGCAAGCAATTTGGCTGCCTTCAATGTGAAAAACACTGGCAGCTTATTTTTGGGATACCAGGCAGCCTTTGGAGTGCAAAAGACTGTTTTTGTCAATGCCATACTTTGGGTGACGATTTGAGATATGCCAGTGTTATTATTATTTGTGAATAAGACACTCAGCAGAAGGTTAGTACTGGAGAGATGAGTCAGTGGCCCTAATCTCTTACATGATCTCCAAATTTTAGGAGGCATGACTGGAAATATCTATGCCACACTGGAATTCATAGTCTCACCTTACTTCTCCAGTCTCTAGAACCAAAGAATAGAAAAACAGTTCCATTGCTCCCTGGATTAACAAGAAGAACAATAAATGAAATAGATTGGGCTTCTCTTGAATGTTCCATATGTTCCTGTATGGTTGGGATGGAAGGAGACCAACAGCTGGAGGGCTCCGGTGGTTTCAGGCAAAGGTATAAGAGAGAGTCAATAAATCTAGAGAAAGCAGGGCAAATGTGAGCCAAATATGCCACCAGATTTCTAGAATCAACAGGCTAAGCAGCAGCATTGGCCAAAGCAAGAAATTCACGAATAAGAAAAGTAGGAAAAATCCAGGATCTAGGCAGTAAACGTGGTCTTTGTTCAGGGACATTCGTTAAAAACCTTGAAGGTATCCATACTGAAGATGGTCAGGAGAACACAAGAACAATGGAGGGAGAGGGACAGAGCCTTGGATAATGATAATTTACTCTGTGAAAACAGATATTGCATTATTATTTTATAGAAATATGGCAGCTAAGTGGGGCAGTGGAGAGAGTGATGGGCTTACAGTCAGGAAGACTCCTCTTCCTGAGGTTAAATCCAATCTCAGACACTTATTGGCTGTGTGACTCTCAGGGAGTCACTTTAACCCTGTTTGTGTCAGTTTCCTTATTCTTAAAATTAGCTGGAGAAGGAAATGGCAAACCATTCTAATATCTTTGCCAAGAAAAGTCTCAAAAACAGGTCATGAAGAGTCGGACACGACTGGAAAACAATTAAATAACAATGACAATTGGCAGCTATATGGTGTAGTAGATAGTGTTGGATTCTGGACTCTAGAAGCACTTGAGTTTGAATCCTGCCTTAGTTTCCCCATCTGTAAAACAGGAATAATAATAGCAACTACTCTGAAGGGTTGTAGTGAGGATCAAATGAGGTAACAAGTATTCTGTAAAACTTAAAATGATATATAAATGCTAGTTATAATTATTAGCCAGATCTTCTTATCCTCTAAATATGGTAAAGCCAACTTAGCTGTGGGGGACAAAATAAATCTCTTCCCTTTAAAGA
Source organism: Gracilinanus agilis (assembly GCF_016433145.1). Lineage (NCBI taxonomy): Eukaryota > Metazoa > Chordata > Mammalia > Didelphimorphia > Didelphidae > Gracilinanus > Gracilinanus agilis. The sequence goes on from NC_058131.1 coordinate 291,366,844, forward strand.
CTGCTCATTGATTAGATGACAAAACCACAGGTTTATCAATTTAGAACTAGAAGGAGCTTTAGCATTCATTTTAGTCATCTTCCCATTTTGTAGATGAGGAAGCTAAAGCCCAGGCAGCATTTGTCCAGTCTATCCAACTTGTTCAAGATCACATAGGTTGCAGAGTCAGAACCTGAATGTCCATAGTCTCCAAAATTTCCATTCTCTCCATTCATTACTTTCCATACAAACTCTTCAACCTGCACCCAAGGCGCTCCATAATGGGGCTCCAATCTACCAAGTCAACCTGATTCTTCATTACTTTCTGACATATATCTGCCCTTGCTATGTTTTCTCCTGATGACAACCCTCTGCTCAAGCTGCCTGTGATGCCCTCCTCTTTTCTTAGCTCATGGAAATCCCTCAAAGCTCTGCCTCCTCCTTGAAGCCTCCTTGGGCTAATCTAGTTCTCAGAGCCTCTCTCTCTTCTGAAGTCCTGCTGTGCTTTCTTGTCTGTCCTCATGCATCACTTAGCACACTGTGGCTTGCTTTACCATTGAACAGTTTTGTGCATGGATACCTTGTCTCCATGACTAGTCTTTAAACTGCTAGAGGTCAGGCACTATATTTCAGGCTTCTTTGGATTTCTAACTGATCCCTATACAGTTCCCCCTATGTAAAATGTGTTTACCTCATTTATTCACTCAGTGACTAGCAGAATTTGCACTTTTTAGGGAAGAAGAATAGTTGTTGTGATGAAGACTCTGGCCTAGGGCCCCTGCAAACTGTCTGGTGACCTGGCATTATGGGAATTTGCTTGATTTACCTTGGGGAGATCATTCCATAAGTGGAGTGGGTATAGCTTTAGGACTCTAATTTTGTGTCATAATACTTTTCATTAGCTGTGTGATCCTGGGCAAGTCACTCAATCTTTGTTTGCTTTAATCTAAGAGGAGGAAATGGCAAAGCACTCCAGTACCTTTGACAGGAAAATGCCATGGACAGTATTGGCCTACCATGGTCCAGGAGGTCACAAAGAGTTGGGCATAACTGAATAATAATAATGACTTAGGAAAATGATAAGGTTTTTGTAAAAAGTAATGATGCCATACCCTAAGGAGGTCCATGGCAAAAAGAAAGGCTCTGTGTGCACCAAAATATTTATGACAGCACTTTTTGTAGTAGTGCATGCCTGGAAATAATGTAGATGCCCACTGACTGGTGAATGGTTAAACAAATGGTGGTAGATGAATGTAATGGGATATTGCTGTGCTGTAGGAAATGATGACCATGAAGAACCCAGAGAAGCACGGAATTATTTACATGTACTGATGTAAATGAAGTAAGCATGACCATTATTTTTGCCAACTTATAGATGAAAAAACTAAGGTCTAGAGAAGTTAAAAGAAAAAGAAAAAAGAGAGAAAGAGAAAGAAAAAAAGAAAGAAAGAAAGAAAGAAAGAAGGAAGGAAAGAAAGAAAGAAAGGAAGGAAGGAAGGAAGGAAGGAAGGAAGGAAGGAAGAAAGAAAGAAAGAAAGAAAGAAAGAAAGATAAAGCAAGCACTTAAACCCAGGTCTGGCTAGTTATTCTAAGGCTCCTACCATGATGATGTTAGTCATTTTCAGTCATGTCTTCATGACCTCATTTGGGGTTTTCTTGGCAAAGATACTAAAGTGCTTTGTCATTTCTGTCTCCAGCTCATTTTACAGATGAGGAAACTGAAGCAAACAGTTAAGTAACATGCCTTGGGTCACACAGCTAGTATGACACAAAGCTAGATTTGAACCCAGGGAGAGGAGCCTTCCTGACTCCTGGCCTGGCACTCTGTCCACTGCACCTCCTAGTATGATGATAGGAACCTTGGTTTTCCTGCTACAGCTACACCCTGAGAATACTAGCAACACCTGGCAGCCTGATCTCAGCTGGGATCTCAGTTTGCCGTGTGAGGCGTCAGCCACCAGGTTAAGCACTTGGAAGCAGCATCGGAGGAGATTCAGGGGGGAGCTGGCCTCTGCAGATACCTGACATAAATCCCAGTCCTCACACTAGTCCCCACCATGGACTGCAGCTGATAGAAATGTGACAGCTGACATTTCTACTGCCGCCATCGGAAAGAATGAATCAAGGGAGAAGAATGAACCAGGCAGCCGTTGCTAGACAGCAAGGTCAGGGAGGATTAGGGGACGGCTCCCGAGAGCTGAGAAGAAGGCCGAAACTTGACAAGGGAACTTTGAACAAGAAAGATATGGAAGGGAGTTGAGGACAAAATTGTTTACTCTGTTTCTTTTCCCCTAAATTGCTTTTGTCTCTTGGCAGATGTGTGCTGAGCTCTTTTATCTTGAGAAAGAAGAAAACGCTTTCTTTTATTATGTTCAAGTGAATATCTTATGGCCTAAAAAGAAAAGAACATCTGAAAGCCAGCATAGGGAGGGGGTGCATTTCTGGGGTAATGCCATCACCATGCCCTCTTCCCTCTGGTTCCTCTTTCGGGCACAGCACCCAGGCTGTTTGGGGGAGGGGAAAGGAGGTGTTGGGATAAGAGAGTAAAGTCTGGGAGCACTCTATCATTCTTGGCACAGCTAAGGGGGAGCATTTCACACCCAGAGAGGGAGCTTGCCACCAATTATTCTCAGCTGCCCAAGGTCGTGCAGTGTTGAATCAAACTCTTCTTCCAAAAAAGGGAAAAGTGTTTTCAATCCTTCCTGGATTCTTTTTGCACCATCTAGCACAGAATCTCTGATGGCAGCTCACTGCCCAGTCCTGTTGACTAAACAGAAAGCACCTAGGAATCCCTGGTCTTCACTGAAAGAGCCAAGAAGAATGGGTTGTTCATTAGGACAATGGTGATACCTAGAGACCTCAGATAAGGAATCTCTTAATTCTCCTTTCTCCTTCTTTTACATTATTTAAACCAATAATACACACAACTCCCCAGGGACCTGGCGGATGACACTGTTGAGCATTATAAGCCTCATCATGATCATCAGTGCCAGGTACTGAGCTAGGTGCTGGGGACAGAAAGTGAGAAATCAAGCAGAGCCTACCCTCAGGCAGCTTTGATTCTAGTAAGGGAGACGACATGTGCAAATAGAAATATATACAAAATAAGTAAAGATAATTTGGAGGGAGCAGGCAAAGGATGAGGAAGAGGGTCAGGAGAGACCCTGAAAAAAAAATATATATATATATATATATAGTAGGTAGTGCTTAAACTGAATTGAAGGAAAGTAGGAATTCTAAGTTGTAGAGATGGAGAAAGAGAACATTCTAAAAATGGAAGACAGTCAATGGAAAGGCACAGATTGGGAGATAGAATTTTGTGCATGAGGATCAGCAAAAAAATCCCTAAAAAACAATTTAGCTTTATTGTAGAGTGAGTGATGGGCAGTAATGTCTAATAAGGGTGGAAGAATAGGTTGGGGCCAGATCAAGAAGGTCTTTCAGTGCCAAACAGAAGTATCCATGCTCAATTCTAGAGATATTAGAGAATCCCTAGGATTTACTGAGCAGGGGAGTAATATGGTCAAAACTGTGTGTTAAGAAAAAATATCATTAGAAGATGGAACAGAGAAAGGAGAGACTGGAGGCAGGGAGGCCAAAGAGAACGATGATGACAATCCTCAACACTGAATAATAATAATAATAATAATAATAATAATAATAATAATAATAATAATAATAATAGCCCACATTTCTTTAGTGCATTTAGTTTACAAAATACTTTTCTAACAACAACCCTGTGTAATTAGAAAATCTTGAACTCTTGGACTTCATCTCCCAGAATCCTTTCCCCTTCGTGCATGTAGCGTCCTTACATAATGTTTATAAGTTTGGTGTAACTCTGCCTCTTGCTCTCCTCTCTCGCAACTGCAGCTGGGTTATCACCCTTTTTACTCTAGCTTTTAATTTTAGTTATTATTAATAAATCTTGTTAAATATAATACTTGGAGTATTTGGATATTAATTTTTAATCTTACAACCCTGTGAAGTAGGAAGTACATGTTATTGAGGCTGTTTAGTTTTTTCAATATTGCTTGACTCTGTGACCTCATTTGGGTTTTTTTTTGGCAAAGATACTGGAGTGGTTTGCCATTTCCTTCTCCAGTTCATTTTACAGATGAGGAAACTGAGGCCGATGGGTTTAAGTGTCTTGTCTAAGGTCAGACAGCTCAGGTGGCTCATGACTCTAGGCTTAGCATTCTAACTGCTGTGCCACCTAGATCCCCACACAAGTATCATTATTCCTATTTAAAGTAAAGGAAACTGAGGTAAAAAGATGTGATTTGCTTTGGATTACAGAGCTAGTGTTAGAACTGAATTATCTCCCCACCTATTTTCTGTCTTCCACCTTCCCCTTCCTCTTCCCCACCCCCAGTTATGAGGGGATGACAGCACCTTTACAAGCTCACACATGCAGGAAACTCTGCTGTCCAAGAACTGGGGAAAAGTCAAAGCCAGACGAGAAAGCTGCCATCCCATTCCATGGCCACAACCACTCTGAGAGACCGGTGGTAGTGGAGGCATTTGAATCCCCACTGGACAGAGGAGGAAATAAGGTTCAGAGAGATGCATCAATTTACTCAAGGTCACATAGTAAATCAATGGCAGAGCTGGGGCTAAAACTGGCTCTTTATGGCACCGCAATCTGATTTTGCTGATACCCAGCAGGGAGGCCAGGCCAGAGCAGGAGATAAGCCCAGGCAATTACTGAGGCCTAAGAAGAGTTCACACAGAGAGATCCAGGGCCAGCGGGGTCCCATCTGACGTCGGTGCAGCACACACAGCCATCCAAGGAGAGCTCTTTAAACTCCCATCCCTGTTCTCCAAAGGAGTGCCAAGATCCAGGAACAATGGACTCTGCTTAATCACATCATTCTTGCTGATTTTTCAATGGATTCCTTCTCCTGCAGAGCTGTGGAGCTTATCTACATGCCTGATGGAACTGGAGTTACTTAAACCACAGAACAGCAATATTGGGAACAGTCAAAACTCCAAGGGACCTTAGAAGAGAGAACAGAGGGGCAGCTAGGGGGCTCAGTGGATAGAGAGCCAGGCCTGGGTCCAAATCTGGTCTCAGATATTTTCTAGCTGTGTGATCTTGGAATTAACCCCATTTGCCTAGCTCTTGCCATTCTTTTGTCTTAGAATTGATACCAAAATAGAAGATAAAGGTTAAAAAAAAAAAAAGAACAGAGAAGAGAGATTGTCAGGGCTGTAAAGGGATTTAGAAAACTTGCTTCCTCTTCTTATAGCCAGGAAAACTAAGCCTCGTGGGGGGAAATGACTGGCTTAAGGTCACACAGTAAGTCAGTGACAGAGCCAGGACTCAATCTACATTTCCCAACCTCTGGTCCAGGGCCCTCTTCTACCCCATTGCCTTGGCATGGAAAGATCTGCTTGGAGACCCTGGACAAGTCACTTACCCCCCATTGCCTAGCCCTTACCACTCTTCTGCCTTGGAACCAACACACAGTATTGATTCTAAGAGGGAAGGGAAGGGTTTTTTAAAAAAAAAAAGATCTGCCTGGAGCCCACAATTCTGGCTTGCTTCTTCAGCATGCGAGTCTCCCATTGTGCCTAGTTCCCATGCCTTGGACCCTCTTCAAGTCTTCATTTGAAAATTGCTATAGAAAAACATTGTCAAAGCTTAGAAGAGTGTTCTCAAGTCTAACCACCAAGAGCTGTGAAGGATCTGCATTTATTTAATGACGTCCTGGTGACTCACTACACCTTTTCAGACTGCTTCGTGCCTCAGTTGCCCCACAGTTAAATGGGGGGAGATGATCATATATAACCAGAGGAGCAAAGAGATCAGCTAAACTAGTGCAAAATGGTAGCGTTGCAGCCCAGCTCCTCTGACACCAGGGCCTTTCCTCTGCCTCTTATTTAGTCCATCTGTTCTATTCAGTCAACCCCCCCCCCCCCCGGGGGCAAGGGAAGGGGAAAGAATAAGCATTTATATAGTACCTACTATGTGCCAGGCAATGTGCTAGGTGCTTTTTACAAATACTCCATCATTTGATGGTATGTTTTCAGCTCCTGTCCATCCCTCCAAACTTGTGCTGCTCCCATCTCTGTGAGCTTTCTCTGAAATGTCATGACATGCCTGAACAGCCTGCCCAGACATCTCTTTCTCTCATCATTCAAATAGCTTCTGAAATCCCCCCTCTCCCCTGAAGTCTTCCTGGATTGATCAGATTCATTATGACAGCTTGGCAAACCATTCTTTTCCTCCTCCATCCCTAAGCTACGTTTGTCCTTGATACATTTTATGTTTATGATTGGCTGCCTTACAGGCTTTTGGGTTGCTGGTGTTGGGATTTTGTTCCAATATTTGATTGTCCTGCATCCACTTGTCTTTTTTTTTAAGCCTTTACCTTCTGTCTTAGAATTGATCCTGTGTATTGATTGGTTCTTTTTTTCTTTTTAAACCCTTACCTTCCATCTTGGAATAAATACTGTGTATTGGCTCCAAGGCAGAAGAGTGGTAAGGGCTAGGCAATGGGGGTAAAGTGACTTGCCCAGGGTCACACAGCTAGGAAGTGTCTGAGGCCAGATTTGAACCCAGGACCTCCTGTCTGTAGGCATGGCTCTCAATCCACTGAGCCATCCAGCTGCCTCCTGTATTGATTGGTTCTAAGGTAGAAGAACGGCAAGGGCTAGGCAATGGGAGTTATTTGATTTACCCAGGGTCACACAGCTAGGAATTATCTGTGAACCTGAACCCAGGACCTCCCACCTATAGACCTGGCTCTCAATCCATTGAGCCACCTAGCTGCCCTTCACTTGTTTTTTTAAGTGTATCTGGTTTGCAGCCAGGTTCCTTCCCAGCGATGGGAAGGAACCATATCTACGGAGTTCCTTCTGTAATATTCAGAAAAAAGGTGCTGAATAATTCCCAGGACACAATGTCAGAGCAGGAAGGCACCTTAGAGGCCCTCTAGGCTAATCTCTTCATTTTACAGAGGAGGAAACAGGCCCCTAGAGGACAAGTGACTTGCCCAAAGTCACCCAGTGAAGTCTTGTCTTAGTCAAGCCTGTGCCTGCCCTCATTGTTCCTACTTCTCTGCATCCTGGGGTGTTCTCCTTTCTTGTCTTCTGCCAGATGATGTCTCCTTCTCTTTAAAGCTAGTCAATCTCCAACTGTACACATGTCCACCTGTTTTTGCAACTCAGCAGGATTTTAAAAACATGCTCTATACATCTCCTTGGCAGCAGGGGTGCGACTGGTGAGCAGTGAGAGTTTCCAGGCAGCTTCCGGCCTCTTGCCCTGTTGGGAGGCACTGAATTCTGATGAGTGAAGGCCTGACCCTTCTGGGTTGGCAGGTTTTCTCCCCAATTGTGCCAGCTGTGGGCGGTGAGACTGGGAGCACAGAGGAGGATTGCCTTTCAGGCCGTCCTGCCAGGTTTCCCTGGGGAAGGGTGGCAGAGAGGCTCTACTCAGTTCAGCTCAGAAACTTTAAGGAGTTTATGAAAGCAGCCTTCCTTAGTCCATTCCATGGTGTGCTCCAGATGGTGACATTCAAACAGGCATTTCCTACTCACACCCGACAGTCATCCCATCCCCTTTGTGCTTATTTGGGATTCTGGGCCTTCTGAAGAGGGGAAAGGCAGCAAAACCAGGATCACTGGAGGCCTTAATTACGCTGTCTGCTTCCTGAACTCAGCTGTCAATCAGGAGTCACCAAGACAAGGTCAGCTTTGCCCAGAAAGCTTCTTAGGAAGCCTGACAACACCAGGGAAGCAGCCTTTCCCCGTACTTCAGTTCCTGTTACAGGCTGAAAGGATTTAGAGTGAAAAGTGACTGGAGAGTTTATCTGGTCCAACCCCAGATCACTTTATAGAGGAGGCAAATGAGGTGGAAAGAGTTTAAGCGACGACCCAAGGTTACATAGATCGCTAGTGACAGAGCTGGGATTAGAACCAGGTCCTCTGACTCTGAAAACACTGTCCCTACCCTGACTGCTTGGCAAGGCTCCATTTTTGGTGACTTGGAACTTATTGGAGAGATAAAGCATATGAACCCACAAGAATTAAATATTAATACAAGGTGGCATAAGAAAAACTCCAAGGGACCTTACACGAATGGTACAAACTATAGGAGGGCAGAGAAGGCAAAGACCTCCATAGGCTGGAGTAGCTAGAGAAAGAGGCAAACCTCAAAGGATGGGGAGAATTTGAAGAAGTGAAGAAGGGACTGGTTAGGAAAGATGAAATGTAGCTGGCCGGAACATGGCATGTTTAGGGGATGACATTCTGCCTTAGCTAGAAAGGGTTTATGTAGGATGTGTTGGGAAGAAACTGGACAGAATGAATGGACTGAATAGAGGCAGAGGGGTACAGTGGTCAGGGCCCTCGTGTAAGAGGACCTGGATTGAAATACTGCCTTTATGACCTTGAGCAAGCTGCTTAACCCTTCTAGGTCTCAGTTTCCTCAACTGTAAAAGGAAGGAGTTGGGTTAAGGGAAACTCTGAGGTCTCCTTCATCTCTAAATTCTATGATCCTATAAACAAATCAAGGGCAACGTGGCTAGATTGTGGAGGGCTTGAAAGTAAGGGTTTTGGACTTTTCCCTGTGGGTAACAGGAAGACTATGACTGTTATACTGTCTTTGATGTATTAATCTACAAGGAATTATACAACACTGGAGGATCAGTTCTTAAGACATACCAAACATTTAGAAGAAAAAATCACACACCTAGATCATTGATGGTGAACCTCTATGAGACCTTAGAGACCGAGTGCCCAAATTGCACCCTCATGCTGCATGTGAGCCCCCTGCCTCACCCCAGACAGGGGAGGGAGGAAGTACACCTATTGGGCTGCAGGGCAGAGGGGCTGGTCATGTGAGAAATGTCCTCAGGTGTGTGTGGAGAGGGGGAAGGGAGCAGCCCCCTCTGGCACACTCCAGCACATGTGCCATAAGTTTGCCAACATGGACCTAGCTGGTTCAGGGGATAGATGGCTGGGCTTGGAATTCAAACCCTGTCTTAAACACTTATTAGCTATGTGACCCTGGGTAAGTCACTTAACTTCTCTCTGCCTCTGTTTCCTCATCTGTAAAATGGGAATAATAATAACACCTATCTCATAGGGCTGCTATGAGTATTAAATGAAGTAACACATGTAAAAGCATTTTGTGAATCTTAAAAGTGCTATATAAGACTAGCTATTATTATTATTATTATTATTATTATTACCCCCAAAGGCAACCAAATATAGATAATTCTTTCCTCTGTCTCTCTGTGTCTATGTCTTATGTCTGTCTCTCTATGGGTATATTTATTTATTTATTTTAACTCTTACCTTCCATCTTAGAATCAATACTGTATATAGGTTCTAAGGCAGAAGAGTGGTCAGGGCTAGGCAATAGGGGTCAAGTGACTTGCCCAGGGTCACACAGCTAGGAAGTGTCCAAGGCCAGATTTGAACCCAGGACCTCTTGTCTCTGGGCCTGGCTTTCAATCCACTGAGCCATCCAGCTATCCCCTATGTGTGTACTTATATATGTCTGTCTTACCATATCTACAAAATATTAAAAAAAAATTTTTTTTAAACCCTTACTTTCCGTCTTGGAGTCAATACTCCAAGGCAGAAGAGTGGTAAGAGCTAGGCAATGGGGGTCAAGTGTCTTGCCCAGGGTCACACAGCTGGGAAGTGTCTGAGGCTAGATTTGAACCCAGGACCTCCCATCTCTAGGCCTGACTCTCAATCCACTGAGCTCCCCAGCTGCCCTGTCTACAAAATCTTAATTGCAATAATCTGTACATTTATCAAGTGCCTACTTCAAGAAGGCTTGAGAAGGGAATAAGGTTTTCACAAGTGGTCTTCTATAACAGAACACATTTCTATAGTCATATAAGTCAATGAAAGGTATAGATAACATTAGATCTCACTGTATTTATCATTTGTTGAATATTAAAAACATTTAAATCAATAGAGCAAAATGTTGTCTTAAAGGCTCTTATCCAATGAGGCGTGTCCTATGAATGTCAAAATTATGCAGGGTGGCTATAAAGATAAAACACAGGAGATAATCGAGTAAATGATTAATCTGTTTCTGAGAAGAATTTGTCTAGACTCTATTCTGACTGATAAATAGTTGTTAGTTGGGGAAATGGGTGAAATTTATAGAAAGTACTTATTAAAGGAGCCACATTCATAGTGTAGTCTGAAAAAGGTTCATTGTAGGTTAGAGTTGTGGGGGGGGGATCCCCGCATTTTACAGAGGAAGAAACTGAGACTCAAAAGTGAGAAATAACTTCTTCAAGGTCCCACGGGGATCAAGGGACAGAAGTAGGATCTGAACTTAAGTCCTCTGGCTCCAAATTCTTACATCATAGAGACTCCAAGATATCTGCCTCCTTCTACCTTTTATACATCTTATCAGGGAGCTGGCTTTGTCTTTGCCTTTCCTTAAAGTTCTACATGGAAGGTTGGGTCATTGTTTTAGCGGGTCTTACTTTATTCCTTTCAACAGGATGCTACATCTAATAGGGGGAAGAAGGAAGGTGGATCAAGTAGCCTCTTCTTGAAATGTACCTGATGAAAGGTCTTGGGTATGGTCAAATGGCACTGCTTTCCGTATTTGCATAGAACATGTAGGAAACCTGGTGGTTGGTTCCCATCAAGTCCCTTTTGTCTACATTCTCTCTAAAAGATGTAGCAAGATGTAATGGAAAAGGGGGCAGCTAGGTGACTCAATAAGCCAGGCCTGGAGACAGGAGGTCCTGGGTTCAAATCCGATCTCAGACACGCTTTAGCTGTGTGACCCTTGGCAAGTCACTTAACCCCAACTGCCTAGCCCATACCATTCTTCTGCTTCAGAACTGATACTTAGTATCTATTCTGAGACAGAAGAAAAAAAGTATAGTGGAAAAAAGACTATAGACAAAAGAGCTGGATTTGAGTCCTATCTGATACTACCTGAGTTGTCTTGGGCAAATAATTTCCTCTCTTTGGTCCTCTGATTCCTCATCTGTAAAATAAAGGCAGTTGGCCTCCTAGCTGGTTTCTGATGTCCCTTCAAGCTCTAAATTCAGCAATCCTATAATTTCAATCCATTATTGAATTCTTGAGGAGGGGGAACACTGAACACCATTTGGTTCTATATTTAGTCACCTCTCCATGGTATGTGTGTGGTTCATTCTCTTTTGGATTATCTGTGATGTGATTTTAAAAAATCTTGAGCCAGATTTTTCCTATTACTCATCCTGCTTTTAGGCTGCCCACTTTCCCCAACAATTGGTACACACACACACACACACACACACACACACACACACACACACACATATATATTTCTAAACTCTTATCTTCTGTCTTAGAATCAATACTATGTATTGGTTCCAAGGCAGAAGAGTGGTAAGGGCTGGGCAATGGGGGTTAAGTGACTTGCCCAGGGTCACACAACTGGGAAGTGTTTGAGGCCAGATTTGAACCCAGGTCCTCCTGTCACCAGGCCTAGTGCTCCATCCACTGAACACACCTGCTGTGTATATTCTCAGTATGCAAACTAATATTCTTATTAGCTATTCATGTGCTATGAAAATATAGAAAAGTTATCTCAAGGAGATTCTAGGGAAAAAGCAAACCTGGTACCTATATGTAACACTATTCTAAAGAGAGGATTGTTCGATTACCTGTACAACAATTCTCCTCCATTTACAAGGATAACTGGTTATCAAAATGATTTTACAGTTATATTCTCATTTAGTACTTAAATGCAAGGCCTCGGTCAAATAGTACCTCCTTCAGGAAATCTTCTCTGATCATTCCCTTCCAAGCTATAAGGAATCTCCCTCCACTTCCTTTGAACCTCATAGCTCTTTGATACCTAGTAAGGCAGAGTAAGTATTATTATTATTATTATTATTTTTAGAATATAAGCTTCTTGAGGGCAGAGAGAGTTTCATTTTTGTCTGTCACTCCAGAGCCTAACATAGGATTTGGCACAAACAAAGAACTTAAGAAAGGTTTCTTGAATGATTATTATAAGCATCATTTTATAGAGGAGGAAACTAAGGCCTAGAGAAGTAAAACCACTTATCTAGAGTGACCAAAGGGGGTCGACATTAGAGCTGGGGCAAGAATATTCTCAAAGATGGCCCTGGCTCAGAGGATGCCTAGAGCAGCTGCAGAAAGAGAGACGGACCGATATCGGGAATGATATCTTCTCCCCCTATCAGGGAAATAGAGAGAAGCCTGGACAATCCCTTACAGCTTCTGTTCCATGTCACCTAATAGTGATGTCACTTGGTAAGTCAAGTGACCATCACGCTGTTGTTTTCCCCAAGGCCTTTATGAACCATCTGCCTTTACCAGAATACTTTCTTCCCAGAGAATATTTCATTAAGGCCAGAGGGAATTCAGAATCAATTAATTGAAGCATTGTAGACCTGGGAAGGAACTCTTTGTCCCTCACCTGCTGAAATCCTCCTCTTCCTTCAAGGCAATATCTCAAGTCATCCTAGATCATCTCCTTCTCCACTTCCTCCAAACTATCACAGCACTTGGATATTCTCTTCTTCAAGCATCGCACTTGGTATCAGTTATTTGTGTACGTGTTTATTTTTCCTGCTAGATGGTAAACTCTTTGAGGATAACTAAAGAAGTTTTTTTTGTGTGTGTGTGGAAGGGGGAAGAGTTCCTTCTTGGGCAGCTGCTCCATGGTGCCTTAACACAGGGCGAGTGGGCAGAAGAAGGTGGAGCTGCCGCTGATGGGAAGCCGATGCTGGCTTGTGGCCAAGCCCCATTATTTTGCTATCTTGCAGGGTAGTTTTCAGACCACCCCAACTCTCAATAAAATACAAGTCTCACCTCCTCTGTGGTTCAGGAATAACTGACTATATTCGGGTCAAGGAGCATCAATCTTTGGCGGTGATGGGACACTTCTGTCAGTGGTACAACAACTAAATGAGGAGGGAGTGCTGTGCTGGGGGAGGGAGAAGGTTGGCAAAGGAGCTAGGTCGGGGGAGACAAATTACTATGGAAGTATGTGAACCATGAGGGGGTAAAATACAGTGGCTGTGGTTTCCAGAGTGCTGAAGCATAACCAGGCAGCGAGCATCTAGCCAGTAAATGCAATTTGTTAGGACCTTGGTTTGATTTCTGGGCTGCTGAGCCACATTTTTCAAAGGAAGGTTGACCCTTCCTCTTTTTGATGCCCTCTGAGGCCACTCTCTCTTTTGTGGGCTTCCCTAGAGCCTGTGAGGACAGCAACTCTGTTTGTACCCATCTCTTTTAATAATATTGAACACAGGGAGCAGCTAGGTGGCTCAGTGGTTGGAGAGCCAGGCCCAGGGATTGGAGGTCCTGGGCTCAAATTAGACACGTCCAAGCTATGTGACTCCAGGCAAGTCATTTAATACCCATTATCTAGTCCTTGCCCCTTTTCTGCCTTGGAACCAATACATAACATTGCTTTTTTTAAAATTTTAATTAATTAATTAATTTTGAATATTTTCCCATAGGTACATGTTTCATGTTCTTTCCTTCTCCCCCAAACTCCCCACCCCCTGTAGCCGACGCACAATTCCACTGGGTTGTTACATGTATAATACTGATTTTAAGAGGTAAGGTAAGGGTTTAAGAATAATATTGAACATATAGCATTTTAAGATTTACAAAATACTTTCATAGGCTGTCTGATTTGATCCTTACAACAACCCTGGGAAGTAGGGGCTATTATTACTTGAATTTTCAGATGAAACAGGTTGAGAAGAGGAAAAAGTGACCTGCACAGTCACATAGCCAGTTAAGTGTTGGAGGCATGACTTGAACTCAAGTCTTTCTCACTCCAAGCCCAGAGACCTATTCAGTCACTATACCATTGAGCTGCCTGGAGATTTCTGAGCAGTTGAGCCAAAATTTTCAAAGGGAAGACTCATCTAGCTCCTTCCCAGGTGTTCTCATTATAAGGCTTTCGCATACTCAGCTTTGCCCATTTCGACCCGATCTTTCCCCAGCTCCCACATCTGGGACACATCCTTGGCTCACAAAGATCATTAGGCATTCTTTTGAACATTCCACCTCAAGGTGGTTCTTTTTTCTGCAGAACTTCTGTTATAACTGCACAAGATGATTCTACGCTGTTCCTGGTGCCAGAGATGCAAAGGCAGAAACAGCCCCTGCCCTCAAGGCACTTACAGCCTACCATGCTCCAAAGCAGGCTGGCTGAGGAAAGTGCTAAGACTGTAAGGCACTGGAAAAGCCTGTTTAGGGCTCAGAGTAGCCTTTCCAGGCTGCCCTAGGAGTCTAGCCTTCCCTAGGAGCCCAGTCTTCCCTAGGAGCTCAGCTCTCCCTAGGAGCCCAGCCTTCCCAGACAGCTCAGCCTTTCCTAGGAGTTTAGCCTTCCCTAGGAATCCAGCCCTCCCTAGGAGCCCAGCCTTCCCTACGAGTTCAGTCTTCCCTGGGAGCTCAGCCTTCCCTAGGAGCCCAGTGTTGATTCTAAGATGGAAGGTAAGGGTTTTAAAAAAATTGATACTAAATATTGGTTGCAAGACAGAAGACAGGTTAGGACCAGTCAATGGAGGTTAAGTGACTTGCCTAGGATCACCCAGCTAAGAAGTGTGTGAGGCCAGATTTGAACCCAGCATCTCTTATCTTTAGGCCTGGTTCTTGATCAACTGAGCCACCTATCTGGCCCTCGCTACCATTAATATTACCAGTCACAAAGCACTGTGCATGGTGCTAGAAATACAACAATGAAAATATACATGATTGCCGCCCTCTATGGCCCCGTGTCCTGAAGAGATATGATGCATTTACAGAGAAGTATAATGATAACTTACTTTGCCATAGCAGTTTAAGGCTTACAAATCCATTCTCTCTCTCCCTATTTTCCCCACCCTCCTAAGCTCTGGGAGGTATGTAGTACAAGTATTATCCTCATTTTACAGCAGAAGAAATCCATACTCAGGGAGAAAAAAAGGACTTGCCTAATAGCACACAGTAGTGCTGGAATTAGAACTTGAACCTGTGTCCTCTGCCTTCCAGTACGAGTCTTTCTCAGCAGTAAGGACACACTCCTTAAGCAGGAACCCAACTAAGTCTTCTTTTCTAATCTCTGCCATAATATACCTCAGCCTAGATCTGTCTAAGCCATGGAACTGCCCCGACACAAAGCCTGGAGTTCTGCAGATAGTAGGTGTTTAATGTATGCTTGTTATTGTTGTGGTAAACTAGTCATTGTGGCCACAGGGCATATAATCATGGAGTTTAAAGCTAAAAAAGATCTTAGACATCAGCTAATGTCCCCACAGGATCCAGCATAGGTATGTGGATTAGAAAACAAAGTGCTGGACCCAGAGTCAGGAAGACCCATGTTCGAATCTAGCCTCAGATACTTATCAGAAGTGACTCAGAGAAAGTCAAACTGTTTGTTGCAATATTTCCTTTTGTAAAATGGGGATAATAATAGCACCCACCTTCCAGAGTTGTCACAAAGGTAAAATGAGATTATATTTGTAAAATGCCTTGTAAACCATAAAGCCCTATCTAAATGCTAACTATTATTATTATTTACATATAAAGAAACTGAGGTCCAGAAAGGTGGGGTGACTCCTTCATGGATGAAATTCAAAGTCGATGTTCTGATTCCAAAGCTAGCATTTTCCCTATGTCATCCTGCTTCTTCATTGCTGTGACTATTAATATTAATATTAATAGCATTAGCAGTAGCTAGTTCCATTCTATCATTTTGCATAGGTGGAAATCGGGGCCGGGAGGGGTCATGACTTGCTTAATGGACATTAAGAACCAGGGAGAGCCCCCGTCAGCACTCCAGAGGGCAGTCCAAGGGCTTTCTAGCAGGAGCCCCGGCAGCTTGGCAAGAAGGGACCTGACTGGAGTTCTGACCAAGGCCCGAGGAGCTCAGGTCAATGAGGAAATGCACAGTGGGAGGAAGTAGGCGGCAGTATATTTACCCATGATGACTTGCAGTGGCATGAGATATAATCCAGAAAAAAGTATGATGTGGAAAAAAAAAAGGCGAGCTGGCTATGTACAGAGAGCAAGGGATGACAGCTAGGCCATGTGGAAAGTCAACTAGACGAAGCCTGGAGAGTTCTAAAGAGACCTAAAGGAAGGTCACCAGGGTGTCTGGTGGGTGCTGCGGGAGATTTATCAGAGGAAAAAGACAAGAATCAGACGAGATGAAGAGCATATGCGTTGTGATCAGGATCAGAATAGAGAATCCTCCCATGGAGGAAGTGCTAAGATTCACTGCAGTGTGGCAGGTAGACTTGCCAAGCTTTGCTCCCATTTATTTATGTAAATAAAGAATGGAACATTGAGACTGTCACAATTACTGGGGATGTCGTGTTATCAGGGAGGTACATTGAAAAAAAGAGAATTTTGCTTCAAAGCTTGGTTCTGCTACTTACCTGCATGATTTTAGAAGTCACTTAATCTCTCTGAGACTCAGTTTCTTCATCTATAAAGTGAGGATCATGGGTGATTTGACTCTGAGTGACCCTTGAGATCCAAATCTATGATCCTATAGGTAGATGAAAGCTGCAGGCTACACTATGTAAGACACTTAATCTCTGCTCAGGTCCTCAACTGTGAAGTGGAGATAATAATAGTACTTACCTTCCAGGGTTGTTGTGATGATCAAGTTTTATATCTATATATGTGTATATTGATAATTTAATTACTAGTTTCAAAACTTTTCATTTCAAAATCTTTCCCTCTCTCTACCCCTTCCCCTACCCCTTGAAAAGGCAAGAAATACAATGCTCATTATACATATAAAACCATGAAGAACATATTTCCATCATAAACAAAATTAGATAAATGTAAAGAGCTTAGAGGTTTCTAGCACATAAGTAGCTACTTAATAAATGTCTCTTTCCTTCCTTCCTTCCTTCCTTCCTTCCTTCCTTCCTTCCTTCCTTCCTTCCTTCCTCCTGCAACCACAATGCCCATCCTTGGCTATTCAAGTCTGTTCTCTAGGTTAATATGGAAACAGAAAAGACCCAAAAGGCCTATCAATGGAAATAGTACTTGGTCACCAAGACTCTCTTTGAAGGTGAAACAGAATAAATCTGTTAACTAGCTCCTTGGGGCAGTCTATATTAGAGACAAGAGAAATGTGCCATAGTGGATAGGGCACAGAACTTGAATTCAGGAAAGCTATGAACTTAGGAATAATTATGATATTTATGAGTGGTAAGACCCTGAGAAAGTCACTTAATCCCTCTGTGCTTCAGTTGCTTTATTTGTAAAATAACGGGGTTGTATTGTGTGACCTCTGAGAGACCCTTGAGTTTCAAATCTATGAAACTATGATTCTTTGACATTAATTATCATCAATAGATAGGAAGTTAAGCTATGCATTATGGGAGCTCTAAATGGAAAGACAAAACCAAAAAATGCACCCAGAAACTTGGTTCTACTTATTCCCTGCCACCCTATAAAATAGGAAAGAGACTTCAAGTTTAGATGGAGACCCCTCCTTTCACTTCCCTCATCATGAAAATATTTGGTGATTTCCAAATGGTTGGCTGTCTTCTTTTCCTTGGAACCAGGAGAACCACTGGAACCTCTAGTACATGCTTTCTTGCTTTCAGATCTCATCATATTCTAATATTTTATCTTCAGATAAATGAAGCACGAAGCAATATAATGGAGGCAGTGCTTCTTGAGCTATTCTATGCTTAACCTTCCTGGAGAGAGTCTAACCTATGATTTCCCCTCATCCCAAATAAAGTAGAAGAACTGAGGCACCTGTCCCACCTTTGCCTTAAATCTCTTTGGCTAGGGAGTATTTAGGTGGTTCAGTGGCTAGAGAGAGAGGCCTGGAGATAGGAGGTCCTGGGTTTAAGTCTGACCTCAGACACTTCCTAGCTGTGTGATCTTGGGCAAGTCACTTAATTCCCATTACCTAACCCTTACTGCTCTTCTGCCTTGGAATCAATACACAGTAGTGATTCTAAGATAGAAGGTAAGGATTTTAATTTAAAAATAAAATCTCTCTGGCTAGTCTAGGGACAAGTGGCTGCTGGCCTGAATTAGTTGGACAATTTCTTTGATTTTTCTACTTCATTTTACTCCTGGCATAGCCTCTGTTGTCAGCAGGTTTTGCTTTTTTGGAGTAATATGCACTCATGGCTCCCCCAAGGTCTCTGAACAAGGAGAGAGGATGTGATTCCAAGGCCCCAGGGAGCATGGTGCTAGACAGAGTTGGATGGCAACTATGTTTTTCTGTCCATTCCTGAAGCCATGTTAAACACAAAGTTACACACCACTGGGCTGCAAAGAGATTTCATGTCACAAGATGAAATGTTGTGTCACAAATTTTTGGATATATATAAAAAAGAGCACTTTGATGTACCACTGTAATACTTAAATGTCATTATTTCTACCACCAGTAGAGATCCAATGACATCCTGGAAACTAAATTTGAAATCTGATTCACCTTCCCTATATAGTTTCTTGTTTCCACCTTCCCTTAGGTTACCATTCTGAGTGAGGTCCCCTTGAGAGGGCTGAAAGAACACTAAAGCACGAACTAGGACCTGGATTCAAACTCTTGGCTTTTATCATTAACTAACCCTATGACACTGTGCAGTTCCCTGAATGTCTCCAGGCTTCAATTTCCACATTATTTGGATTTTTTTGGACCAGACATTTCATTAGTATAGGAAATATCCGGTGCTAAATGTCCCTGTATCAGTGCTGGTCAGTACTTGCTCTGTATCTTAAATTGTTAAGAGAGATGTCTGGGATAGGTGGAATGATTTGCCCAGGATCACACAGCCAGTATGTGTTAAGAGGTCAGACTTGAACCCTAGTGTCCCTGATTGAGAGGATGACTCTATCCATTATGCTATGATACATCCCACATTTGTTACACGGAATAACTGAAAATGGTTGTCACCTGAAAATGGTTGAAACTTCCTAGTTGTGTGACCCTGGGTAAATCACTTAACCCCATTTGCTTAGCTCTTTCCTCTCTTTGGTCTTAGAACCGATACTTAGTATTGATTCTAAGACAGAAGGCAAGGGTTATAAAACAACAAACAAAACCTTTTGTCCCTTATAGGCCAGAAAGTGATAGCAGAAATCAAAGAATGGAAAACTAACAGAGGAACCTGAAGGAGCAGCTAGGTGGCTCAGTGGATAGAGTGCTAGGCCTGGAGATGGAAGGTCTTGGGTTCAAATCTGGTCTCAGATATTACCTAGCCTGGGCAAATCACTTAACCCCCATTGCCTAGCTCTTACTGTTCTTCTGCAAGAAGCTATGCTTAGTATCAATTCTAAGACAGAAGGTAAGGGTTTAAAAAAATAACGGTTGCCTTCGTAGCTCATGGATTTGTGATACTGGACAGTGCTCTCTATCCAGCCTTCCTCCTCCAAGAATGTATTTGCTCTCATTACTCTGATATCTTTATGCAAATGATTCCCAAATCAGCATCTTCAACCACGACCATTCTGTTACTTCCTCATGCCCCAACTCCAATAAGCCATCTGCAGGACACTTTCACCTGCATGCCCTGTCAACCAATAAATTGACAAAGATTATTATATACTTACCAGTCTTTGCCTTCAAGGAGCTTCCATTTTTTTATTTGAAAAATTTCATTTAATTAATTAAGAATATTTTTCCATGGTTACATGATTCATGGTCTTTCTCTCCTCTCCTACCACCCCCCTCCCATAGCCAATGAGCAATTCCACTGGGTTTTACATGTGCCATTGATCAAGACCTATTTCCATATTATTGATATTTGCACTAGAGTGATTGCTTAGAGTCTACATCCCCAATCATATCCCCATCAACCCATGTGATCAAGCAGTTGTTTTTGTGCTGTGTTTCTAAGGAGCTTCCATTCTAATGATGAAGACAGTCCTAAATAAATAGGTACATCCCAGTTGTGTACAGAGTAAGTGTAAACTGATAGTATCTACATCTGTCTAAATCTGATCTCATCTTCTATTCCGTTTTCCTCATGGTCACTGCCCTTCCCATAGTTTCCCTTTCTGACTTTTCTATTTCTGTCCATGGTGCCATCATTCTCCCAGTTACCCAGGCTCAAAGACCTCTTGGATGATGTGCCTGCTTGTCTTACCTCCCCCATCCAATTAGTCACTAAGTTCTGTCAGTGGTACCATGCATCTTTCTATCCACTCATCCTCTCTACTCCTGCTGCTTTGCTACTATCATGATGCAGGCAACTATCCCTGTATCCTTGGATTACAAGAGCAGCTTCCTCCTAACTGTCCCCTTGGCCCTGGGCTCTCCTTCCTCCAATCCATTTGCTGTCCACACTCATGAACCTATACTTATAGCATTATCTCCCATTATTCTAGTCAAACTGGGCCACTAGTTGCCCCAGCATCTACCTTGCACAATCCCACTCTTATACCTTTATCCATGCAGTTTTCTTCCTCTTGAATGTTCACATCCACACCTCCCCATCTTATTTCTTTTTAAACCCTTACCTTCCAGCTTAGAATCAATACTATGTATTGGTTCCAAGGCAGAAGAGTGGTAAGGGCTGGGCAATAGAGATTAAGTGACTTGCCACTTTGCCTCCATCATCTCCCCATCTAATGAACAGCGTGAGTCTAGATCAAGGCATATTTCCCCTGTGAAATTTCCTCACACTGATCTCTACCTCGCTAAACTCTCAAGGTACTACATTATGGGATATAGAACTGTAGACTTGTTTATAGATCAGGAAAGGATGTTAGAGAGGATATAATTTAGTCTCCTCCTCTTGAAGACGAGCTGTGATTGGGCACTGCTTCACATGGTTATTTCAATACAATTCAGCAAATATTTATTAAGCATCTGCTACATTGTACTGGCCAGGGATATAAAATTTAAACAATGACACTATCTAAGATAGCTGGGGAGCACAGTGGAGAGAAGGCTGAAATTTGGAATCAAGAAGAGCTTTGGTTTAATAGCCGTGTGACTCTGGGAAAGTCATTTAACCTCTATTTCTCCTCTCTAAAATGAGAAATAATAGCATTTATCTCCCCAGGGTTGTTGTGAGGTTAAAATGAGATAATATTCATAAAGTGCTTTGTAGTCATTAAAGAACTCTATGAATGCTAACTCTTATTATTATTATCATTAATCTTTTCAACTAAACTATTAGCTCCCTGAGGAAAGGGACTGTGCTTTAAACTTCCCTATGTTCCCGATGGTGCCTTGCTTAGGGCTTTGCACATAGTAGGTAATCAATAAATATTTGATGACTTAGTGATTGAATTGAGCGTTGCATTAAACATGTGCCTACTTGTTCTGGGGTCTAAGAGAACAGGAGGCTTCAGGATTAGAAATAAAAAACAAACAAACATGGCTTTCCTCGTTGAGACAGACAACGGACGCCCTGTACGGATGCTTTTCCACTCCTGCAGAAGCAGCCTCTTCCACACCAGGGCTCCCATGGAATCACACCAGTTGCAGGAGTGTAAATGTGACATGTAGGTAGGGGAAGAAGCCAGCAAGTCAGCCCTCCATTTTGGGAGAAACAGAGAGAAAGCAGAAGAGGCAGGAGGAAGTCTGTTGTAATTATACTAATGGCTCATGACTGATGGATTGTATATTGAGCGGAAGCTTTTAAATGCTTTTCTATCTAGGGATTGCAACAGCCAGGTGTCTGACAGCAGACAAATCGAGCAGAGTGCTTGCAACATCAGCACACTCTTCCCATTTGTGGAGCCCTCGCCAAGAGAATGGAACAACACCGAGAAGGTGGGAGGGTATTTTCTTTGCTTTTAACAGAAAAAAAAAATATGACTCTGTAGAGCTCTTATTAACAAAATGATCTTGTAAAACTCAAACTACCTGGTTCAGGTGGGAAACCCCTGAGGAGGAGGTGGTTGGATAGGCAGAGGGTATATAATCAATGAACTCCTTACAAATAATTTCAGCTCCTTTGCCTGATTCTCAGGACCCTTTCCATCTGGTGCCTTTTGCTGTAAGAGGTAGTGTGTCACAGTGGAAAGAACATTAGATTTGGACTCAGAGGACGTAGGCTGAATCCTAGTTTTGCTAGTTACTACCTGTGTGACCTTGGGCAAGTCACTTGGCCTCTCTGAGACTCAGTTTTCTCATCTGTAAAATGAGAAAAATTGGATAAGATGATCTCTAAGGCTGTGGACCTATGATGTCATTCTGTGTACTCTACTCCTTGCACATTGCACTCCAGATAAACTAGCCAACACTGTCCTAAGGACATAAAGTCTCCTTATGTGGTTTTTTTTACCAATTAATATAATAACAGATATCCACATAAATTTTCCCAAGATATATGGTTGAACTTATTTCCCTCCCTTCTTTCCTTTCCTCTTCCTGATGTTGGCAGGTAATTCAGTCTGGGTTATACATGTACTATCATGCAAAACATATTTCCATATTGTTAATTTTTGTAAGTGAGCAGTGTTATAATACCAAAATCACAAAACATAAACCCAAACAAACAATTGAAAAATTATATGCCTTCATCTGCATTCTGACTCCAAAAGTTCTTTTTTTAGAGGTGAATAGCATTTTATCTAAGTCCCTCAGAAATGACCTGGATCATCACATTGCTGATAGTAGCTAAGTCCATCACAGGTGGCCATCAGGAAACATCCTTAGTCTTTCCCCACACTGGTGTTTTGAAATTTAATTTTTTTCCCCCAATTGATGGACATCCCTTGAACAGAGTGTGGTATATGATGGTGATGGAATACTATTGTGCTATAAGAAATGATAAGCAAGATGACTTTAGAAAAAGCTGGAAACCCAGCTGTGAGACCCTGGGCAAGTCACTTAACCCCTATTGCCTACCCTTACCACTCTTCTGTCTTGGAGCCAATACACTATTGACTCCAAAACGGAAAGTAAGGGTTTAAAAAAAAAAGCTGGAAAGATCTACATGAACTGACATGGAGCAAAATAAGCAGAACCAGGAGAACACTGGGCACAATAACAGCAGTATTGTTTGATGATTGACCGTGAAAACTTGACTCCTTTTAGGAAATGCAACGATCTGGGACAATCCAAAGGATTTATGACAGGGAATGCTATCCATCTCCAGAGAAAGGCAGTTGGAATTCGATGGATGCAAATCAAAGCATATTACCTTTCACCTCAGTGTATTTCTGGTCTTATTTTGGGGTTTTGGTTTTGTATGAGTGTGCTCTTACAACAATGACCAATATGGAAGTGTATTTTGCATGATAATATATGTGTGGCCCAGATCAAATTGCTTACTGTCTCCAAGTTGGGGAGGGAAATGAGGGAAGGAGACAATTTGGCTCTTATAATTTTGAAAAACGTGTTAAAATAATTATTATATGTAATAGAGAAAATAAAATATCTCTGATAAAAAGAAGTGCCCATTATGTGCTAGGCACTGTGCAAAGCTTCTCGCCCACAGAGAAGCAGACAGAAGACTGTCCAATAAAAGCTCTCAGGTGTACCACAGAACCATAGGGATTTTTCTGAAAGGAGAGGCTATTCTTAATTCCTCCAGGCCATGAGAGTCATTCCTTTCCCCAAATGCTGCTCTGTGGCCCTTCTCTGGGGGGGGGGGTACATCCCTTCTTTTGGACTCAGTGATTTCAAAGGTCCTTTCTATGACTAGAAGTTTTTGACTTAGTGGTAATAGCACCAGAAAATTGATAAAGATTCAGCAAACCCTGGATTCTTGTAATATCTCTTGCTTAATAAGTAACATCTCTAGCTTAATCCCATTTATGTCTCTAGAAGGGCTCGGAGTCTTGTCCCATGGTTAACATAGATGAGAGCTCCACATAAATCATTGTTGTTGTGGTGGTTATTGTTAGCTCTCACTCTGAGATAGGTTCCTTCAGAAACACTGAGACTTACCTACATTAATTTCTTGCCCTAGGATCACTCATCCCAGACATCTAGGATGTCAAGTACATATGTTTGGTTCATTCTTAACTACAGAATCATACAATTTCAGAATTGGTAGAGTTTTCAGAAGTTACCTTCATTTACTCTGTACCTGAACAGGAATCTTCATTATCATATGCCTAACAAAAGACATTTCAGTTTTGGACTGAAGAACTCTGGTAATGAAGAATCAATCCGCTATCTCTTAAGGCCATCCATTCCTCTTTTGGGCAGTTCTTATTGGTAGGAAGTTGTTCTCACAGTTGGACCTAAATTTCTTTCCCTTCCACGAAACTTGATTTTGCAGTTTTGCAATTTCGTTTGCAATTTTCACCCACTGTTTCCTTTGAGACCAGGCAGAACAAGTCTAAACTGTCTTCCCTATAACAGTTCCTAAAATATTGGAAGGCATTTATCATGCCCTTCCTAAGTTTTATTTTCTCTAGACAGAACATCCCCAGTTCCTTCAACTGATCTTTAGATGGCACAGTTTCCAGTTTCCACATCAACTTCATTTTACCCTCCTGGTACCTGTTCCAGTTTGTCAATGTCATTGTGGCACCCAGAACTGTACAACCTCTAGATAGGGTCTGACCAGGCAGAATTCAATAGGCTGCAGCCATCTATCTGAGTTTGGATGTTATATCCTTTTAAATGCAGCCAAAGATTAGGCCAGAATTTTTGGCTGCCATGTTTTGACTCATAATGAGCTTACAGTCCAAGAAAACATTAATATCTTTTCCACATAAATGATTATTTAGCTATATATCTTCCATTCTGTTCTTGGGCAGCTAATTTTTTGAATCCAATTGTGGGACTTATTTATCTCTATTTAATTTTTTAAAACTCTTACTTTCTGTCTTAGTATCAATTCTAAGGCAGAAGAGTAGCAAGAGCTAGGCAATTAGGGTTGTGACTTGCCTGGGGTCACCTAGCTAAGAAGTGTCTGAAGCCAGACTTGAACTCAGATCCTCTCGACTCCAGGCTTGGTGCTTTGTTCACTGTGCTACCTGCTGCCCCTATCAATTTAATCCTAATTGATTCAGCACATTATTCTAGTCTGTTAGGATTTTTTTGGGGGGAATATCCTACTTTCTAACACATCAGTTTTCAACTTTTTGATTTTATACTAAAAAGTTATTGAGGACCTCAAAGAGCTTTTGTTTATATGGGTTATTGTTATAGATACTCAATGTTAGAAACTAAAATGTCTTCCTATTATTATGAAAATAGCTGTGACCTTAAAACCTCAGAGGAGTTTGGTTATCTCCAAGGGTTCTCGCATTTCATTTTGAGAACTGCTGCTATAACCTATTTGCTGCCTCTTCCACTTTTGTATCATCAGAAGACTTTTATCTAAGACTAAGTCACTGATTAAAAAAAGCTAAACAGCTTAGGGCCAAGGAATACTTTTCATACTCCTCTCTAATCAAGGCAAATCATTCTCCTTCAAAACTTACCTCCTTCAGAAAAGCTTCCCCTAACAACCCCAACCAATTCTTCCCTGTTTCACTAGTAAATAATTCAATCTGGCTGTGTCAGTCGGTACTTAAAAATAATCCTGATATCACTGATGTGTGTCAAATCTATCTCCTCTGTTAGGTCTGGGAACCTTGAGAAGACTAAACAACCTCCCCAATGCAGAGGAGAAGAGTTTTGGTTTTGATGATGGAGTCCCAAACTTGATACTTTATATGTGATCTTGCACAAGTAACCTGGCCTCTCTGAGCCTCAGTTTCCACAACTATAAAAAGGGACTAACAGTTGTATTGTGAGGATCAAAATATAAAAGTTCTTTTGCAGTTTTGGAGTGCTGTACAGCTATATGTGATCATCAAGATGTTTCAAAAGCAGGTATTAGACATATCAAATGAAGCCCTCTTCAGAAGTGGTCCTTACTCAGTCTATCTTCAGTGACATGGATTTACTTTTTTTTTTAAACCTTATCTTCCACCTTATACTCAACACTTAATATTGGTTCCCAGGTCAAAGAGCAGGAAGGGCTAGACAGTGGGGATTAAGGTGACTTGCCCAGGGTCACACAGCTAGGAAATGTCTGAGGCCAGATTTGAACCCTGGACCTTCTGGCTCTAGGCCCATTTCTCTATCCATTGAACCACTAGATTTACTTTTTTTTTTTAAACACCTTTCGTCTTGGAGTCAATATTGTGTATTGGCTCCAAGGCAGAAGAGTGGTAAGGGTAGGTAATGGGGGTTAAGTGACTTGCCCAGGCCAGATTTGAACCTAGGACCTCCCATCTCTAGGCCTGGCTCTCAATCCACTGAGCTACCCAGCTGCCCCCCACTAGATTTACTTTTGAATGTTTCAGCTGAGCAGATGCTGCCAGGGATCCTGATATCAATTAATCAACAAATATTTATTGAACATCTATTTTATTTAAGGAGTGTGTGTGTGTGTGTGTGTGTGTGTGTGTGTGTGTGTGTGAGAGAGAGAGAGAGAGAGAGAGAGAGAGAGAGAGAATAGTGATGGAGGAGTGGAGAAAGAACAAAAAGGATACAGATGCTGTCTTGGAAAATTTTATAGTATAGTTAGGGAAAGGAGACAACATACCATACACAGAAAAAGACTATTAACTACATGGAACAAACATAGGGATAAACAGAATGAATGGTTTATCCATCAAGAAGTTTAGTCAGTCCAAGGGAAAAAGATCACTTAAGGGGATTGAGGAAAACTAAATAGAGAAGATGAGATTTGAATTAGGCCTCAAAAGACATATAGGATTGGGATAAATGAAGAAATGGAAGTACTATATTCTGAGACTGGGAATGAGGGTTCTGACAGAGGTAGAGAACCCTAAGAAGTATTCAGGGATGAATAGTAAAATGGATCATTTGCCCTAGACCATGGAGTCCATGTGGAGGAATGGTGGGAATTAGGGCAGGAAGGTAGGTCAGGGAAAAATTGTAGAGAGCCTTGAATGTCAGGCTAGGGAGCTTTAGACTTTATCATTTAGGAGACAGGGATTTGGCTTTTTAAAAAATAAAAAAAAATGAAAACCCATGCCTTCTGTCTGATTCTAAGACAGAAGGCATGGGTTTTCATTTTTTTTAGAATCAAATATTGATTCTAAGACAGAAGAGTGGTAAGGGCTAAGCAATTGAACCCAGGACCCCCTGAATCCACTAGTGTTCTGTCCACTGTGCTACCTAACTGTCCCCATTGAAGGCTTTTGAGAAGGGGGAAGTGATTAGGATTGTGCTTTAGGAAGAAAACTCTAAAGAAGAAAAATCAATTACCATGATTCTTTGCCCGCAAGGCCCACCTTCCATATGATGTAAGCTCATTCCAATGATTTTCCTTGATATGTGTCACCCACAGAGCCTCTAAGTTTAGGGTTTTTTTTTCTCCCACAGACAGGTGTGAAATGATGTCCCAATAGGGGCACAGGGAAATTTTATAGTATAGTTGGAAAATTTGGAAAATTTTTTAGTATAGTTAGGGAAAGGAGACAACAATCACAGAAAAAATTGAGGGTGGTATTATAGGGAAAGCTAAATACCTGGGGTAAAAGCTAATAGGAAAACATTATCATTAACTAAACAAAATGAGGACCCCCTCAGTAATTTCTACCAACTGAAGGTTTTTTCGTAATGCTGTGCTCTGTGTCTGTGCTGGGCCATGATTATATAGGGCACTGTGTTTACGTTAACACTTTCAGTTGTCGGGGGAGGCCTTTAGGATGAGTCATGGACTGCTGGTATCTCTAGATGTGCTAATAGCACACTGGCCTCCTTCCCCACCCTCCTTCTCCCCGCCATCATTACGCCTGATGATGGTACCAGACTCTATCTTCTTTCAAGTTCTCACCATACAGAATCTGATGCTAGTAGTTTCTGGCACTGGCTATACACGAATTATAAATTCCGTTGAGGGGAGACAATCTGAGGACCTATAGTGAGGCCTTCACACAAGACAATACAAAACAATATTCCTATGGGCTTCTAAAGAATTCTCTTATAAATCACTGTCTAGCCAGGTTAAGGAAAATAAAAAAGGGGGCAGCTGGGTAGCTCAGTGGATGGAGAGTCAGGCCTAGAGATGGGAGGTCCTAGGTTCAAATCTGGCCTCAGACATTTCCCAGCTGTGTGACCCTGGGCAAGTCACTTGACCCCCATTGCCTACCCTTTCCACTCTTCTGCCTTGGAGCCAACACACAGTATTGACTCCAAGATGGAAGGTAAGGGTTTTATTAAAAAAAAGAAAGAAAAGAAAAAAAAATACAAATTAGAGTTTTCCAAATGGATGCAAGAAAAGTTGAATTTCAGAATCTCAGAGTTGGAAAAGCCCTCAGAAGTCAACTAATCCCCTTTATATCTAGGAACAGGAATCTGCCCTAGAACATCTCCGAGAATGCAGTGGTGTAGAGATGAGAGATGGAATGTCATGTATAGAATACAAGTAAGCCATTTTGGTTGGAATGTGGAGAGTCCAAAGGGGATCAGTGGGTAGTGAGGTAGCCTGAATACTTGGGAAGACAGCCTGGATAAGTCCAACATGTGACTGACTCTGAGTCCGAGTGCCCTATGTTGTCATGTACTTGGACAATCTAATGATGTGTTTTCTCTTATCATCTGGAGAGGTCTGTCTGATTCATTTCAGGTCTCAGGATAGGAAAAGGAGACAGTTTGAAATCATAGATTCTGTCAAATTTCTAGAACTATGATTCTCAGCCTCTGTGGATTAAGGGTTTATTGATCTATGTCCTGAGAGATCACTCCCATATTTTTTTCCATGGTTCAAAAGGAGGATCTGAGTTGAGGAGATAAAGAAGTAGATGCCAGATAGTCCTAATTCTGGGTAGCTTATAGTCTAACAAAGATATAAAAGCTACATATTGGACATTGGCCAGTAGAGAAGGATAGGATGTGAAAATCCTGTAATAAGGCAAATGTGCTTGGGGTCAGCCTGCTGAAGTGATGAGTAGGATATGGGAAACCAGGAAAATTGCTTCTCTTCTCTTGGCATGGTTGCCCAAGCACCGAGGTCCATGATGGCAGCTCCCAAGGGTTCGAGATGAATTGAAGGGACCCCTTGGATATGGAAAGACACTGTGCCCTAACATTCAGAAGGCAAGCCTGCCAACTTCACTTAGAGTCCACACCCTGCTACAGAGAGGGTTAATTGCTGTTATTTTTATCATCCCCAGTGGCCCTTACCTTGGAGCCACTTACAACGACCTGGTTTCAATCAGCTCTGGTTGTGGTTCCCCCCTCCCTCTTCTCCCTGCCGCCTCTGCATTTCAGAACAAAATTATTCATACCTTCCTGACTTGGTAAGCCATTAAGTGGGCTGCAGGCCTGTCGTGAGCCTTTCTCCTAAGTATAAGTTACTGGAATGAAAACAGATTCCACAAGTCTTTTGCCATCCCAGCCTGCATGCATTCTGTACAAGCTCCCCACCCCACTTCCTCAACCTCACTTCTTTGTCTGATTTTAGTGAATTAAGCATTTTAGCAGGACAGAAAGGTCCCTGGAGCCAGCATTTGGTCACTAAACTGTGTTTCGGGCATAATCACCCCAGAATCAGAGTGAACATTTTTCTGTGGAAAAAGGGCTGAGAGCTTATAGCCAGGGTCATAGAATGCTGTCCTGGATTTGCTCAACTTCCATTTTTCTGCAAGGGGATGAAAATGGCAAAGGTTTCATGTCCCTTCTGGGGGTTGGTTAGTGATGAAGATCCGATAAGCCAAGGGTAAGGACTCATTCATTTAATCAGGAACGGCTGTTGGCTGTTGGCCAGGTCAATTGGCCAACCGAGCCAGCATATTCAGGTAACTGC
The DNA here is from genome assembly GCF_016433145.1 of Gracilinanus agilis. NCBI lineage: Eukaryota > Metazoa > Chordata > Mammalia > Didelphimorphia > Didelphidae > Gracilinanus > Gracilinanus agilis. Next base: position 291,396,492 of record NC_058131.1, read on the forward strand.
AGGATGTTTCGGCCCCACTTCCTACTTTCCCCTGGGAAGCCCCACTCAAGCTGTCAGAAGTGGGATTTGGACTCAAACTAATTGTGGAATTCTTCCCATCAACCATCAAAGGGAGAGCTGAATAGACACATCAGGTAAGCTTCTTCTGTTCTCATCATTAAGGACTATCCAATCTAATATTTCTAGGATTTCACGGATCATGGCAGATGAATTGCCTGAAACACGGGCAACAGTCTGCTGGGATTTAGAGATGAAAAGGATCTTAGAGGTTAGAGTTTAACCCACTCATTATACAGATAAGGAAACTGAGGCCCAGAAGTCAAGTGACTTATTTAAATTAAGGTCATGTAGTTTAAAAAATAGCTTCTAAGTAATAGGACTGGAAAAGAATCAAGGTCCTCTGATTCCAAAAATGAGTGCTCTTTCTACGACATTGTACCCTTCAATTGACAAGGTCTTGAAGGGTCTTCATCATAAATATAAATATATCTAAGCAGGTCCTGTGCTGGACTGGCCTCAAGAAAATAGGGCGTGATGAACTCTATAAAGACAGGGTGTTTGTAGGCAAGGTGTCAAATTTCTTTCAGGACAGTGCAAAGTAAGACAGGGGGATGGATTTCCAGGAACAAACTGCACTACAAGACTTACAGGTACCTAGATATGATCAATGAGTCAATCAACAAACATTTATTAAGTTCTAGGTGTTGGACTAGGTGCAGGAAATATACAGGCAAAAAATATCACAGCCTTTATACTGAAGGAGCTTATGTTCTATCTTGAAAAACAAGACACACATAAATCTGTATGACACATAGACAAAGCAATTTCAGGGAGGGAGGCAATAGCAGCTGGGTGGGTTGGCAGGGATCTGATGTAGGAGATGGATGAGGTTTGAGCAGAACTTTAGAGGAAGCTAGAGATGCTAAGGGGGCAGAGATGGGATCTTTATTATTTGGGAAATGGCCAAACAAGTTGTGGTATACGGTTGTAAGGGAATACTATTGTGCCTTAGGAAACGACAAACAGAATGAGTTCAGAAAAACCTGGAGAGACTTATATGAAGTGATGCAAAGTAAAGTGAGCAGGACCAGGAGAACATTCTCTATAGTAACTGAAATATTGTATAATGATCAATTTGGACTAAACTATTATCAACAATGCAAGAATCAAAGACAACTCCAAGGGACTCATGCTGAAAAATATCATCCATAGAAGGAACTGTCAGAGTATGAATGCAGCTCAAACCGTAACACTTCTTATTCTATTTTCTTCATGAGATTTTAAATCTTATCTGTGTGAGATATGTTTTGTTTCATTGCATGAGAAATATGGAAGTATATATCACATGACAACACTAGAATAACCTATATAAGTTTTTTTTTTACCATCTCAGGAGAGGAGAGGGTTGGGGGACAGACAGAATCTGGATTTCAAAAGGTCAGAAAACAATTGTTAAAAAAATTATTTCTATGTGTAATCGGAAAAAAAGGAAAAGAAAGAAAAAGGTGTTTAGATGATGATTCAATTACCTGGATCCAAGAAGGTGAATAATTTAGTAAAGGGATATGCTATGTTTACAAATGATATAATGTACAATAATAGATTAATGCATTGGAAGAGAGTTAAATTGTATATGAGATCTGAGAGGGGGAAGAGTTGAAGGTGGGTGTGGGGGAGTGAAGGGGTGGTGGTAGTGGTGCAGTAAGGCTCTTGACCTCAGTTCATTTATAGAAATTCCTGAAGACCTTGGAAACTTCCTTCCACCACTCAGATGCTACCCTAGGTGGTTCCTAATCCTTAATCTGGATTCTCTCCCTCTTGAAATGATTTTATATTACTTAGTACATCTTTTGATTACACTTCTATGCTATGGAGAAAGGAGATTTAAGTAGAGCAAGGGATTCATTCCCATTCTAATTCTTTCTGTAAGTCCTCATGGGGGCTTGGGCAAGGGCAGAAATGCAGCATTTGGACTTAGAAAGAGTGCTGGAGTTGGAGTCAAATGACCTGGAATAAAATCCCAGTTCTGTTACTGGCTGAGGTGATTGTGAACAAGTTATGTACCCTCTCTGGGTCTTTGGTTAGTTTTCTGTAAAATGAAGGGGCTAGATTAGATGATTTTTCTAAGGTTTCTTCTTGTCCTAAATCTATGACCCTTTGTGGTAACACTTAAAAAAACTTACTGAGGGCAGTTTTATTTTGTTTTTTGCATTCCAAGCACCTAACGCAGTGCCTTGCCCACAGTAGGTGCTTTTCTGAACTGATCTGAATCCATATTTACATTTTTCACTTTTAGGTATCAGTTATTTGCTGTATAGGTATAATGGAATATGCTGGAGATACTATAATGCTTCCTCTAAATTCTTTTGGCACTTCTAGGGCCATGGAGAAAAGAGATTTAAGTAGTGCAAGGGATTCATTCCAATTCCGGTTCTTTCTGTAAGCCCCTGTCGGGGTTTGGGTAAGGGCAGTAATGTAGCATTTGCTGAGGTTTTGCCAATGTCTGTCTGCAATTCAGCTGAGCTAAGGTGGGAGCCATTGCAGAGTTGGCCCAGCTCTTTCTGCGCCTGCCCTGAAGGCTGCCAAGCAAGTCAGCAAGTATTTATTAAGAACCTGTGGAAATCTTTTTTCCATCTTTTTTTTCTCTCTTTAATTGAAAGGCATGGCCAAATAGCTGAAACGTGCCGTTGGAGGAACCTTTTGAGTTGGTACATCACTATATGTCCTGGGAAGTGACCAAAGATGGATAGTGATCTGGGTCTGTAACTGAAAAAAAGATGAAAGGAGCGGGAGGGAATAGTAGGATGGATCACAAAATGGGGAAGTTGTACAGCACTGTCACTGGTGCCAAATTGCTGCCCTGCCACAAAAACCCATCTTTTTAATGCCAGTATTCTCTCAGGGGTACCATATTACAAATTGTGGAACGAGATGATCTCAAAAGAATACATTGTAGGTGACCTAAAAGGCAATGGAAAGACTCATGGTGGGGGTAAGTAGCACACTGCAGAAGATGAACAGGAAAGGCTCCCATGCAAGACATGGTACCAAAAGATGTCATCAGGGCCATGTGTGGCTGGAAAAGGAGGTAGAGAGCCATGTGGGGAGAATGAGGGACAACAGATGGATGGCTGGGGCTCTAATACACTGGGTAACCAGATCAATGGTCTATGGAGAATATGGCAGGGTATGGGCAAGAATTACACAGTCTGGGGGATAGACTTGGCTGATGGGGCACAATCTGCACCAGTGGAAGGAGTGCCCATATTGATGTGATTATGTGTCCATGAAGCATATCTTATTGAAGTTTATATTTCAGTGGTTCTTGAATTATATGGAACTTGTATTTGCAATCATACCTGCCCATGTGATTCTTCTGGTTCTCCAGAGGGTCCCATAGTTCCTCTTGGCAAAGAATAATACTGTGCCATGAGCAAAAGAATTTGAGAATCATGGATATATTTATTGTTCTGTGCTAGGCATTTAGGAAAATAGTAGAGTTGGAGAAGGAAAGGTCCTTGTCTTCAAATACCTTACAACCTCCCTAGGGAGACAAGACTTATACACATCATGCAGTTATGATGCAAGAGATGGTATCAGATTAGGTGCTCAAGTGTAATATGACTCAAGAGAATTCAGTATGGTGTAGTAGACAGAACATTGGACTTGGCATCCTAGGACATGAGTTCAAAACCCGGCTCGACTACTTGTTACCTGTGTAGTGAGTCCTTTGGGTTTCGGTTTCCTCATCTATAAAAAGAGGGAGATGGATTAGATAATTTCCTAATAGCCTTTCCAGCTCTAGGTCTATGATCTCATACATCAGGGTTGTCAGGGAAGGTTTTGTTGAGCAACTTGAGCTGGACCTTGATGGATAGGAGTGGTAGAAGGCTGGGCAGGGGACACAGGGGGAACTGAAGCAGACAAGGTGTATACTTGGATGTAAGGAGGCTATCTTGAAATGAGCAGAGTTTATATATTAGAAAGTAATGGTAGATAAGTTCAAATAGGTAGGCTCAGGTCAATTAATGGAGAACCCAGTGGGCAGAATTATGATTTCCCCCTTTGAAAGGCCTCTAAAATTTGATGAGGTACCACTGACTGTATCCTGTCTGCGGCTGCCTCTGTCTGAATATACTTTAGGAAAGCATCTCTAGGAGCACAGGTGAAAAGCAATTGCCTCTCCACCCATAACAAATCCCCTACAGAGTTCTCTGATAGCCCAAACACTCATTTGGCTGTAACTCATGGAAGATGTGCACTGAGCAGGAGGAAAGAAGAAATGAGAAGGAAAAAGAAGGAATTTTGGGGAGACAGCGGTAATGAGAGAAGCCACAAATCGGCTGCTGAAGGCAGTGTCTGTGGCTGAAAGACAAGTGGCTAGAAGTGCATGATAAAGACTTGGAACAGCAAGACCATGATGGAAGGAGGTGGCAAATGCTGAGAAATGCAAGCAAGGCAGCTGCCATTTGAACTGCATTATGTCCAGCTGGTCCCCAAGCTACAGATCCTTCAGTTTTCCTAATTAGTATGATGAATTTTCTTTTTTTTGGGTGGAGGGACTGAATTTGAACCATCAAATCTTTTTTTTTTAGGAGGAGTAACACTAGCTAATTATAATAATAGCTACTATATATCTATATCTCTATATAAAGATTATCTCATTTAAACCTCTCAACAACCCAGGCAGGGAAGCAGGTGCTATTATTCTCATTTTATATTTGAGTAAACTGAGGGCAACAGAGTTACATAAGCAGAAAGTAGCTGTCTAGATTTGAACTCAGATCTTCCTGACTCCAGGTCTAGCATTCTATCTACTGTGCCACTTTAGCTGCCTCTTAGAAATAGAACTCACCTGGAGATAAGCTATATAACAAATATCCTATGCTTTGCTAAGGAGACTAGGGTACTAGCTCTTTATTTATTATTTCCCTGAATAAATATTCTGAGTTTAAATGCTTATTGGAAGCCTTGGGTTGCTTGCAGGAATGGACTCTGAATAGCCCAAGGAAAGAATTAAATGAGCCAGATTGTGACTTTCCCAGAAAGGGAGTATGGGCGGGGTCATAAGCCATATAGAGATCATAGAAAATATTCTTAATTATTGATAAATGTCCAAAATTGATCTGGGTAAGGGAACAAGCTACAGAAAGACCATAGAGTATGCCCTTAATTATTGATTAACATCTAAGATTAAACAGGTTTCTGTCAGTCCAGTCAGTACCTTCCTTCCTGTCTTTCAAAAACTGATAGTCTCCTCCTTTGGTTTTCAGCCCCAAACTGGGTATACTCTCATAGTCCATCCTGACCTGATCCTCACTCATCCCTGGTAACTCTAGTGATCACCCAATAGTTGTCTAAAACATGGAGATGGCTCAGCTTAGCTACTGTGACTTATCAGCTTCCTTCCTTTTTTTTTTCAGATGAGGAAACTAAGGCCTTGAGAATTGAGGTGACTTGCTGTGGGATTTTTAGACAATCCACGTCATCTCTCTGAGTCTGTTTCTTCCCCTGTGAAGTGAGGAAAGTTGGGCTAAATGATTTCTAAGGTCTCTTCCAGCTTGGACATCTTACATTCCTTTCCAGTTCCAACAATCTGTTGTTCTCTGAACTTCTTGCTTCTACTGATATATGGAGTCTAAGGCTTCTTTAAAAAGTAAAACAAATAATTCCTTATCTCCTTTCTGTCTTAGAATCAATACTGTGTATTTTTTTCCAAGGCAGAAGAGTAGTAAGGGCTAGGTAGTTGGGACTAAGTGACTTGTCCAGGGTCACCCAGCTAGGGAAGTGTCTAAGGCTATATTTGAACCCGAGACCTCCTGTTTCTAGGCCTGGCTCTCCACCTAGCTGTCTCCTCTAAAGCATCTTAATGTCAGTGTAGCAGTGTTGGTTGTTTAAATCGCAACCTTTAGGAGGTCAAGGACTATGTTTAAGGTACAGTGTATAACACTGAGCTCCTGAATAGTCAGATCCCAGGGCTTAGTAAACATTTTAAAATAACGATGGTAGGGGGCATCTGGGTGGCTCAGTGGATAGAGAATCAGGCATAGAGACAGGATCTGGACTCAGACACTTCCTAGCTGTGTGACCCTGGGCAAGTCACTTAACCCCCATTGTCTAGCCCTTACCACTCTTTTGCCTTGGAGTCGATACACAGTAGTGACCCCAAGACAGAAGGTAAGGGTCTAAAAACAAACAAACAAACAAATCAATAAATAGGCAGATAAACAAACAAATCAATAAATAATGATAGTGGAAGAGCCATCATGGGCCTCTAAGTAGTCTGCACATTGATTTATGTTTGCAGACATACAAATCCAAAACAATTCTCTCAGATTAGACATTTCCACATCCTGATGCTCCATAGGCTTCCATTTAAGGTAGTTTTATCCTGGAAGACAGGATAAGATGGAACCAGCTTATGTGGAGTAAAATAAAAATTAATGATCACTGAAATTGCATCTATTTTCTGTCCATGGTAATGAAGCTTGACCAGAATCAAACACTTGAGCTGATTGTCCTGACTTTAGATTCAAGAGCCTGCCTAGGATGCCCCTGAAGTATATAGACCCACACTGATGGAAGTTAAAGAGCTCTTGAGTTTTTCCATTTCAATAGAAGTTTAATAAAATATGAGAGGTGAAATGTACAAACCAAAGGCAAATAATAACACAGCAGAGAATTTTCTGTCCTCTGAATAATCCCCAAGCGGATTCTAGAATTTCTGACAAACTGCCCTGTCCTCTGGGGAAATGGTGCTGAGGTTGTAAGGAGAGGCAAATCAGGGAAGGGATATACAGTTGGATGAAAGTGCTAATGGAGAAGGGATGCAACTGGATGAAAGTGCTAATGGGGCTTTGTTATGTGACACTCTCACTTTCTCCAGTTTTCCTCTCCTCAAGAAGGAGAGAAAGGTATTTTCTACTTGTGATGGGTATGAGGTTAGAGTTAGGGTCATGTTGCTTCTGTTCTAGAGATGCTTACTTCTCTTGCTTAGCTAGTATCTACCACCTAGCCCCTTTTCTGGAACCTTCCACATCTAGACTCTTCTGGGCTAAAGATTTCCAGATTTATCTTGAACTCAGCTGAACTTTGCTGCCCAAAACCTGAGGTCTCTCTGCCCATGACATAAGATGATAACCATTTAGATGAATCTAACTAAGCAAGATATCTGAACCATCCTACAAAAACCCCACAAAAAACTGTTTCTCACTTATGGCACTAGGAAGCTCTAGTGTAGAAAATGGAACTTGGGTGTTCTCCTACCAAATAAGGGAAAATGCTGAAAGTATGGTGTACCAAGTTTAGATGGTTTAGATCTCCAAGGATCATACACTCCTTCCTTCACCTTGATGATCTTCACCTTGGACATCCAGAAAACTGTCTCTCCTTCCCTGCCAAATGAGATCCGGTGGTATCTTTGTCCTATCTGGCAGTATTCTGGTTCCTCCAGTGACTGAGACCTGGACACAGCTCTTGGCCTGAGCCCCTTTTCTCTTGACCCTAGTCCCTCATTTGCTGAATGTCTCAGGTAGAACTCAAGGCATCTTATGTAAGTTAAAATGTTGCCCATAGTAAAGGCTGATTGCTCCCCTCATCATTGCCTTTTATGAGAGTCCTAAAACAACTGTAGTGGATTGGGATACCATACACTTGCCGCATGGGAAAATTCCCTTGATGTATAGCATACTGATCTCGATAAACATAAATAATTGAGGGTTTCTTATAATGAAGTCACTGCCAAAGTTGTTCCTATACCTAGGCAGATTAGAGTAATGTCTGATAGCCATGATTTTACAGAAGGCCCCCTGACCATAGATATTTCCTCTAATGGCTCTGCTTAGATTTCAGAAATTCTCATCCTACCCTTAGTTTTGAAGTAGTTGTATTGTATTTGGGCTAAGACCCAAATGTTCCCTGGACAGTGACATAAGGCATTAGTTTCTCATATATCTAGAGCTTGATGGGATCTCAGAGGTCATCTTGTCTAATCCTTTCATTTTACAGATGAGGAAACTGAGATCCAGACTGGGGAACAGAGTTACACAAAGTCCCAAGGCTAGTAAATGGCAAAGCCAAGATTCAAACCCTGGTCCTCTGACTCAAAATCCAGCATTTTTTGTTATATAAATTATTTGTAAATGCAAATGTATGCTTCTAAATTATTTAAGATGCTTTAAAAAGGGGAAGGGGGCTAGGGTGGCATAAGGCTCTGTTCTTAGCCAACCTTCTCTTGTTCTCTGACCTACTTTCCTTAAGGATCCCACCCACTCTTCTGGCTTCAATTATCCACCTCTATACAGATGACTCCTTAATCTACATCTCTAACCTCTGAGTTCCAGTTTCATATTTCAAAGGATAATAGGATTTAGAACTGGAAGGCACTTTAGTAATCACTTAGTCTCTCTCCATCTTATTTTGTAGAAAAGGTTACTGAGGTCTAGAGAGATCTCGTTCAAGATCAGAGAGAGCAAGTAGCAGGGTTGGGATTCAAACCAGGTCCTCTGATTACAGTTCCATCTCCATGAGTCCTAGATACCTCAAAAGCAACATGTTCAAACCCAAGCTCATCGCCATTTTCCCCAAACCTGCCCCTCCTCTGAATTTCCTATTTCTGTTGATGGTATGACCATCTTTCTCAAGCTTATCATTTGGATCTCTGCCTCTTCCCTCTTCTTGACATCCCATATATATTCCATTGCCAACTCCAACAATTGTTCCATCTGTGGTGTAGTTTCAAGTCTTCTCTCCATTTTAGTCACTACTGCCTGGATCAACTTCAGTTCGTTACTCTCCTACCTAAAATATGGCACCCAGAAATGAACACAATACTCCAGAATTGGCTTGACTGTGGCAGAGCAGAACAGGTATAGCTCTTTCTTCACTAAGGGCATCGTACTTCTCAGTGCAGTTTCAGAAAATTTATGGCTTTTTGGTCTGCCATATCACAATATATACTAATGATAAACTTTTAGTTCACTAAAAGTCAGATTTTTTTCACACAAATTTTTATTTAGTCACATTTCCTCCATCTGTACTTATAAGTGTAAGACTTATTAAATTTGGTTCTAGCTTTTTAAAATGTTTTGGTTCTTGATTCTATCATCCACATATTGCCTATATCCCCTGCCTGCAACAGATTTATGCCTCTTGAAAACTTGCTAGGTATGCCATTTATACTTTTAACCAAGTCAGTAACTAAAATGTTGAAAAGAAATTGTGTCAAAGATAGAGAGCTTTGTGGCACTCCAATACAGACTTTCAAAGTGGATATCACTTTCAAAGCTAGGAGGAACGAATGGTTAGTAGTACTCAAAAAATATTAGAATAAGACTAACATTGTTAAGACATTAAAAAAGACTAAAATAAATAACTTATAGAAGATTTAGAGAAAATATGATCAAGAATTATAGAGGCATACTAGTGAAATCACAGATCTATCAAAGTATCGAAGCGTTATCTCTCCTTCTGGATTGTGGTAAGTTCAGGGTTGAGGGGAGAGCCCCAGGACTAAATGCATTTATAGCCCTAAGGACATCTAACCCAATGCCTTGCACAAAGTAGGCACCCAAGTAAGTATCTGAAGGAATTTCAGATTTTAAAATGAATAGAATTTCAAGCTTGAATAATCTCTCTAGAAAATTACATCCTAGCTCTTTGGGCAATGAAAAGCTTGAATCCCTCTCCTACAATCCTTTAGTCTCTACTGATTATCCCATTACCATTCACTGACACCAAGGCAGAGGCAGAAAGGCTATGAATGATAGGGGGTGGGTAGGTCACAGAAGATAGGTCGGAGAGATGAGTTTTACTGATGGGAGGAAGAAAGAAAAAAGACCAATAGAAGAGAGTATTGTAACTATGTCTCTCACCAGGTGAGAGCTAAGAGCCTGGCCTCTGCAGTTTTTTGAGTCTTCTGGTCTTCATGGGACCTTAGATAGCTACTCTACTGGTTCCTTCTCAAAGGATTTATTCAGGGGCCAGATATTTGCCCTGTACACTCACTTTTGTCACTGAGCAAGCAGTATTCTTCTAGGTTAGGGGGAAGAACAAAAAGCTTGGAGAGGTGGATCTGCAGGTGATTTTTAGAAGGCCATGCCCAAGTTTAAAGGGGAATTAGAGGATCATATGAGGGAAAAGGAGACTAAAAAAAGCATTTTGCAAAATAGAATATTGTATCAATGTAAAGGTATGATTATCTTTATGGTACAGAGGAAACAGTGATATGCTCAATAAATATTTGTTGACTACAGAATGATTTGCTTATTTTAGGGCTATGTATGTATATTCCCTAAAGGGAATGAGGAAATTAATTCTGTTTACACTAATGCCCGCCCTCTCCTTTTAACCAAGAATAGAATAAAATTCATGACCATTCAAGTCTAGTGATGAGGCTGGAATCAGATGGCTTTTCTATGAAGAACCAGTCTCTCACCTCCATCCCTGCCCCTCTCTGTAGAAGTAGGGCCTGGAACATAGGAGGTACTTAATAAATGCATGTTGACTAACTGAAGATGCCTCAACCTAATTTTCAGCAGTTAGGTATTACTGCAGGAATCTTTGATCCTCTTGAATTCCAATAACCCATCAGTCAGTCCTGATTCTGGAGCATGGCCATTCGATGGCAAAGCTGGGGCCTTGGTGCTGCTGGGTGTACTCTGTGGAATCAGGACTTTGTGCATAAAAAATTTTAATTTCTATATTCAAAAGCATCTGTCACAGACTGTCAGACATGGAAGACGAAGATTTGTTCCAGATCCCCACCTCACCCCACCTCACGTGCATGGATTTTGGCAATGACAAGATAGGGCATAATTCAAACTGAGACACTGAGAAATCAGCATATTATGTGTCCAATTCCAAGCCATTCATACTCGGTCACTATTGTGCAATGAGATCCCCATTAGTATACAATCTCAATACAATAAGTTACACTTGAAGAAAAAAACAAATCTGAGATTTAGAAACTCTATAAAAGAAGAGAGAAAAAGCTGCTCTGGGATGGAGTTCCCTGGAGTTGCTTTTTCTGTGCTGACTAGAAAAAACAGACATATTCTGCTTGTTCTCTCTCTCTCTCTCTCTCTCTCTCTCTCTCTCTCTCTCTCTCTCTCTCTCTCTCTCTCTCTC
>NC_058131.1:291407921-291515054 GCF_016433145.1 Gracilinanus agilis
CCCCTTCCTCTCTCTCCCTCTCTCCCCCTCCCTCTCTCTCCCTCTCTCCCTCTCTCCCTCTCCCTCTCCCTTTCCCTCTCCCTCTCCCTCTCTATTTAGTGTTTCCAGAGTGGTTGGGTATAATTCAGTCCTGTGGTTAATTCAAATGTTTGCAAACAAGCTTCTTTTATATACTTACTTTGTTCACCACTTAACGGGTGCCTAGAAATAGACCTTAAAAACAGCCCCTGCTCTATGACACGGCCTTCCTATAGGGGAGGAGAGAACTTAGACATCTGTCAGAAATATCCCACATTCACCCTAGGGTGGCTGAAAATACTTTCTTTTGTGGGGGAGGAGGGAGAGAGTCATTTTAAATACAATTCTTCAACCCCCCCCCCCCCATGAAGCAAAAGAGGGAGAGATCCTGCATGAAGCAGACTTTTTCAGGGGGAAAAATGTGCTTGTTGAAACTAGGGACTCTCTTTTACCCTTCTTTGTACCCTTTGTGCTAGGGCTTAGTAGACTGCCTGGCACATAGTAGATCCTTAATAAATGCATGTTGACTAACTGGAAGATGCTTTAACTTCATTTTCAGCAGTTCGGTATTACTGCAGTGCTGGTATACTCAGCTTTAGGTCAGCAGACACATTTCTTATCTGCCGAAGAAACCTGGCATTGGGGCTGCCTTGATTAAAAGCTCTTTCTTCAAGTTTCTTCACTCTGAGGTCCTTTTTCGATTATATTTACCAAGTCAGTTGGATCTATTTGCTTAGGTTGTGTAAATATGCCTTCTCTTATGCGGCATAATCCACAGCCATTCCTTCCAGGCAGCCTGGTATTTAAAAAAGGAGAAAGCTCGAATAATGGAGAGAGGAGCCACTGTCTCAATCAGAATATCGACCTACCCTTCGTTCCTTGTCACCATATTCAATGCCCAAGGTGTCCATGGCACGGACAATAGCTGCCAGGGATTGGATAGTGTTGCTATAGACCACAGGCTTATACTGCTTCACGTCTTCTCCAGAGAAACCATCTTCATGAATAATCCTAAAAAACACCAAATACATCAAATGTCATAAGAATATTCTTCAGGTGAAAAAAGTATCACAGAATACTAGAATCATAAACCTAGAAGATGACAGAGGTGTAGTCTGCAAAACTCCCAAGTATGGCCTGAACCAGTTGGAAATATAAGTGGAAAATGTTTAATAAGATAAATAAAAATACAGCACAATATATATAATGCTAATGTTTAGTTTTCCAAGTTAATACGCTGGCTGCAGGGATCCATTTCTACTTGAGTTTGATAGCACTGTTTTAGAACACAGAATATAGAATGTTGAACCTAGAAGGAGCATTCATCAGAGAACAAAGCTAACAATGCCAGAACTGGAAGGGATTTTTGAACATGGAACATTAGAACTCGAAGTGCCTTAGAACAGAAAACACTGAAAGTCTGAGCTAGAAGAAGCTTTAGACCAATGGTTCCCAAACTTTTTTGGCCTACCGCCCCCTTTCCAGGAAAATATTACTTAGCCCCCTGGAAATTAATTTTTTAAAAATTTGAATAGCAATTAATAGGAAAGTAAATGCACCTGTGGCCATCACTGCCCCACTGGATTGCTGAGCACCCACCAGGGGGTGGTGGTGCCCACTTTGGGAATCACTGCTTTAGAACATAGAATGGTCAAGGTGGAAGAGGCTTAAAACATAGGATTTTAAAGCTGAAAGGGACTCTAAATCTAATCCTGTCATTTTACAGAGAAGGAAAAGAAAACCTAAAGGGAAGAAAGAACTTACCCAAGGGTATGTAGCTATTTAGTGGCACATCCAGCTTTAGAGCCCAGACCAGTTCAGGGCTTTTATTCACAAATGGTATCAGGCAAGAGAAAATCCCTTTCAGACTATTAAGTCATTAATATACCCTTTCTAGACAGCTGGCACAAAGGTAAACTTCCCTGTAGCCAGCCTGTATCCAAAATAGTACAGATTTTGTATTAGTAGACCCAATCTACTAAAGCCCCTATGAGGTTTGAGGGTAGAAGTGGGAAAATGTGTCCCTGGGCCATTTTAAGAAGTGGGAGGTGTGACACTCTTTTCCTTAAGACCTTAAAGATCTGTCTCCCCAGTGGAAAATGTCACATGCAAAGGCACCAGGAGGAAGGGAGGCGGGAGGGCTTGGCACTACATTTCAAACACACTCATTTATTCACCATCGACATCCAAGTATGTTCTAACATCCAAGGAGCTTGCTCAGGAAAATCCACTCCCCGCCCTGACATTGTCAGTTTTTTCTTCTCCTAGGTATGACATCTCCCCGCTTCTGACCACTGCCCCCACAGTAGCAGATTCTACAGAAAACTCTTCATGACCACAAGTACTAGAGAGGATGGGCACTGGATCCATGATTTTATTGGTCCAGGAACTCTAAGATGAATAAACTCCTGACACTGAAGCAAACAGGCGCCTTTTCAGCACCTTATAGGTCTTAAACATTTGCCTAGGGCACAAAGCGGTACAGAAACTCACCCCCACTTAGGATATGTTAAGAGTAGGAGACTGCGAGGGGGAAACCCCAGTCTTCCAAATCCACGACCAGCCTTCTATCCATTCCATCATGCTGCCTTTCAGAAATTATAAGTTGGCTGAATAAAGGGCCTTTTTTAGGGGCAAAAATGCTTTGTTCTCTATAGAAGTCGCTGCAGTGCCCCACTGAAGGTACATCTCTTTTGTAATTAGCAAAGAGGGAGGCTTTTATACACACACACACACACACTCATGTGTACATGCATGTCTACATATGCATTTATATATGTTAATATAGTATGGGTCTATGTAGATATGTGTATAAAATTAATAATGCCTGGTAGGGGAGAACAATGAGAAAATACATTAATAAAAGCCATATTTGCAAATTCATTTTGTCAAAAATAAAATAATTATTTGCTAGCTTAAGCAAGGTCTTGTGCCTTAATTACAGGTGTTGACTAGGCCCCTATTCCCTCTGTAATATGTAAGGACTATAAAATTTTAGAATACTTTCACTGATGTATTTCCTAAAAGATGGCACCTACAATAAAATACATTTTTTAGGTGATTCTTTTTTAAAAAATTATCTCGCAAAACACACTTCCATATTGGCCCCTGTTATAAGAGCACACTCATAAAAAACCAAAATCCCCAAATAAAACTGAAAATATAACATTCTCCATATAATTTGCCCTGGTTAGTTGTCACCATAGAATTTCCATCTTGGAAGGAGAAACACAGAAGAAAAACAACTGCTTGAACACATGGGCTGATGGGGATATTATTGGGGATGTAGACACTAAATGATAACTCTAGTCCAACTATCAATAATATGCAATTAGGTCTTGATCACTATACATGTAAAACCCAGTGGAATTGTGTTTCGGCTAAGGGGGGTTAGGGAGGCTTGTGGGAGAGGGAAAGAACATGAAATATGTAACTAGGGGAAAATATTCAAAATAAAAATAAAAAAAATTTCCATTTTCCTTGTTTTGATCACTATGCTTCTCTTAATGCAGTTTTTTTAATGCAGTTTTAATAGTAGTATTAAATGTAATTTAATACTAGTAGTATTTAAATTTAATAGTATTATTAAATTTTACTTAATTAAATTTTACTTAATCAAATTTAATTAAGTTAATTAAATTTAAGAGAGTATTAATAGTAGGGTTTTATTTTGGGGTGATGTTCTTGTGTCACATTATTAACTGATATAGACCTTGTTTAGTCATTTTAGTCATGTCTGACTCTTTGTGACCCCATTTAGGGTTTTGTTGGCAGAGATACTACAGTGTACCATTTTCTTCTTCAGCTCATTTTCCAGATTAAGAAACTGAAGCAAGTTAAGTGACTTGCCCAAGCTCATGAAGCTAGTAAGTATATGAAGCCAGATTTGAACTCAGGAAAAGGTGAGCCTTTTTGATGCCAGGGCCAGAGCTCTCTGCACTATGGCACCACCTAAGTTTCCCTAGACCTTATAATCCTCTTAAGTCCTCACATCTTTTTTACATGGACTATATAGTCAAGCTTTACTTCCTCTCTTTTACACTTGTATAACTCATGCTTTGAATTCAAGAGAAGAACATCATATTCCTATAGAATAAAAGCTCTCTGAGGACAGGGGCCATTTTCAATTTTGTCTTTATACTGCCAGCATCTGGCACATAGTGGATCCTTAATCAATACTTGTGAGTCTGGATGAATTAGCAATTTTAATAAAATCAGGACATCTCATTTGGAACAAATCAGTAATTCATATTCTTGTGAGTAAAAGACCCTCACTAAATTTGCTAATTGTTATTTCTGGCCTTGGACAATAGTATTTTTTAGTATTTAGTCAGAATACATAGTATTACTTTCCTTTCAATTAACCTCATGTTAGAAAAGCATTTTTGGGGAGGAGAGGGACCAGATCTGAGAGAGAGGAAATTAACTATGAGAAAACTTCTCTACTCATACAAATCTGCAACTTACAGTTTTACAGAACTGCCTGAAAGATTAAGTCCTTTACCATGGGTCACACAGACAGTATATATCAGAGGTAGCCCTCAAACCCAGGTCTTCTTGACTCCCAGGCTGACTTTCTAGCCAATAATCCAAGCTGCTTCTCTAGGGACAATATAGTTTAATCTTATTGCATCCAGTCAATTACTGCTCTCTCTTTGGAGAGAGTTGAAAGGGAGGGAACAAGAGTTTGCTATCCAATCTCTATGACCCTTAGTATCATCTCAGGGGGCTCCCCTGGAGTGATGTGGATATGCTAATTTAAGGGCAAACTGTTGTGCTTTCAGAAACACTGATGTGGCGTTTTTTTGAGTGCATCTTAGAGCATGATCACCCTCCTTTCCAAGGAGAGGTTCTTAAAAAACATTTTTTTTTCCTCATTGCATAGTATTATTATAAGGCAGCTAGGTGGCACAGTGGATAGAGTGTTGGGCTTGGAATCAGGAAGATTCATCTTCATGAGTTCAAATTCTGCCTCAGACATTTACTAGTTCTGGGCAAGTCCATTAAGCCTGTGAGCTTCAGTTTCCTCATCTGTCAAATGAGCTGGAGAAGGAAATGGCAAACCACTTCAGTATCTTTGCCAAGAAAACCCCAAAAGGGGTCAGGAAGAGGCAGACACGATTGAAATGACTGAACACAACAACAAAATAATATTACTGTATTCTTCTTTGCTTTAACTGGGTTTACTGAACATTTAAAGTTTGTAATCAGGGACAGTCAGGAGACTGGCTAGATTAGATGAATGGCATACAACTGAAAGTGTTAAGTACAATAAGATTGTTGGCATACCTAGTGGAACTAAGGTCTACCATTTAGGAACCATTGCCCTGAGGTCTGCTCTTTGGGTCATTAGTTGGCTCCCTTCCTTGCTATGTCCTCCCCTAACTGTAGTAGTTCTTTTCCCATTTAAATAAAAGCAACAATATTAATAGCTAATGCATAGACTGTTTTAAAGTTTGTAGAGTTTCACATATACTGAATTTGCTGATTAATAACCTCAAATTTCTCACTTATGATATAGCGTCCCAAGTTCAAGAGCTTGGCCCCACTGGAGTTTTCAAAGGGATAAATTTTTTTTTATTTACATTTTTTTAATTTATTTTTTTAATTTTAAACCCTTAATTTCTGTGTATTGACTTATAGGTGGAAGAGTGGTAAGGGTAGGCAATGGGGGTCAAGTGACTTGCCCAGCGTCACACAGCTGGGAAGTGTCTGAGGCCGGATTTGAACCTAGGACCTCCTGTCTCTAGGCCTGGCTCTCAATCCACTGAGCTACCCAGCTGCCCCAAAAGGGATAAATTTTTGAAAATAAAATTAGAATCTTTTGAAACCAAATTTCAAAACCCTAACCATGTTTCAAAAGAATATATTTCTAGACTTGTTCAAACTGCCTTATGTTAATGCAAATATGCTTCCAATTTCAGTGGAGTTTTTATGAAGTACGTAACTTTAAAAAATGACCATATTCACAATTCCCTTATTATAATTCCCTCAGTTTGTGGGGAGGAAAAGAGAAGGTATTTGTAAGTGGCCTCTCATATGAATTTTTAATCCTCTCCTTTGACCAAACCTATCATTTCAGGTATTATGTTAGAGTAGACTGAGGATGAGGTAAATGAAAGGATTAAAACACAGCAGGACTTTGTACTTGCTCAAACTACTTTTGTTTTTTTAATTTACCTGAGCATGGGTTCCTTGCCTGGAGCTCCTCTCTCCTCACTTAATACTCAGGTGAGGTACAGATGCTTTGAATTTGAGACTAGTTCTTATAGCTAGCATTGATGTATGCTACTTTTTGTGTTATGTATTTGTTTAAGGGCATTACAAATATTATCTCACTTAATCCTCAACAACTGCAGTACATAGGCTCTATGGCTAGCCACTTTTTAACAAATGAGAAAACTGAGGCAGGCAGAGATCACCCAGCTAGCAAGTACCCGAGGCCATCTTTGAACTCAGGTTTCCCTGGTTGTCCAGAGTTCTACCTGCCCAACTGTTTCTTGTTCTCATGTTTTGGGCCAAAAGACCTATGTGAATAATAAGGATGTTGGGGGAACTGTCAGCTGTTTGGCCTCCCTAGTACTATCTAGCAAGACTCTCAAGTTCCTCCCACCCCTCACCATCCCTTTTACCTCACTTTTCCACACCCATCTGTCTTCTGTGAGGCAAATTAGGCTGGGGATTACACAGATTTGGATACACTTAGGGCTGCAAATTTTTAGTTTAAATGATACCAGAGAGCCTGGAGTGTGAAGAAATAGACTCCAGGCAGACATCAGTTGTGTTTGATGTAATACCGTTATGTAGCCTGCAATGATTGAAGGTATTCAAGTAAAAGACAATTACACATAGAAAGTCCCTGAAACATAACAATTGAACAACTGCACGCCAGAAAACCATCTGGGTTTCCTTCCTTTCTTGTTCGCTGCCTTACTTGCATATTGTTGGCTGGTACCCCTGAGCCACTACATTCACTGCTCTTTTCTGGGTGTCTCTTCTGTTGTCCCCAGGCTTTACCCAGAGTCCAAGGTCTTCCAGGTCTTTCAGATTCTCCTGGTCTATGTGTGAACTTCCAGCCTCCCATTCCTTTAAGGCCACTGAAGAGAAATGTTGAATTTTGGGTTTTTTTGAACCCTCATCCTCCACTTAGAATCAATACTAAGTATTGGTTCCAAGGCAGAAGAGCAGTAATGGGTAGGCGATGGGGGTTAAGTGACTTGTCCAGGGTCTCACAACTAGGAAGTGTCTGAGGTCAGATTTGAAACCAGGACCTCCTGTCTCTAGGCCTGTCTCTCCATCCACTGAGCTATGCAGTTTCCCCCTAGGTTTTTTTTTTTAAAAGAGATAATAAGGCAGGTAGCTAGGTGTCTCAGTAGATAGAGGACCAGCCCTAGAGACAGGAGGTCCTATATTCAAATCTGACCTTAGTCACTTCCTAGTAGTGTAACCCTGGCCAAACCCCTCTTGCCTAGCCATTACTACTCTTTTGCCTTAATAATAAATGACAGATCCAGAATTTGAATCTAGATGCTCTGATTTGAAATTCAACATCCTCTCTACTACATCCTGGCTCCCCAGGACTCTATTCTAATGTGTCCTGGGTTGGGAGAAGGGAAGGTAACACCCAGAAGGTAAGGGTCTTTTCATTTTTTAAAGAGATAATTAGTGACTAAGGTAAATAAGATAAAACAAACTTAACTCATTACTGAATCATGAGATTACAAGGCATGGGAATCTTCTCCTGAGGCAGGGCCTGAGATAATTATTGAATAAATGAAATCTAGTATCTAATCACAACCAGCCATCACAACTTCTTGGGCTCACTAACCTCCCTCTTGTCTACCTGGAATCTGGCCAGAGGGCCCACCACATGGTCAAGAACAATCAAGCCAACACTACTCTTCCTGGAAAGAATCTTTGTCCTGGGATCTCCATCGCCATTCTTTGGTGTATCGGAGTCTCTGAGAAACGAAGTGCCTTGAATCTATATCTCCTGACTTCAAGTTTACACTTATAATAAGTCTGTTAGCCTATAAACTGAGCATCGGTCCTGTCTCCCTGGCACCAGTACTGAAAAGACCTACTAATCTTTTAGGTAATCTTTCTTGATTCAGAACCATGATTGGAAGGTCTCAGGAAGGATGAGATCATAGCTCTAGAGTCAGAAGGGACTGTAGAGGCCACCTACTTAAGCCTCCTCACTTTACATTTTAGCAAACTAAGGCCCAGGGACTTTTTCTCAAGACCACACAAGTAGGACCCAACCGAGGTGGAATTTGATCTCAGGTCATCTCATGCCAGAGCCAGCGATTTTCCCTTGTACCATTCTTCCTCCTAGAGAAGGGCACCATAGCATGACCCCTAGGAAGATCAATCATGATATTACTAGATCCTAGATTTAGATTTGAAGGGAACCTAGAAGTTATGTAGCCCAACTCTCTCATTTTATCCATGAGAAAACCAAGGCCCAGAGGGCTTAAGAGATTTGCCCAAGATCTCATAAGCATTTGAATCTAGATGCTCTGACTTGAAGTTCAGCATTCTCTCTACCACACCATGCCCCAGGCTCCCCAGGACTCTAGTCTAATGTGTAAGAGAAGTTAACACCCATAACTTTAGCCCCGGAAATCTTGGCTCTCTTCAAGCCCCCAATTCCTTTTGTCTGTCAAATGGGGAGAGCAATACTTATACTGCCTACATCACAGAGTTGTCAGGAGAAAATTGCTCTGCAAACTTTAAAGAACTATAGAAATATAGTTTATATAGAAATAAATATAGAAATAAAGCATTTTCATAATCATTCAAGATGTAGTGGGAGAACTGGTATCAAAGATAAGATTAGTTGGTTTCAAATCCTGTCTGACACTTATTGTCTCTATGACTCTGGACAAGTCACTTCATATCTGAGCGGTCTCTGATATTCTCCAAGACTATGAACTGCTGAGACGGTGGTAATCTGCATTACTATATTAATTAGATATTATATCTATAATAATAAATAATAAAATATATCTATATAATATAACATTATATTATGATATGAATTTATATAATGTTATATAATATGACAATATTATAATAATGAATTAATAATACTAAGACCTCCCTATATTAATGAAATCACAAGTCTGATCCTTATACTATCCCATTATCATTTTCAGCATCATTCTCTATATTAACTAGGCCTGCTCTATGATTTTTCAGATACTTCCTTGGAAGGAAAAGGATTTTCCTTCATAAATGATCCCAAATTTGAGTCATAGCAATCACTAGGCTCCAGCTCCTCAAAACAGGGGAGAAAGGTTTCTCATAATCTCTCTGCAACAGTCTCATGGAACACGATAGGAATCCAAAGTGTCTTATTCTCTGTCAGTTTTTCTAGGTCTAAGTAGGTCTCCCATATTTTAAAAAGGGATATAAAAATGTGGAAGCCCAAAGCCTTGGGGAGGGGGGGCATTGGAGTCAAAGTAAAAATAACTTGAAGGAATTTTGGTGTGCTTAAGATACTTAATTTTTAGACACCTTAAAATATGGGAAGATTAGTCAAGTAAGAAATTTGGGCTCCAAGGCCCAAATCCTGCTAGAGAGAGCTGAAATGTAGTTCCAGTCAGACAGCTTGCATATTTGGATGATTCTGTGATATATTAGTCATTGCTACCACCTCCCCTTCCCCCAAGCCACATTTGTTTTCCGCACCCTAGATATGGAATCCTAGGCTCATATAACTTTAGCATTGGAAGGGAATTTAAAGGTCACTCAAATTATACTTGCCTATTTATGGTTGAAGGAACTCACTATGTTCTCCCTGAGCTACACAGTCAATGAAGTACCAGCTCAATTCCACATATCTGGGGGAAAAAATCAAAAGGCCACCCACAAACTAAGTTTCGCTAAAAAGTATTCCTGGTAATAGCGTCAGAAGGTCAGAAGAACAGCAAGCTGAACTGGAAGCAAGCTTGGGCTGAGTTTATAGGACTAAATGTTTGACTTTGGACATGGAACTGGAAGCTAAAACATGGAAGTAATTAGGTAAAAATAAGTGAAGTAGATAGTGGAAGGTCAGAAGCCAGACAAAACATAATGAGTATACCCAGATTTATAGAGACCATTCCTATGGGGAAAATGTCAAGCAAGTCCTTTTCTTCTGGTCCCACAGGACATTCTCTTCTGATGTCTAGTCAAATTGGAATGAAGGCTCCTTACTCTACTGGCTACCTTTGGCTTGGATTTCTCTGGCTACTTTTTACCTTCTACCAAGAATTCTGTTTTAGGTTTGTACCCTCTTATGAGCCAGATTTTCTATGGAAAAGGAGGTTTCCAAAGTCATTGGGCCTATCAGCATGTTTCTACTATCTTTTGGTCTGCTCCACCTGTGGGCAAGTTGTGTTTTGTTAATAAATACATGGTATACTAGAAAGATTAGTGGATCTGAAGTCAAAAGATCTAGATTCAAATCCTGACTCTTTCACTTCTCTGTGTGGACTCGAGGAAATCATTCATTCTCTCCGAACCTCAGTTTCCTTATCTGTAAAATAAGGACTTTCTAAGTTGTCTCCATGACCTTGTAATCCCATGTGCCTTAAAGAATCACAGGATTTAGTTTGGAAGCGGTTTTCAAAATCACTTTACCCCACCTCCTCATTTTACAAATGAGGAAACTGAAATATATTTCAATTCAACAAACCAATATTGCATGCTATCTGAAAGACCCTTTGCTAGGCCTGGGAACACAAAGGAAAAATAAGTGGACCAGTTCCTTCTGTCAAGAATCTGCCATCACATTGTTGGGTTACAAAGTATAAAATTATTTGAGAAAGGAGTAAATGACAACAGAAGAGAACAAGAAAGTTCCACTGGAGTTGAGCCTTAAAGGATGCTAAGGATTGAAGAGAGACAGTAATGAAATGGCATTACATTCTGGGAATGGAGAACAGCCAGTGCAAAGGTTAAGAGATTGGAAATGGAAGGTCAATTTTGGGGAACAGCTAGCAGATAGTTGGGCCAGAATGTAGAGTTCATGGAGGAAAATGTAAAGGCAGTCTAGGAGGGGGAGGTAGGAGCCACCTACCTTGTAAATGGTCTTATATGTCATGTTGAAGAATTTGTTGTTTATCCTCTAGGCAATAGGGAGACAAGGAAGACTTGCCTCCATCTTTTTTTCCTTTCCTCTCTCCTCCTTTCTTCACTTGCCCAGTTGTCTCCCTCTCCTATGTATCATTCTTACTTACTCTTAGCTGGCTGCTTAGTAGTCTCTGCTAAACCAGAAATTTAACCATAATAAAGGACTTTAAAAATCATAAAATCTTAGATTTGGAAAGAACTTCAGAAGCTGTGTAGTCCCACCACTTCTTAGAAGCAATGATGCTTTTCCCCCTATATTTTATTTTTATTGTCATGCAAAACACACTTAAATATGGGTCATAGTTGTAAAGAGCACACTCATACATAACCCAAACTCCAAAAAAACCCCATAAATACATTGATATGAAAAATGACTCCAACAGTTCTTTCTTTGGAGGTGGATAGTATCCACCATCATAAGACTTTCAGGATTGTCCCAGGTCAAGTAATGAGGCTTTTCAAAGCAGCCTAAGATCACTTCTCTGGCTACTACTCCACAGTGTGGATTCACATTGACCTTGATGTCCACTAAAAACCATAAATCTTTTTCAGACAAATCACTGTCTGAATGTGCCATCTCCATTTTGTCCTGGTAAAATGTTTTGAACAAAGATAAGACCTTACATTTATTCCTGTTGGATTCCATCATATTAGATTCAGCTTATCAAGGACTTTTTGGATCCTCACATTATTCTCAGCTTTTTTTTCATCTGTAAATCTGATAAGCATATGGTATATTCAAATAATTTATAAGAATATTAGCCAGCAGAGGACAAGCACAGATTCCCATGGCATTCCTCTGAAGACTTCCTATTAAGTGTATAGCTTGTCACTCTTTTCCAAACATATCTAACTATTATTATGACCTAGTTTTCATCTCTTCATATTAGATGCAAAAAAGAAGAGAATAAAATACTTTATGAAACTCTTTGCTAAAATCTAGGTAAATTCTATCTTGAGTAGTGCCTTGATCTATGAGATTAGTAACTCTTTTGAAAAAAGGAAGTAAGTTTAGTCTAGTCCAGTGGTACCCAAACTTTTTTTGGCCTACCGCCCCCTTTCCAGAAAAAAAATATTACTTAGCCCCCCTGGAAATTAATTTTTAAAAAATTTTAATAGCAATTGATAGGAAAGATAAATGCACCTGTGGCCATCACTGCCTCCCTGGATTGCTGCAGCACCCACCAGGGGGCGGTAGCACCCACTTTGGGAATCACTGGTCTAGTATGACCTATTCTTGAGGAAGCCGTAAGAACTGCTTCATTTTTGGGATGTTCATTAACTGTCTCTGTAATGATTCATCCTAGACTTACCCCTACCCAGGAATTAAAATAAAGTTCAGTGGCCTGTGGTTAGAGATTAGTCTCCTCCTCCTTTGAAATCTCAACATTTGCCATTCTCTAGTCCTGTGCTACCTCTCCCACAATTCCCTGACTTTCAAATATCACTGACATTGGCTCAGAAGTCACATTTGCCAGGTCTTTCAGTACCTGAGGATGCAGTTTATCTGGGACAAGTGATTTGAATTAATTGGGGACAAAGAAGTGTGTTCTTATTATCTTCTTACTTATCTTGGAAGTCAAGCTCTTGTTAACCATTTTTGTTCTTTTCTTTCCAGTTCAAAGATAATTTTTGGCAGGAAAAAAAAGAGAATAAAAATTAGAGCAGCTCTTCCTTCCTTTCTGTTGTCAATTATTGCCATCCCATCCACCTCAAACAGGTGTTCTAACTCTTTTTTGATCTTTATTCTGCCAATATAGCTTTAACCTCCCCCCTATCCCAACTCTATTTTTTGACCTTGGTTTTCTTTATAGCCTTGTTCATCCTGAGTTGTATCACTCCTGATGACTCTGTCATGCAATTAATTGATGGCAGAAGTACATTCACCTTCATTTACCTGCCATGGCTTCCATCTTCTATACATGTCTTAAAAACCCAAGTTGATGGATGAGTATTGTGTCCTCCCACATCAGTCTTTTCAGAAAACCCCTGCTTTTTGTCCATATCAGAATTGTTTTCTTCTGTGTCTTCAGCATTTCATTCTTGACTTTTCTATCTCTCTTGGGCTGACTTCCCCTGTGGGATTTTAGCCCACTTCTTTCTCATTGATGTTAGAACCTTTTGAAATCTACTTCCCCCAATCTCAGGTGCTGGTCAGGTCATTATGCCTAATTTTCTTCCAAGATTCCCATTATTTTTTCCCTTTTTTTGCCTTTCCTCAGAGAATCAGATCCAGAAGAAAATTGTTTTTTCCTTTGGTTAATCTATTTTTTGAAAGAGAAAGTTATCAAGCCAAGACATCATTAATTGCTCTGCTTTTGTCAGAGAGCTCACCAGAAAATGAGTCTCCCATCTCCACCATATCCTACCTGCATGCCAGCCTTGAGATCTGTTTGCCAGGCTCCTCAACTATTTCCTCTTTCTAAGTGGTCAGTAGTCATGACAAAATCACTTCTATTTCTCCTTCCATTGATCTTCACCAAATGCTCTCTACCTTACTTACCTCACTCTGGTTCCAGGATTTCCTCCTGTGTTTATATCTTAATATTCAGTGCTACTCTTGTCTTCCTTTAACCCATTTTTTTTGGGTGGGGGATAAGATGGACCCATTCACTGCCATACTCCAGTCATGGGATATCCCACCAAGCTTCAGGGACAGCAGGCCAAATTTTCTTCCTTGTAAAAGAACCTCTAATCCCTATTACTCAATGTCAAAGCAAAGCAACATGGTTTAGAGAAGGGAAAGATGGACTTGTACTCAAAGTCCTAGCTTCTGACACCAGCCTAGGATTCTGGGTAAACTGCTTAACACCTAACTCTGAGCCTGAGTTTTTCTCTTCTGCAAAACATGGGCAATAATACCTACTAAAAAGGCTATTGTGTGGAAAGTACTTTGTATATTTCAAAATGCTACAGAAATGTGAGTTGCTAACATTCCGAGTGCTATCTTTGTTTTATATGACAGAGCCTGCAATCTCCTGACTTAATCAAATGCCCTGAGCGAGAGAATTGAGTCTTCTTCATTGGAATCTCCAAGGATAAGGAAAGCAGATACACCAAGAGTAGGATGGGTTGGGCAATTCAGCTTAAGGACAGATGAGCTTTTAAACACTGGGTTGTTGGGAAATCCAAATGATCTCATTTCCCGGCCACCCTAATCATTGTTCTCTGTGGGGCTAGATCTGTTGAATGGGACTGGAGGGACACATATATTTTTTCCAATTTGGTTAAGGTCAGATAGAGTCAGTATTGAAGCTTACTTGTTGCTTATATGGGACAAGACCTTTACTTCTGCATTGCGAGAAGATAGAAACAACAAGGCAAAGCTGGGACTGAGAAAATCCAGATTAAAAAATACTTGAAAAATTCTGGGTAAGGGGGAAGGCAGGGCATTTAGGTGGCTCAGTGGATTGAAAGCCAAGCCTAAAGATAGGTGGTCCTGGGTTCAAATCTGGACTTGGAGACTTCCTAGCTATGTGACCTTAACCCCAATTCCCTAGCCCTTACCACTTAGAACCAATATGCAATATTGATTATAAGATGGAAGGTAAATGTTTTTGTTTTTGTTTTTTTAAAGAAAAAATTCAGGGTGGGGGGGGAAGGAGTAGGGAATGAAATAATCCTTAAAATGAGCATCTTTGGAATGAGAGCAGCTGGCAAGGGATATTTAGATTTTGTACATATTAAATGATGTAAGAATATCTGTGAATGCATATATGAATGTACATTTACGTGATGGGCACTCCACTTAAAGCTAAATATTCAATAATACATCTACAAAGCTACTTAAGATTATTTCTTGAATGTTAATGGAACCCTGGGCAGAGACCTGACAACCAGTTTTACAAAGCCAGGGAACCAATTATTTTCAAGGACAAGATCAAAGAAGAAACAAGAAATGACCACAGAAAAGGGTGGGGGGGATTTTTGATCAACAATAGGACACATAATTGAAAGCTGCAAATTGTGAACAGTAAGAACAACACACACATACACACTGGGGCTGGGTAGAGCATGTCTGCATAGAATTGTAAGATAATAGGTGAGGTGAATGCGGTAGCCACTCCATTTAAAACGGGGATGTTTTTCCTCCTACAGAAGGGAAATGAGTCTAGGAAAGGAGATATGTGGTCATAGAATTAACGAAAAAGGATTTACTGAGTGCCTACACTGAATAAGGCTTTGTGGAGGATACAGGGAAGCATAACACCTAGAACCTTCACAGGGGAGTGACCAGAGTATGGTTTGAATCCCATTTCAGACCCTTATTAACTCTGTGATACTAAGCAAATTATTTATTTACTCCGAGTCTTAATCTTCATATCTGTAAAACTGGCATTTTACAGGCTTTTGTGAGATGCAATAATGTACATAAAGGACTTTGCAAACCTTAAAAGTATTATACACTGGGAATTATTATTATTATGGTGCATTCTCAAGGAGCTTATAGATCATTTTGGTAGAGCAGGTAAATGACAAAAAGAAAGGTTGCATATATACATCAAATGTTTATAGCAAGCTTTTGTTGTAGTAAAAAAGCTGGAATTAAAGAAGGTTGGAGAATCGCTGTTATGAGGGAGCATCAATAAGAGAATGGCATATTGGGAAATCATTCTTTTTAAATTTATGGTATTAAGAAAGGCATAAATAAATTGTAAATGAGGATGGGGTGGGGAGAGAATAATTTAAAATGTAAGGCAATGATAATATATGTATAATCCAGATCAGATTGCTTATTATTTCTGAGAAGGGAGAGGGAAGGAAGGGAAAGAGACAATTTGGATTTTATAATTTTAGGAAACATATGTTGAAAATTTTTATTACATGTAACTGGGAAAATAAAATATCTTTGAATAAATTTAAAAAAAAGTAAGGCAAACATACGCTAAGTACCAAGTAAGGGTATAGACCATGTGTTCTCAACCTGAGGACCACAGGCTACATGGATTTCAGGGGACTTGTGAATTTTTTTCTTCCTATTTTGATGATTTAGTTTTTAGTAGAACTGGCTTCCTTTATAATCCTATGCTTTTTATGCTATTTAAGACATTATTCTGAGAAGGAGTGCTTGGGCCTCCCAAGTCTTTCAAAGGAGACAATGCTATCCCCAAAAGGCAACAAACCCCAACATAAGACCTTACTCCTTGGGGAATTCTGAAGAGGGAGGGAAGAAAAAAGACTTCCCACCAGGTGTAGGACTTTTAGGGATGGTTTGAATGAAAATAAGTGGAGCAGAAGGGGAAGTATTCCTTGAGTGTAGAGGGTACAAAGGCCCATTAACAGGTGTGTGTGTGTGTGTGTGTGTGTGTGTGTGTGTGTGTGTGTGTGTGTGTAGGGCAATTACCCAAGTAGCCAGGCTAACAGTCTTCAAGTAAAGGAAGAGACATGACATGGAAGCTGAATGCCAGATGTTTGCCATCTGCACTGAAGACAAAAGAAAATGGGCTTCATTGTAGAGTTGTTCAGTAGGGATTTCAGTCCAATTAAGCCTTGTGAAAGACTAGAAGAGAGAATTAGAACAGAGGGAGAGGGAAGGGCCTTCTTCTTTGGAAACCTCTAAGGATAGGGAAGACAGATTGGCTGTGAGGGCAGAATGGGACACAGCTTGGGCTTGGAGCCAATGGGAAGGACTAGTTGAATTTTGAAGGTTCTCCCAGTATTTTGTGGAGTTTTAGAAACTTACTGTACTTTATGTGAATTCAAACTTCTTGGCAGGAAATATCCTAAAATGTACACAGAGAGGGGATTGGCGGGTATGTTATAATTCAGGGCTCCCAGTCTTTTGTAAGGCATGAAACACATTGATCTTCTAAATTCACAGACAGAGATGGAAGGGTCTTAGGTGTCATCTGTTCCAATCCTCTCATATTACGGATGAGAAAAAAAGAGGGAAAGTGATTTGTCTAAGGCTACAGGAAGAAGTTATCTTTCCTTCTAGAATATTTAGGCTTCTACTCTTTGGACAATGCCATGGGACTACTTGTAAAGATGCCACTAAGTGTCCAATGGTGTCCAGAGTTGGTTTGAGATTCTCTCTCATTTAACATTTTCATTAAAGCACTTGAAGACAGAGTAAACAGCATATTAATGAAATGTGCAGATGAGACTAAATTGGGAGGTGTTGCAAACAGCAGTAAGGCAAGAGAAAAACTGCCAGAAAAATAATAGAATCTTATTGGTTGGGAGAAGGGCCAGCATAGGTGAGACATCCCAGGGAAAGAAAAGCTGTCTAAGAGAGGATGCTGAGCTGAACAGCTGTTGGCCCTGCCTTAGGTCTGGTCTGGCTCTTCCTCTTGGCTCCAATGGGTACTGGCTTTCAGGGACCTCTCCCTTGTGTTTTGTGCCACTTAAATCAAAGTCGGTGGTTAATAAAATCATCACTATGCATGATTTGCTTAGAGATGAGACCCTGACCTTGTTGCTATTATCAAGATTTGCCTGACGAGGCAGATGGGCCATGATTAATCTAGGTTGGCATGTGGTCTACAGGCACAGATATGTGGGGAATGGAATGGGCATCACTGGGACTTAATGAGTTCACTTCCCCCTAAGTGGTCATCTTGCCCCCAAACCAGGTTTGGGGGAATCTGCCTTAGGCTTCTGGACTTTGGGAACAGAGCTGCTTAGCTACACTTCAAGGTCCCAGACTTAAGGGCTTCCTGGTCTTCAAATTCAGATTCATATAAATGAGTCTTCCCTTGGTGGTTTTCCTTGGGGATTCCAATTTCATAGTTCTCTATGGATAGCCCTAGCCTTCCACCTGCAAGCCGGGAACTTGTTTTGGTATTGCATTTGGAGGCTGAGAATATTTTTCAGGTTAACCTAGCATTTCACAGGTTAAACTACTCCCATTTTCCACAGATCATTTAACATTACATCAGATTATGATGTAACATCAATAAACTAGGCAAGTTGTTTTGAGCTGGCTCCCCATGCTTTTAGCTTTGGGAGGTGCCTGAAGCCAAAACAATCTCATCTGCTCTCTTCTCCACATTACTCTCCTAGATGGGAGCTGATTCTCTGGCCTTGGAGAATTCTACCAGCTGACAGTAAAACTCTCCAGCAGCAGCAACAGTAGCTCCTAAAATTTAACATATTTGCTGGAAAACCCTCTGCTCATTCCTATTTGCCAAGAAGTTTGATTTGACTACTAGCTATCCCTAGGACAGTCTGAGACAGAATGGATTGGAAATTTCCCCCTTGTTACTTGGTGTGACATTTTCTATACATCTTTTTCTCCTGAAATTCAGCACAGATGCCTCAATGGTAAGGGACTCTTTTCAGATTGTGAACAGCTTACAGAGAGAGTATACAGCAAGAACATTCATTGGCTTTATAGTTTAGAGAACCTGGGTTGGACTCTGGTTGTTTCTCACTACCTTTGTGACATTGGCCAAATCTCCACTCTCTTGAGTCTCAGGGCTCTCTATTTAATTTAATTTTTTTATTTTAATGATCCTTCTATTTTAAATGAAAGGATCTCTCCTAGCATGAAATCAGGAGTTTTAAAGCTGGGGTCCAGAGATTCCCAGTGGTCTATAGGTATATTTCAAGAATTCCAAGAAGTGTGGATGGGAAAAAAATTACATCTTTATTTTTATCAAACTGAAATTCATTATTTCTTTCAATTATTTAAAAACCTTACTCTGCAAAGGAGACTATAAGTTTCATCAGGATGCCAGGACACAAAAAAGGTTAAGTACCCTTGCCTTAGATATAATAGCCAAGAGACATTTAGTTATGGAGGAGCAGGCTGAATAAAGGATGAATACAAGGCTTTTGCAAAATAGTTGTCTTTGGTGATATCCACTGCTTTCTTGCTCTTCCTCATACAGGTCATTGATCTCTCATCTCCGTGTCTTTTTCCAAGATATCTCCCATACATTACCTCCTCATGTCTATCTCTTAGAATTTCTAATTTACTTCAAGGCTCAGCTCAAGAAATCACCTTCTACATGAGACCTTTTCTGATCCTCCCAGCTCTCAGTGCCCTTCCTTCAAATCATCTTACATTTTTTTGTAGATACTTATAAATATTGTTTCTTTCAGTAAAATATAAGCTCTTTGAGGGCAAGACTGTTTCATTTTTGGTTTTTGTGGCTCTAGAATCTAACACAGTGACTAGCACATAGTTGATACTTAATAAAGGCTTAACTGACTAACGGGTGGTATAGCAGAAGCCTCCTTAGACTGGGTACGAGGGGAGGTAGGTTTCATTTTTTTACCTTGTTCTACCACTTACTGGCTAAGTGATCTTGGGCAAGTTACTTCTGATCTCTGGGCCTTTCTTCCTTCCTCTTTAAAAGAAGAGAGTTGAACAAGGTCTGTTCCAGATCTGACACGGGGGTGGGGGGGGGATCTTCAGAAAGAGAGCTCTGAGAGGAAGGACAGCAAAGGGAAACAAATGCACCAGAGGAGGGAAATGTAATCGAAGTATTGAGAGTTTTACTCTTTCCTGGGCATAAAGGCTGATTTAGTGCCTGGATTAGACAAGCTACCTCATGTGCAAGGTCTCCCTCAAAGAACTCGCACATCCCTGCACAGTGCAGTCGTTGTGCCCAGCAGACCTTATGTGCAGGGGGTAAAAAACAGTCAGAGTAGCTTGGCACTGCTTTACACCACTGGAAATGGACAAACAGCATCATCTGAGCCAGGATCCCAGAGCCTATAGTGTGTCTTTTACCTACAGAAAAATGTGTCAGTTCCTTCAATTATTGTAAGTAGTGGCAGCTGTGGGTTGTGGCAATGGATAGTCACAGCCCAAAGCCTCGGGCCTAAGGCTACTGGACACGGCCCTCGATGAACTCCTGTAGGACAGCATGCCAACTTGTCTGCCTAGGCTACTGCCATTTTTCAGGGGAAGGACATGTATGCTACACTTCAAGACAGAACATTTAGTCAGTCAACAGGAATAGAATTCTCACGGCCTCAAGAGCAGTGTAATACTCCCACTACATGTTTAATGTCCTCTTATGACAAAGTCATTTACCTATTATCCAGATTATAGTATTCAGTTGGACAGATATTCCATAGAGTATAGTATATCCATTGACATAGATCTAAGGTTAATGCTACAAATGGACAATGAACCAGGGTTCTACAAGAGGAAGATAATGGGCTAGACTGCCTTTAGGAAATTACACAGAGCTGTTAATGACCCCAAGCTTCTCTTTGGAATAAAGACGGATCATTTTTAGCATCAATATTCTTCCAGGGATAGAAGGCTGGCCCAGAAGTCAGGAAAGCCTCAGTTCAAGTCCTACTTGTGTCCTCACATCTGATACCTACAGGCTGTGTAATCCCAGGCAAATCACTTAACCTCTTGTGTGGTATCTAACATTCAGGAATGTGAATTACAATGTAATTGAAAAATAGTTAACAAATAAATAAAAATACAATAAAATAGATAATGTCAACATGTGGGGAAGTTAGCACAATGGGAAGGGCACCAGGTCTGAAGTCAGGAAGACTCATCTGTCCTCAGACACTTACTAGCTATGTGACTCTGGACAAGTCACTTAACCTTATTTGCCTTAGTTTCTCATCAGTTAAAAAAAAAGAGCTGGAGAAGGAAATGGCAAATGATTCTAACATCTTTGCCAAGAAAACCTCAAATGGAGTCACCAAGAACTGGGCATGACCCAAAAATGTCAACATCTGACTTTCTACACCAATGTGTAGTCGACAAAAAATCCTTACCTATGGTTTAGTGGCCCCCATTTCTATTGGAGTTTGACACTACTGTCCTAGGCAACTTTTGAAGACATTTGATTGCAAAAAATGTGCCTAATTGCCTTAGAATAGAAATTCTTCAGCTGAAAGTTCCTGCTACTAATAAAATGGCAGGCTATCCCTAGCTCTTATTCTTCCAGGGATGCTGTATGTCTGAGTGTCATGGAACATCATAGCTGCCGAAGAATTTGAGTTGAAGATCACCCAAAAGACTGATAGGATTAAGCAGGCTGCAATGAATTTAGTAAGAGAAGTAGTTGAAAGGATGTCATCTGAGGGATATATGACTGGAAAAAAAGGTAAGTCTATCACATGGAGAGAAGAGACAGCCTGTATGTTCACCATTGGTATTTATATAATTTCAAGAGAACTAGAGAAAGGCCACCAGAATGTTAGATGGATCCCTCATGGGAGTCTTATAGGTAAGAGCAGTGCATAAAAGGAAGGCAAGGAAGTAAGTATTGCAGTCTACATCACTGGAGAAAGTATCCACCTTGATGAGATCCCAGATCCACTGAAGCATCTCGGGTTCTCTTGCCACAGTCCTGAGACATAGGTAGTGGTATAGTTATCATTATCCTCCCTTTGCTGATGAGGAGATTGTAGCTATGAGAGGGGAAGTGTTTTCTTAGATACATGGCTGGTAAGCAGCAAAGCTAAGACCCTGATCCAGGCCTTTAATTCCAAATGGCCTTTTCATAGGACCTTCTTGCCTCTTTTGGATCTTGGGCTACATGATAAAAGGAGAGAAAAGCCATTTTTAACCTCGTAGAGCTCATAATTTAACAAGGCAGAGGCAAAGACTAAGAAATGTCATCAGTAGAAACAGAGTTTCTATTGTATTTTCAATTAGCTGTGCCAGTGGAGGCAAACAGTGGTACAGAAAATCCCAAACTGGACAGGCCAACAATCATTTGAATTTAACTTAGTAATGCATCCTGTGTATTCGAGGCATCCAATTAATTTGATTAATTATGGTAAGCTCAGGCTAATTTATAATTCATTTCCATACCAAGAGCATACTCTGTGTGTGTATGTGTGTGTGTGTGTGTGTGTGTGTGTGTGTGTGTGTGTGTGTAGGTAGTGGGGTAAACCCACCTGGGATTAAACAAGGGAGTTCTTAACACATCCACGTTAGAGTCAGAAGACCTAGATCCAGATCCTGATTGTGCTTTTCATTGTTGCATTACATTGGATAAGTCATTTCCCCCTCTCTGAGCCGCAGTTGTTTTTTGTTTTGTTTTGTTTTGTTTTAGCAATCTGAGGGAGTTGGACAAAATGAATTAGCCCAATTCTAAATTCTATGATTCCATAAATGTTTCCTATGAATATCACATGTAGTTATCTGAGAATTGCCTAAAGAGAAGGAGAAAAAAAATCACAGAAATGCTTCAAGGAGAAAAAGTTTGCCCATTGGCTGATAGGCAAATTGCTATTCTTAGTATTTTTCATCTCTACTCCTTACTATTTGCCCTCCATCTTAATGTTTTAATGGGCAGCTATGAGCTAAAGTAGATAGAGTGCTGGGCTGGATGTCTGGAAGACCTGAGTTCAAATCCGGCCTTAGATACTAGCTATTTGAGCTTGGGCAAACCACTTAACTTTGTTGGCCTCAGTTTCCTCATCTATAAAATGAACTGGAGAAGAAAATGGTAAACCACTCTAGTGTCTTTGCTGAGAAAACCCCAAATGGGGTCCTAAAGGGTTAGACATGATAAAACAATAGAATAATAAGAACTAATGTTTTAGTTTCTCAATAGCTATGTTGCTTTCAAAAGTTCTCTGATAGTACATACTATCCCAGTGTTGGCGAACCTATGGCACAGGTACCAAAGATAGGACACAGAGTGCTCTCGGTGGGCACATGTGCTGCCCTCCCTCTCCCTGCCAGTGTTTGTTACTAGAAAGGCAGAGAGACTCAGGTGGGGGGCTGCTTTCCTCCCTCTTTCCACTGTGCCTGATGATATTTTTTTCACATGCCCCACCCCTCTGCCCAGCAGCCAATGGGAGCACATAGGGAGTAAGGTGGGCGGCTTATAGGAGGCAGAGCTGGAGGGGAGCAGAGCATTCAGGCCACTTCCCTTCTCCTCTTCCCCTGCACTGAGGACATTCCTTACTTCACCCACCCCTCCCCAGCACACCCATCGGGGATGGAGCAGGGTACAAGCCATGGTCTCTAAAAGGTTCACCATCACCACACGATCCTCATGTAAATAACCAAGCCTCTGCTGGAATTGGGTACCAAAAAGATCCCAGAAATAGTTATGATGTACATAAAAATGAATGTAAGTGGAAGGAGAGGAATTTTTCAACCCATTGCCTGAATGTTTCCCCAGTAATCCCCAAAGATACAACTATCCAAATATTCAGTGTGGTAACTTCACATTCCTGCCCTCACCCTAACACCATGGTCATTTGGAGGCACAACTACTTGCAAAGGCTGGAGGGTAAGTAAAAAAGGGACAGAAGAAGAAATGAAGGCAGCACAACACAATGGAAAGACTGCTGAACCTGGATTCAGAAGACCTGAGTTCAAATCCCAACTCTTCTACTGATGGTGTGACCTTAGTCAAGTCCCTTAACTCTTTTGGGCCTTAGTTCCCTCATCTATAAAATGACGGAGCTAGGTGAGGTGATATTTAGGCCCTTACTACAATTTTTCTTTAACGCTTATCTTCTTACTTGGAATCAACACTGCATAAGGAAGATTCTGAGGCCAGATTTGAATTCAGGCTTACAATAATTTTAGGTCTATGACCTTGTGGTATTCTCAGGGGGCAAAAGTCACTCTTTACCAAATTTTGCTTAAAGGATCCAGAATTTAAAATTATAGAACTATTTTTCTGCAAAATTCCTACAAGTTTTGACATTGTAGGATTTTACGGTTTCTCTCAGAAAGGAAGTCTGTCCTGATTTCTCTTGGCCATATTAACTGACCAAACCAGTGGATTAGAATTTAACACTGAATTGCAGGCTTTCCCAAACTGACTATTTATTTTTTGTATATGGGTGAGTCTCATCTCCTCACGTCTTTGGGGTCTTTAAGCAGACTCTGGCTGACCATTTGTTAAAAACACTATCCCTGCATTTGTGCTTGGGGAAGTCAATTAGATGGTCTCTGAGGTCTTTTTCAATTCTAGGATTCTATGACCCTGATGATTAGCTTCTGGAGGGACAGGGTTGCACCTCACACTTCTTTGCAGCCCACTCAGAACTTAGCTCTGTCTCAGGAAACCTGGGCAAAGAGAGGCTAAGTGGCGTGCCCGTGGTCCTACAACTAGTAAGTGTCTGAAGCTGGATTTGAGCTCAGGTCTTCCTGATTCCAAGCCCAGAGCCCTATCCATGTTACCACCTACCTGCCTAATAATATTGATAATAATAATAACAACAACATTTACATGGTACTTTAAGGGTTGCAAACCACTTTGCATATAAGAGATCATCTGAAAAGAATAGATGAAAAATTTAATTTAAAAATAAACCTGAAGTGATAATAACATTATTAGCACTAACTTAAGCAGCTTGAAGACTTTAAGGAGACCTTATATAGCAGAAATAATTTTTGAAACTAAAATTAAAATAAAAAACTACGATACATGTAAAATATACCATAGCCTATTTAAAATATACTCAATATAATAAAAGTTCTAAAATATTAAGCATAATAATAGGCCATTTAATTCCATTTTTCATTCACAGGGGAAAGGCAGATAGAAACCAAACACAGATCCAGGTTGAAATTTCGTTGTCTAATTTGTTATAAAAACACCAATTTTCATCTCATGGTTAAAGAACAAGGTAGCATGGCATGGTGGACAGTGTACTGGACACAGATGCAGAAGGCTGCCTTCAAATCCTCTAAAATGTAATTAACTGTATGACCAAAGCCCAGAAAAGCTGCATCCTCAGAAGCAGATCATTGTTCACTCATAGCTTACCCACTCTAACCACTAAAAAACAAACAAACAAACTCTCTTCTCTCTACCAGATATCAATGGTGCAATGCTTTCTAGATGTTATTTATTCTGGTAATTTAGGGCACATTTCTGGGAGTCCCCAAAGTGAGGGTTCTAATCCCATTTTTGATATGAACTCATTATATAATTTCCTTCTTTCCGGTCCTCAATTTCATAATCTAAGAAATGCCAATGGCATAATGGATAGAATATTGGGCCTGGAGTCAAGGAGACCTGAGTTCAAATCTAGCCTCGGCATTTTAAAAGCCATGGGATTGGAGGCAAATGACTTAATTTCTGTCTGCTTCAGTCTCCTCAACTGTAAAAATGGGTATAATAATAGCACCTACCTTTCAGGAACATTGTGAGGATCAAGTGAGATAATAATTTGCAAAGGACTTACTTAGCACAGTGCTTGGCACATAGTAGGTATTTAGTAAATGCTTGTTCCTTCACCTCCCCCCTAAAATGAAAAGGTTGTATGATCCTTTTTAGTTTGAACATTCTATGTCTGAATTCTGGGGTTCAGATTTGATTCCATTTCTGCTTGAGAGATGCAAGCATTGGGTTGTGACCAGCTGGGTAACCTTGGACACAAGGAGGCAGCGTGGTGAATGGAAAGAGCGCTGGCTCTGGAGTGAGAGGCCCCCCAGTGCAAATCTTGCCTCTGATGCTCTCCACCTGTGTGAGCTTGGCACTGAAGCTGAACTTCCCTGGATCTTTGTTTCCTTATCTGCAAAAAGAAGGTGTTGGTCTCCATGGCTTCTGAGGCTTCATCCAGCTCTAAATCTTTTATCTCATTAGCCCATGAGCTATGCTTTTTGCACAGGTAATTTCTCCTGCCCCAGCCTCAGTTTATTTTTCTGCCAAATAAAGGGGATGCCTGAAATAATTTCTAAGCTCTCTGGGAGTTCTAATCTCTAAATTCTCTCTGAGCTCTAGGATTCTCGATAGAGAATTTAGTAATGTTCATACCAGAAGGCTGCCCAGCTGTATTCTCCTGAAACCCAGCCCAGTGTTCCCCCACCCTCTATGCCAATCCTATTTCCACCCTGGTGCCATGTAGTGCCTGCCA
This sequence comes from Gracilinanus agilis, assembly GCF_016433145.1. Taxonomy (NCBI): domain Eukaryota; kingdom Metazoa; phylum Chordata; class Mammalia; order Didelphimorphia; family Didelphidae; genus Gracilinanus; species Gracilinanus agilis. The sequence goes on from NC_058131.1 coordinate 291,433,824, forward strand.
CCCACAGAGAGGAGGATTCTTGGCCATCTTCCTTGTGGCACAGCTTTGCAATTTTGGATTGAACTCTAACTTCTGGCCTTTTACACATTGTCTGTCTACACTCGGGGAGATCTGGTGGCTCCTGTGTCTTCACCACACCCAGTACACAAAGAATCCTAAAATGTGCTTTCAAATCTAGGGTTGGAAAGCCACTGGTTATACTGGGAAGAAGAAATGTAGAACTTTATGGCTTTTTAGCTCATTTTACAATGTCTTATGTAAAGCCATTGTCAAACATAGCAAAAGCCACTAAGTGAAGCAAATTGATTCAATGGAGACTTTACTGCCCAAATCTAAATATTATTTCTGGTCTCCCATCTGCCTGACTACAGCACTGGCTGAATTGTTCTTTCTTCTCCTCTCCAGTAATGAAAGGGAGGAGGTATTCTTATTAATGCCTTATATGTAATATAGGAACAAAATTATGCACTGGGGCACAATTTACATAGCATTTTTATTGAAACTGATGGGAAGTGCACAGGGAAAGGGGGAGAGATTTCTCTGTTTCACCAAAGCCCTAGAAAAAACAACTGGTCATTCATTATTTATGTTTAATAGAGATTTTCACTGCTTAATATTTTCTGGCTATATCCTTGTGAGCCACAGGGAAAGAGACAATCAACATTATGGTTTGCAGTCTCTAAAAGACAACCCAAATATTGGACATAGCCATTCTAATGCACATTTAAAAAACAAATAAATCAAAGAGATATTCTTTTGACCACTCCTGCCAAAGAAAGTTCAAAAGATGCAGTCATCTGCAAAATGAGAGATTGGATTAAATACACAAAGAGGAATTTCTGGAGGGGAAAAAGAAAAGCAAGGCTGTTAGGCTCTACCGTATTAAACTTAATATATGCTTTTAAAAAAGTAATAATTTATAAATAATGGGGACTCACCGTTTTTTTAACCCTCTTTTTTCTGTTTGAATATAAAAGTATGTTTGTTAAGTTCATAATAAAAGAAGAAAATTTTGGGGGAAAAACGTGTTGAACTAGATAATCTATCAGATCACTTTTAAGTATAATATCCAAGATGTAAAATGAAGCACACATTTTTCGACATAGTCAATATAGGAATCGATTTTGCTTGACTGTTGATATTTGTTACGAGTTCTTTGTTTTTCTTTTTTTCCTTCTTTTTCCAATGTAAGGTTGGGGGGGGGGTGAAGTAGGACTATGCTAGTAAATGTTTAACAACAGGCTCTCCAGGAAAAAAGTATACACAACAGACCTTTAAGTTTAGTCTGTATTATTAACATTTTCCCCATTTCTTTCTCAGGTCCAGAAAACCAACAAAATAATACATTAGGTCCCAGTTTATGGCATTTGCAGATTTTCAAGGTTTAAATGCTCGTACTAAAAATTTAACAAAGGAGTCTTGAGGGCCTTCAAGAGCTGGCTTCAGCACACTGCTGAGTAGGAGGGTGAGGAAGTATAGTGACAGGAATACAAAAAAAGGAAGAGAGTCATTGAGGCATCTTCTAAAAAACTGCAAAGAATAGAAGGGATATCAGAAAGAAGAATGGACAAATGGGGCAGCTTTAAAGGCTACAGATTGAAATTTTATATATCCTTTATTTTTTTATATGTACTTTAAAAGAAAAGCAAATTATATATAATAGAAACCTGCAGTTTCATATACAATCTTTTCTGTTCTACTACATACATGGGAATGTCTGTTTTATTGAGTGTTTGTGCCAGAATAAAAACAATAACAAAAAGAAACCCAGTTTAATCTATGAGCCAAGAGGGCCTTATTGCATGAAGGTTTAAATCTGAGGCTGCTTCCCAATTCCTTTAGTTCTCTGGTCCTACTATTCTTGGATGGGGAGGTATGAGGGGCAGTGGTGACAAACATTGGGGAATAGGAATATAAGGTGACCCTTAAATCTTAAACTGGCATCAGGCTCTTTTAAAAAGATGTTCTCTGCAAAAATTTGGTCGTTGTCCTTAAGCATCATGTCCCATTGAAGACCTGCCTTCCACTTTTGCTTGAGATATATTTTAATTGTGTGACCCTCAGCAAGTCACATAACCCCAGTTGTCCAGTTCTTATCACTCTTCTACCTTGGAATCTATACTTAGTATTGATTCTAAGAAGGTAAGAGTTAAAAAAAAAGAGGGTATCAACTTCAGGTATGGAGGACAGCCGGTACAAAAGAATAAAGATGGTAAGTTGTACATGCAATCCAGTATGGCTGGACTGTAGAATGTACTAAGGAAGTAACTGGACTCCCTTAGTGAGAAGACTGGAAAGGTAGGAAGGGCTTATGAAAAGCTCTAAAAGTGAAACAGATGAGTGAACTGATGTTTATTGAATAGAAGAGGAGGTGGTGGCATGATCAGTTAGGAAAATCACTCTGGCAGCCGTGGAGGATAAATTGAAGATACTTATTGTAGGGAGACCTTTTGGTAGGAGGTTATTAAAATAATACAGGCAAAAGGACATGAACTAAGATAGGGGTTAGGTGAGCAAGGAAAAGGGGACAGATTCAAGAGATGTTATAGAGAACAAAAATAAAAAGATTTGGCAAATGATTATTGAATTCATGTGAGGAGTCTAAGACTACATCCAAGTTTCTAATTGGAGTGACTGGAGATATGGCAGTGTTCTCAACAGTAACAGGAAAGATTGGAAGGTCTTGAAGGAAGGATAATGAATTGTGTTTTGGACAAGTTAATTCTGAGATATTTATGTAGGTACCCCAAAATGAACCAAGCTCACAACCAAAGCCCATTTTTTAAAAACTTTGAAGTCTCTTCTTTCTAAGTCATCTTCTTTATAAGAGGAGACCATCATAGGACAGTCACTTGTTGGCATCATGAAAAAGACACTGACAACCAAATTGAGCTCTGGAAGCAAATGAGTAGTGGCAGGGCACTGTGGGGGACATAGAGCTCTCTCAGAATGGATGTCCCCCCTGTCCGAGGAGGAAAACAGCCTACAGACATTCATAACCATTATGATGTAACTGCCAAAAAAGTAATTCCATCAACATTACTTTGTGGGCATCTAACATTGATTTCCTCTTTGATAATTTGTAAGTGGGGCAAGGAAGGAGAAGAACATATTTTGGTGATTGAGGCAAAAAGGTAGTTATTCTATTTGTAGGTATTATAAGGTTTAGCTAAAAAATTCAGTTGTATTCTTTTGGGGTTTTCCCACATTCCTCAGAATTTAGACTCTGGAACTCTTCGCAAATAATGAAGGGGAGGGAATTAGAAGCAAGCTGCCAATTCTGTTGTTCTTTGGGAGTCTGTAAGTAGCTATCCATCTTCCCCATGTCTCCTGAGAGGCTGGAGACCAGCTGAAATCTGGAGTCTGAAGACAGAGTGAAGAAGAATGTACCTGAGTCTCTCAGGTTAATTGAACATGGGTCAATGTTCAGCTATTTGTTTTTTTCTTCAATAACCTACATGCAAGCAGAAAGGCTAGACCCTACCATCACTGTACCCTCTCTCTGACAGCTTTCTATACCATGGAACCATTCTTCAGTCATTTCCTCCAGGTCCAAGGTTTGTCTCTTTGCTTCAGATGGCAAAGGAGGGAGGGTAGATGGTAAAGGTACCTCCCTCCTGGGAACATCCTGGATGCAACGTCATGAATATAGGAGCATGGTGTATGCAGACCAGTATGGTGGGGCTGTACAGTAAGAATTAAGATGCGAGAAGACTAGAAAAGTAGGAAGGACTTAGGAAGAGCTTTAAATGCCAAACAGATGTGCTTTCTGTTTGCTCCTACAGGTAAGAGGGAGTCCCTGAAGTTTACTGAGTAGAAGGTTAGACATGCTTAGAATTATCTTGGTCTGCTTTGGCCCTCCTACTGTGGCACAAGTCACATTCCCTAGTTTTGCTCCAGGTAGGTCTCCCTTACTCCCCATCTTTTACACTACAAATAGAGTTCCCATGGAGAAGGGGGTCTCTGGGCAACAGAAGCTTCTGGAAGCACTGGACTTGGAAGTAGTATGGCATGATGGAAAAGAGTCATGGATTTGGAACCAGAGCACATGTATTGAAATCCCAGCTCTGCCTTTTATTACTTGAGTAATCTTGAGCAAGTCTCTTCATTTCTCTGGTTTCTCTCAGTTTTCTTATTTGAAACATGAGGGGCCTAGATACGATGGCCCCTAAAAGCCATCTGTTACAGTTCTGAATACAGTTTGATCCTATGAATTTGGGTTCTAGTCCTGTCTCTGCCACTAAATACGACCTCATAGACTCCTCTAAGCCTCATTTTCTTCCTCTATAAAATGAGATGGTTGGACTTGGTGAACTAAAAGTTTCTTCTAGCTCTGAACACCCAAATTTAGTTCTTAGAAAACTTCAGGGCCCTAAAGATGATCCATAGAACCTAATCTGAGTGATTAAGAGTATGTAGCAAAAGAATATTTCTCAGTGCCCCCCCCCCAGCAACATAATCAGAAGGAATTATGGAAGTCTTAGCTGGAAGGGGCAAAGACCTGGGATGACCCAGATTGGTTTTCAGTTCAAAAGGCAAATAATTATCTATCAACAAGAATTTATTAAGCATTTAATGATGTGCTAGGTGCTGAGGGAGATTAAAAACTGGAAAACCAGGTCAGTCTTTGCTCCCCAAGGAACTTACTTTCTAGCTGGGTAAGACTTTCACATATGAACAATTAACTGAGTTGGACAATATTGCGCAAAGCACCATTGACAACTGATAGAATAAAGTGCTAAACTGGGTTGTACAATTAGAGATTAGGACAGTATATAATAAGGCACTAATTGTGTAGCACAGATAGTCTGTGTCCAAGTAAATAGAGAATGGAGAAATCAATGTAGCCTAGAGTCATTCAGGAAGGCTTCCCAGAGGAGACGGAATTTAAGTTGAGGCACCCAAATGAAGAAGGATGGGTAGGATATGGGTAAGTGGAGAAGAGAAAAGAAAGCATCTTGAGAAGGGAGGATGTCAATAAACTAAAGCAGAGGGACAAGAGTGGACTGGCATGGAGGGGAATGTTAACAAAACTGGCTCAGTTGAAGCAGAAATCACACAATGGGCAATGGTGGGAAACGGGCTGTGTGCCAGATTCGGAGGGACCTGAAAGCTAGGCTTAGGCCCGATGTAGTAATACCTGGGGAGTAAGGCAGGTTTGGGTACATGGGAAGGTTATTTGGGTGGTATTTTAAGAAGGTGAGTCTGACAGTGCTATGTCTTATGGTTTCAAGACCATCCAGACTGGTTTACAGATTTACAGCTGGAAGGTACCTCTGACATCATCTAGTCCCAAACTCTTAGGGATAGATAAACAAAGGTTTAGAGAGGCTACAAGTCTTGTCATATTGTTAATAAATGGCAAAACTGGGATTTAAGCCCAGATCTTTTTGACTCCAAATTCAATGCCACACCAAAAGCAAGGCAAGAAAAGAAAACAATGAGTACAAGCTCTCAAACCCAAAGAGATAGATGAGCAAGACCATAAGATTGCAGTCCAGCAACATAGGTTCAAATCCCAGAAATGAGAAAGTTAAGGCAAGGCCTCTGAATTGTGGGTAGACTGAAAAAAAAATGCATGACAATTCCCAAGTTAAATAGGAATCCCAAGAATTGGTATACTGGTCCCTATCCTTGTTTGTTTTGTTTTTTTTTTTTTAACCCTTGTACTTCGGTGTATTGTCTCATAGGTGGAAGATTGGTAAGGGTGGGCAATGGGGGTCAAGTGACTTGCCCAGGGTCACACAGCTGGGAAGTGGCTGAGGCCGGGTTTGAACCTAGGACCTCCTGTCTCTAGGCCTGACTCTCACTCCACTGAGCTACCCAGCTGCCCCCCCTATCCTTGTTACTTTGGCCCTGGCTGGTTAAATATGCTTCATGACAGCCCTGTTTTGCCACATTTTACTACCTCCCTGATGTGAGAGGATCGGACAATCCACTGATTACCTGCCCAGATTCCAGGTAGATTTCCTGACAGACATTGTTTCCAGATGGTCTGACGGCCTTGGTTTCTCTTCCAAAGAGAGAGCTATCTTTGTAAAGAAAAGCATCCCGTGATGCTTTGGCATCAATTAGGCCCCAAGCTCCTATACGCAGCCTGGAAAGAGTGGTGTGTGTGTGTGTGTGTGTGTGTGTGTGTGTGTGTGTGTGTGTGTGTGTGTGTGTTTACGTATATGTAAGTGTGGTAGAAATGGGGTAGATAATGGCACACAGAAACCTAGACCTATGCCCGGGGATAAATATAGCGCTGGTGAGTGGGCACGCCTGCTGTGGCTGCTCTTGGAAATCTGCCTTGTATTTTTCCTTTGTGTCCAAGGATGCTCTTCCTTCTTCCCTTTTTTTCACCACACACCAGAGCTAATGCAACATAGGTTTTGTCGGAATCATCTTGTGCGAAAAGACCCATTTTTGAGCAAGATAATGATAGATTAGCAGCTCCTGTTTCTGTGCTTTCTTCTGATTTCATGCAAGGCTTTTTTTTTAATTCTCATAGTGCACTAATGATTGCTGAAATGATGGCACACCATATCTACTTGCTCTGCTGCTGTTTTAAGACACTCACCATCACCATCTTAATATCAAATGAAATTTCTATAGCATTTTTTAAAGTTCAGAAAAAAGTCCTTTCCTTAAGACAACTCTGGTGAGATGGATAGTGCAAGTATTAATATCCCCATTTTTAGAAAAGGAAAAAAACTGAGGTTTAAAGAGGTAGACTTGCCTGCAGTCACACAGCTAGTGAAAAAATTCAAGAGATGTCATTTGAACTCAGGTATCAGGACTCCAAGTCCAGTGGTCTTTCTACTTTAGAGCATTATCTGTGATTCAACATCTATTTTAAAAAATGGGGGGGAGGGTTTTCTAGCTCTATGAAATAAATATCTTTTTGCATTTCATCCAATAATGGCCAGAATATACAATTACATATTTTTTATTGCACTGCTTCCCAGAGTATATAAAACATTAATCTATTACAAATAATATATTCATTAAACTGTGTACATGTTGTATCCCCTCAGAAAAATGTAAGCTCCTTGAGGGGAAGGATTGTTTTATTTTTTCCTTGGCCCCACAACTCTTAGCAGACTAATTTTCCTTTGGAATTCATTTAAAAAAACATTTATTGAAATGATGACATATGTAAAGAGTGGGATATATCAGATGCTGAAGCAGTTGTGTGCTGGGCTGGCTATGGATACATGGTCTTGCAATTTCTCATACAAGAAGAACGAAGGAATATGTATAAAGGAACTAAATATGACATGCAAATCAACCCAAAAGGAGCCCTTGGAATGTCAAGCACTTGGCAATACAGAACTCTGCATTCTAGACACCAGTCTGGAGACTTTTCTTTTCTATAAACCTGAGGAATATGTGTAGTAACATACACTGCCCCCCCCCCCCAGGTGCCTAGATTTATGATTAAGAAACAAGTATGGGGGCAGCTGGGTAGCTCAGAGGATTGAGAGCCAGGCCTAGAGATGGGAGGTCCTGGGTTCAAATCTGACTTCAGACGCTTCCCAGCTGTGTAACCCTGGGCAAGTCACTTGACCCCCATTGCCCACCCTTACCACTCTTCTACCTAGGAGCCAATATACAGAAGTTAAGGGTTTTAAAAAAAAGAAACAAGGATAATTCCTTCCTCATTCAAGGCTCAGAAAGAATCCACAAGGACCAGTGGGTTACAGTTATAGGGAGGCAGATGCAGTTTACTAACCAAGAACTTTCTAAGAAATTATACCTATTCAAAAAACAGAATGAAGTCTCCCATTTGAGGGGCTATCATGGAGAAGAGAGATTACACAAGTAGAGTTTGGCCCTGTAAAAGGAATTGGTGGAGAATGCAAAAAGGTAAATTTAGGCTGGATATTGGAAAAAAAACAACTTCCTAACAATGAGAGATGTTCAAGAGTGGGATGCACTGCCTCAAGGAATATTGGGTTTCTCATTTATTGGAGGTCTTCAAGCAAAGAGTAGATGACTACCAGTTGTAAAAAGGAATTTTGGGGGGAGGGATATAAGTTGAACTGGATAGCCTCTGAGTCCCTACCAGCTCCATTTCTGTAATTTTGGGAGTAAATGAGACGCTGAACTTCTAATCACTGGAAGGATTCCAGTAAATGTTAGATGACTAGCTAATGTTAGAAGAGTACAAGTCAGGGATACTGTAGATTCTCATATGGAATAGGAGGTTGACTGTATGATTTCTAATGTTTCTTCAAACCCTAAAGGTCTGGGTCTCCTGATTTCCAGGTCTTTGTACTTTGTACTCTACATATCTCATTTTCAATGATGAGCTCCCAATATAAGAGACCATCTTCATAAAGATGGCTAACATGGGAAAAATGCAAAGACCAACAATAAGACTTCCATATTGCATTAATGAATTTCTCACAAAAGCTTTCACAATCATTGACCAGCCTGGACTCTGGCAGGTCTATTGAATTTTGCATATTAATAGATGTTCTTTGTGCGTCAGAACTGATGCTTGATTCATTCGTCACCATAAACGTAGGAGACCCAGTTTGTGAAGTCTGTCTCATTACGGAGCAGCAAGGTGGCACAGAGGAGCGAGCGCTGGGCCTGGAGCCAGGAAGACCCGACTTTAAATCTGATCTTAGACGTAAGCAGCTCTAGGACCCTGGAAAGTCACTTAACCTCTGCCTACCTCAGTTTCCTCAACTTTAATATGAGGACTTTAAATCTGATCTCAGACGTAACCAGCTCTAGGACCCTGGAAAGTCATTTAACCTCTGCCTACCTCAGTTTCCTCAACTTTAATATGAGGATAATACAGCAATTATATCTCAGGGTTGTTGTGAAGATCGAATGAGATAATTATAAAGTACCTGGCTCGTAGTACCTGCGTAATAAATGCTTATTTCCTTCCTTCCTTCCAGTTTTATTTAGACACACTTATCCAGTCGCTCTTGAGCAGATACAAAGTTTTCAGGGTCCAACACAAGGCAAGGGACACCCAGAAAGCTTTGCACAGCTGGAAGTTTGGCGACGGTCCACTTTTGCACTTAAGTCCTGCTTGGTCTGACACACAGAACCCTAATGAGAGTCACATGGCCTCTGTTACCGAGAAGTAGCCAAGAAGTGATGGGAAGCCAGTCTCCTAAGCTGCCCAATGAGGAGGCACTTAGCCAACAAGTGGTGACAGTACCTTATGTACTTGCTGGCAAGGAAGAAAGGAATCTGGTTCATCAAGCTAAGAGGTGGTGATTAGGCATTTGCACCAGAGCACAGAGAATATAAACACGACTTGTGCCGAGAAGCCATCATCTGATCAGTCATCAATACCATGGTGGCTGGGCAGTGGGCCGATACCCTTTCGGCACACATGCCACCCTTTGGAAATCTACTTTTCTCTGTGGAAGACATGGGGTGAGAAGGAGTCTGATTATCAGAGGAATGCTCTTTAAAAGGTGCTTCTCAGATGATAAGTTTTGCTTGAGTCAGATGACCAACTACATAATTACATGATGACCATTTACACTGACATAAGCTCTGCCTTATCCTATGAGCTCCTTCTGACCAAACCTACCAGGACATTAAGATTATTGGGTCTAGACCAGAACCCAGAACTTTTCTCTCTTTGGGACAGTTTATTTTTTGTATTTGATGGATCGGTAAAATGCAGGTTTTCATGAAATACCTTTAGAAATAAAATTCATGCTAGCCAGTCTGGTCTTTCATTAGATAGTGAAAATGGCACCAGCTTAGGTGTCCAGAGGCAGGGTTGCAATTCTGGATCTTCCATTAATTAACTACCTCCGTGACCAGCTCACTAGTCAAGTCATTTAATTTTCCTGAGCCTTGGTTTCCACGCCTGTAACATTAAGGTGTTGGATTCTATATGTCCATTCAAGTTTATTCCAAATTTTCCAAATTATTCTAAAATTTCAAGATTTTCCAACATTGTTCAGGTTTCTGGATCACTTGAGGGAAATAGCTAGAGGATCCTCAACCCATTCCTCTTTCTAAATAAGGGAAGCCTTTCTAATGGTTTATTGGCAGTAGGACTAGATTATCTCAAACAGGGGAAATTCACTGGGTAAGATTTTGGGGAGCAAGGAAATGATTTGGGGCTTCTAGGATCTGATGATAACTTGGGAGATAATAAGGTTGGGGGGTGGAACAGCTGGGCAGCTCAGTGGATTGAGAGCCAGGCCTAGAGATGGGAGGTCCTAGGTTCAAATCTGGTCTCAGACACTTCTCAGCTGTGTGACCCTGGGCAAGTCACTTGACCCCCATTGTCTACCCCTTACCACTCTTCTGCCTTAGAACCAATATGCAGCATTGATTCCAAGATGGAAGGTAAGAGTTTTTTTAAAAAAGAAGGTTAGGGGCTTGGCTGCTACTTTTTTCCTTTCATCTTCCCAGTTCCTTCTCCCACCCTTTAGGCAAATGTTCAAATTCTAGGCTATTCAGTCTGAACCTGGAAAATAATCTTAGCAGAGGAGCCAGCAGCTACAGAATGAGTTATCATCAGTGTTTATACTACTGGTCTCCATCTACCACAAAGGTTTATAAATCATTGTGGGCCTCTGAATCCAAATCCACAATTCTAATGGACCGTGTGGATCAATTCTGCCAAAATTGAAGAGGCTCATCAAAGAAGGGCCATCAGGTGAATAAAAATTTGGGCCATAGCATCTCATAAAGAACTTTCTATTAAGGCATGGAGGGACTCTGATCTATATAATAGAGAACATTTAAAAATCAATGAAAAAAAAAAACCCTTAACTTCCATCTTTGAATCAATACTATGTATTGGATGCAGGACAGAGGAGTGATAAGGGCTAGGCAATGGGGGTTAAGTGACTTGCCCAGGGTCATACAACTAGGAAATGTCTGAGGCCAGATTTGAGCCCAGTATCTCTCATCTCTAGGCCTTGTTCTCAATCCACTGAGCCACCCAACTGCCCCCTAAAAATCTATTTTAAAAATATTATGCAATCAGGTCTATCTATACTAAGGCCTCTGAGAGATATAGGTTAAAAGATATAACCCTTATCCCTTGTGGAGTTTGGAGTCCAGGTGTGTCCAATATAGATGAAACTGAGAAAATAAAAGATGATATGAAACAAGTGCTAAGTGGTGTGATACAAAAATATTATGGGCACCATTAAACATTTACACACTCAGACAACCCCTGACTCCAAATACTTATGTATACTGGTGTTTATTGGTTACTTGTGGGTGTTCTGGCAGTAAAATTTTCTTCCCAAAAGCAATAAAGTCTTTTGTTTTGGAAACTAAAAGAAAAAAAAATTATATCTTGTCATATGTCATGGTCTCTGCAAATTGAAGAAGGAAGTAAAAAGAGCAGGGTCCTTTTGAGACACAGTGATTTCATCCATGAAAAAGGATTTGGCTTTAGTCCATGGGGAGAAAACACATATAATCAAAAATAGCCTCTTCTCTGTAAATGTGAACAATGGTGACAAGTAACCGAAGGCACAGATATGGCTCATTAAGGAATCAATTGATCTAACTCAGTGGGATAAATCTAGCTAAATGTTAGTCGGGTGGATCCAGGAGACGAGCTGTAGGTTTGAATGACAGGCATTCATAGCAGCCCCGGCCCCAGAAAAAGGCAGGAAGAGAGGGCACTGAGGGGAAATTCAGAACTCCACAAGCCTTGTCTTTGGAATGGATGCATCTCTCTTTAGAAGTGTTAGTCACTCTGATGAATTAGAGGCGGCCAATTTTAAAAAAAAGAATTCTCCATTTGATACATTCAAAGTGTCCTGGGGATAGGAATAGGTCTTTTAAAAAATTACTGGAATAGAAGTAATGCTGATTGGGTAATAGTGTTCACACAAATCACCTCTTTTGCTTAAAGAAACAATTGGCTAGTCATTTTGAAAGCATGGATTAAGCATCTCCTATGTGCCGAGCACTGTGCTAACCATTGGGGATGCAGAGAGGAGCCAAAGACAGCCCCTGCCCATGAGATGCTCACAGTCTAACAAGAAAGCTCACATGCAGACAACTATGTCAGATAAGATAGATACAGGATAAACTGAAGATAGACACAGGAGGAAGGCACTAAGATGAAGGAGGACTGGGAAAGTCTTCTTGTAGAATGGGTGATTTTAACCAGGACTTGAAGGACGCCAGGAAAGCTGGGAGGTGGACCATTGAGAAGGAATTGCTGAAGAGAAGGCTGAGAGCAGATGCCGCTTTAAACGTAGGCCTATACGGATACAATGAGCTGCTTGGGTTGTGGGTGTAAATGAATTTTCTGGTCTCAGTCTTGGTTCCCCCATTCTCCATTAAACCACCTACCCACTTCCTAGCTTCTGTGTGACTTGCATGGTTGGCTTGGCCATGGCCTGTGGAGAATGAAGAGCATTGACCTATACTAAGATTCTTTTGCAGGAGATCCAGGATAGGAAAATCAGGAAGAAGCAAAGCAAGTTAAGACAAAATACAAAAGTATCACTCGGTGACATCTGCTTCTCTTTTGGTTTAACCAAGTAAACCAAAGTACTGTAGCTAAAACAGGGGGAAATGCCACTTGATCCCTGCCCTGTGTCGTAAAGAGCATCTTTACTATTTTAGCTTTGTTGGGTACTGTTTGTACAAGCTTGGCTGGGAAGAAGTCTTCTAAATGTCCTCCCTGCTTCCTCTTAACTATGGCAGAGAGTGTCCAGAGCAGCCTAGTTAGTCCCCTCTTTGTTAAGAATGAGCTGCAGAAGAAGAGGGACACACAGCTCCTGTCCTCTGAGGGAAAAACCCTGTGATCCGGGCCCTGGTGCGTCATGCAAGTCCTGCTCAAATCCCAACCACCCTGGAGAGCTTTGGCAAGGAACTCGGCTTAGGGCCTTTAGGCTGCTACTCCCTACCCTTGAGCCTACCCCAAGCCCCAAACATTTGGCTCAGGAGGCATGTTGGTATCTAGCTGGACACCTTGAGGTTGGGAGACAGTAGCCTCAGATGGGAAATCCTGGCAGGCGGGAGGTACATTTTCCAGTCTGTGCCAGGCACAGAAGCTGCCTCTGAGCAATCTCTAGTTGTGGCCCTCCTCCAGGGACCTAACCCACTGTGACTAGCAATTCCTGCCAGATAATATGTGACAGGATGGCTCATGAGTGCGCTTCTGATAGGATGGGTCACTGCTGGCTAAGGCGGGCTGCCTGGGAAAACTGGAACCTGGAGCAACACTTGCTGGGAAGGCTCTGCCTACAGAACTCAAGGTTATGATGGAGGATAACCTTAGGGGAAGGAGGAGAGACTGGAGGAGGCTATGAGACAATAAGGCTATTAGGCATGATAATGGTCACTGAGTGGGTGAACTGTCCCAGAAGTGACAACTCAATAAGGCAGTGGGTTCTCAAAGGTGATGAGAGTTTCGGGAAAACATTCCTTGGTGCCAGTTTCTAATAACCCCTCAGGAAGTCCAGGGATCTTGGCTGATGGAATTGAGGTCCAGACTATCAGAATTGCTATCCTGGGTCAGCTCCAGATCCATCTGGACTAGAACCTCCAAAGGAACTATAGGGAACATCAGCCTAATTCTTCAGAGTTACAGCTAGACAGATTAATCAAGCAAACCACTACTGAGTACCCTTTGTGTGTTCATCACTGTGGGAAGATACTAGAGAAGAATATATCATATTAGCTACCATAGCTTGTTCCCCATGTCCAGTCTCTATCTTTCTTTGAGGCACAGTTCAGTTGCTACCTCCTAGGTGAAAGATTGCCTAATCCTCTCCCTACTCCCCATCAAGTGCTCTCTCCCTCTTGAAACTGTTTTATATTTACTTAACTGTGTGTATACAGAATCTCCTCTCAGTAGAATGTAAGCTCCTGGAGGGTAAGGAATGCTTCATTTTTGTATTTCTAGCACTTAGTAGAGTGCCTGGTGAAGAGCAGACGCTTGCATAATGTTTGTTGAAATATATCACAAATCCTTTTCTTAAGGTGATGATATTGGGGAAAGGGTAGGGAGATTGGAGGAGGGACACAATTTAAATATGAGAGAAGTATATTAAAGAAGGGAATTTCCTTGGGTGGGTGATAGTTTTGACTTGAGGGAGATTTTTCTCTTTCTCCAAACTCTATTTTTCCTTTCCCTTTTCATGTAAGAAACTATTCTTTCCCCTTTTCTGCAGATCTCACTATGTAGAGCCACCTATTATGTAAGAAGCAAGAACTAAGAGCCAAGAGTGAGTGGATAAAAGGCATTGATTCTAGTGTGGATTCTAGTGCTGGAATCAAGTCCCTAAGATTTCAAATCTACCTCTCTTATTTTACAGAGGAAGAAGCTGAGAGGCTTAGAAAGTAGGCTCAATGACTTGGCAAAATTTCGCAGACATTAATATATCAGAACTGGAGTTCAAACCTAGGGCCTCTGACACCAAATCCATAGTTCTCTCCCCAACCTCTACATAAAACTAACCTGCGTCAGTTCTTTTGTCCTTGGCATCTTTATTCCTCAAAAAAACATGATTTTGCTTGTAGGAGGATCCATGAAAGAGAGATAAGAAAAGCATACTACCATGTAGCAAGTCTGCCTACCAAGGTCAAACCAGCCCAGAGGCATTTGAGTAGTAACTCATCTCTCCTCAACCTCCCATGACCTGCCCTAGTCATAGACTTTGCCTCATTATTCCCTGAAAAAAAAATGGAGACCATTCCCAGAGAACTTCACCTTCTCTCTTCCTCAACTTATATCACTTAGATATCTTCTCCCACTATTTTCTCCTTCACTTCATTCTCAGGTGGAAAAGTGGCTTTTTTCCTGGCTAAGGTAAATCTCTACATGCACCTTTTTTTTCTGACTTCTCTAGAAAATGGCCCCCCATCCCAATATCTTTCTTACTCTTTCTGTCTCATCTTTAATTTCTCATTATCCATTGGTCATCTCTGTTGCATTTGATACTACTGATCACTTTCTCCTGAATACTCTCTCTTCTCTTTAGGTTTTTTGTAATTCTCTTCCCTCCTATCTGATCATTCCTTAATCTCCTTTGCTCTTTCTCAAGGTCATGGCTACTAAACATGGATAGCCCAGAGGGTCTATCCATCTCTTTTCTATTCTTTTCTTTATATACTATCTCTTTTGGTTAGCTTCTCAATTCTCATGGGTTCAATTGTCATCTTGAGGAAGATGATTCTCAAATCTATATATCCATCTTGTCACATTTGAGATGTTTAAGAGGCAGTTGGAGATGTGTGACTATGGCCCAGCAGAGAGATAAAAGATGGCAATCATCTGCCACTAGATGATAATTGTCCCATAAACATCCAAAACAGAACTAATTATCTCTGCCCTTCCCTCCAACCCCAAATAAATCTATCCACATTGAAACTTCTCTGTTACTGTTAAGGTACCATCATTCTCTCAGTCACCCAGGCTTGTACTTGAATCTTCCTTGACTCCTTTCTTTCAATCTACATATCACAACCATTGTCAAAGCCTATCATTTATGCCATCATAACATTTCTCATACATATTCCCTTCTCACCACTCTTAGGCACAACCCTAGCTTGGTCCCCTCATCATTTCTTACTGAGACTGTTACATGAGCCTTCTAATGGATGTACCTATTTCAAGTACCTCCCTGCTTTAGTACATCCTTCTCTTAGCTGCCAAGGTGATTTTTCTAAAGTGCATGTCTGAGCAAGTCACTCTCTTCTCAATGAACTCCAGGGACTCCCTACTGTCTCCAGGACAGAATATAGCCATCTCTTTGGTATTTAAGTCTTTTAAACCTACCTTCTATCCTACCTTTCTTGCCTTCTTACACCTGACTCTTCTATATGCCCTCTGATACAGCTACATTGGTCAACTTGGTTTCTCGAGCATGATGCTTCATCTCTTTTCTTTGTGCCCTTGCATTAGCTGTTTGACCTTCATTCCTGGAATGTTCTTCCCCTCTCATCTCTGCTCTTGGTTTCCTTCAAGACTCAGCTCAAATTCCCCCTTCTGCACAAAGCTGCTTCTAGTTCCTTCCCCTGAAAGTTCCTCTAGTTGCTACTTCCTTCCTGTTCCAAATTACCTTCATTTACTCTGTATAGATCTCATATGTACCTAATTGTTTATATGTTGTCTCTCCCATTAGAACGTGAGACGCTTGGAGGTAGCTTATTTTTTTGCCTTCATGCAAAAGTACGCCTTGCGGGGGCAGCTGGGTAGCTCAGTGGAGTGAGAGTCAGGCCTAGAGACAGGAGGTCCTAGGTTCAAACCTGGCCTCAGCCACTTCCCAGCTGTGTGACCCTGGGCAAGTCACTTGACCCCCATTGCCCACCCTTACCAATCTTCCACCTATGAGACAATACACCGATGTACAAGGGTTTAAAAAAAAAGTAAGCCTTGCATAAATGCTTATTGAGTAAGTGGTTCAACAAAAGAGAACAGCAGGTTCAAGTTGAAGGCTCTCAAAGCTTAGTCCAGAATCTTCAGAGTTTCTGGGCCTTATGGCTCCATTACTAAATACAAATATAGCTTTGTTACTGGTCAGCAAAGGCCAATATATAAAGAAAAGATTCTTGGCTTGGAAATCAGAAAATCTAATCCTGGATCATTGCTTAGTTCTGTGTCCATGAGCAAGCTTTTTCTTCCCTCTGGTCCTCAGTTTTCTCATCTGTAAAATAAGTGCTTGATATGGATGATCTCTAAGGGGACCTTTCATTTCTTATATTCTATAATCTAATAATTCCTTCCTCCTTTGGGACTTGTTTTACCTTCTGTTCAGTATTTTAGCAGAGATTCTTATCCTGGGGGGTCCACTGATTTCAGGGGGTCTAAGAACTTGGGGCAGGGAATTATATCTTTATTTTCACTGATTTTTTTTCTTATTTTCATAAGATTTTAAAAAATTATTTTTTTAACATTCATTGTTTTAAAATTTTTGAGTTCCAAATTCTCTCCCTCCTTCCTATCTTATGTCTTCATTTTCCACTCAAATACAGAAGAATCCTGCAGATATCCATCTGCCTAATGGTACTGTTGCCATTTAGCTATTCAGTTATGTCTGACTCTCCATGATCCCATGAACAAATCCATGAGATTTTATTGGCAAAGATACTGGAGCGGTTTGCCATTTCTTTTTCCAGTATGCTCCCATTTTAAAGAGAAGGAAACTGAGGTAAAAATGGGTTAAATGATTTTCCAGAGTCATACATCTAGTTAGTGTCTGAAGTTGGATTTGAATACATATCTTCCTGAATCTAGGTCCAGGACTCTCCACTGTGCCATCACTGTACCAGGAGCCAATAATGATGGCAAGCTAAGAGTTGATTTTACTTTATTCCCTGTGTTACACAAAATCATGTAACCTGGCAAGTGAAGAAATTTGTGGGCTGGTAAACTTGGGTAATTATCTGCAAGGTAATTACTATAGATAGGGATCAACTTCAGAGTTTCATAGATTTAGATCTGAAAGAGACCCTAAAGGCCAATTAGTCCAACCCCTTCATTTTAGAGGTGTAGAACCTGAGACTTAGAGATGTAAAGAGATCTCACTTATGACACAAAGGAAGTAGGTGGAAGAGTCAGGATTTGAACACAGACATTTTGATTTTAAATTTCAAAACAAGGGCTCTTATTTACTTTTTATTTTTGTTTTTTTATTATTGGTTAGCTGTCTTCAGTTGTGTCTTATTCTTTGTGACCCCATTTAGATTTTCTCAGCAAAGATCCTAGAGTGGTACGTCATTGCCTTCTCTGGTTCATTTAACAGATGAGGAAACTGAGGCAAACAGGGTTAAGTGACTTGTCCAGAGTCACAGGCAAAATAAATATCTGTGGCTAGATTTGAACTCACAAAGCTGTATCTTCTTTTTCTTCTTCTTTTTTTAAACCCTTACCTTCTGTCTTGGAATCAATACTGGTTCCAAGGCAGAAGAGTGGTAAGGGCTAAGCAATGGGGGTTAAGTGACTTGCCCAGGGTCACATGGCTGGTAAGTATCTGAGGCCAGATTTGAAACTAGGACTTCCCATCTCTAGGCCTGGCTCTCAATCTACTGAGCTCCCCAGCTCCCTTTCTTGACTCCAGGCTGGGCATTTTAATCCACTGAATCACCTAAATATATTTTTGGTATTCTTACCTACAGGGTAGCTGAGTGGTATAGTGTGAAGGGTTGGACACAACTGAATGACTAAATAACAAAATTCTTACCTAATTTGGTCAGAATAAATCTTATATCTTGACAGGACCCTGAAGTAGCATTCTGATCTAGAGAAATGGTTGTGGAGTCAAAGAACCTAGGTTCAAATCCTGCATGCTTATTCTTCCATCCTGTTTGACTATTTTCAGGTCTCTCTGAGCCCCTCAACATCTTTCTGAAGGACTCCTTTTTGGCTCTCTTTAAACCTTATGGCCCTATGCTGGCTTCTGAAAATCATCTACCAGATATTTTTTCCTTGTCTTTTACCTTTGATTGTGGTCACAAAGAAGATACCCCTTTTGGACATACAGATGTTCCCTTTTTAATCCATTTTTTGGTGTACCTTTTTATCAGGGAAAAGAGCAGCATGGCTGATAAGAAGCAGAATGGCAGGGGGGGGGGGAAAGTTCAGGATGGGAGGAAAAATAAAAGCAGACAATCCCATTAGCTACATACACAGTTCCATCATGTAAAGGAGAAAGCAGCAACCTTCAGAGCAGATTTAATTCTATTCCACTATCTCAGGCCCATTAACTGACAACTGTTTGAGTGCTGGCCGAGTGAAGAGGAAGGTACTAAAGCTAGTCTAAGAACAAACACTTCTTTATACAGGCGGCTGTTATGAAAATCCCTCCTCATACTTTACCACCCGCAGTTAGGTATTAGAGACAGTCTCTCCAGGACCCATCTTAGCAGAAAGGCAAAATATTTGCTGACTATTTTCTAAAAGTTAATTAACTGCCATTAAAACATGCCCTTGAGCTTAATGATGTTCCTTATTTTCCTATTTATACATCACAAGCTTTCTAAGTGATGAGTAAGTCCTGGAGCCCACTTTTCAACTTGCTCTAATTCTTACAGTTAAAAAGACCTTTTCCATTTAAGCATGGGTGATAACAACAATGAGAAAAGCTGACACATTTAGCCCTCTAAGGTTTGCAAAGTGCTATATGTCCATTATTACTTTGAATTCTGTGAGACAAGTCCTCTAGGTATCATCCTCATGCAAGTATAATCACACACACACACACACACACACACACACACACACCAGTTGATGCTCCTCACAGAGAAATATTGTAGAAAGAATGCTGGACTTGGGGGTCAGGGAGGACCTGGATTTAAATCCTATCTCTGATATTTTCTATCTGTAACCACAGAGAAGTAAATTAACCTCTCTGAGTCTGTTTCCTCATCTGTAAAATGGAGATAATAATACTCATAATACCTAACTCATAGGATTCCTGAAAATCTCGAAGGAGAAGATGTAGATAATGTGCTTTGAAAACTGTGAAGCACTATGTGAAATACTAGTTATTAGTAGAAGAGGAAAGGGAACACAAAAAATTACCCATTGGGAGAACAAATAAAAATACAAATTTTATAGCAAATGTTCATAGTCAAGGAAAACAAATTCCCATCTTGGCAATGTCAAAAATGTGTATCTCGTTCTGTGTATTAAATTCATTATTTCTTTGGTAGGAGGTTGTTAGCATTCTTTATCACTGGTCCTTTGGAATAAAGTTTGCTCACTGGGTTAATTAGATTTGATCAGAATTTTTAAGTTTTTCAAAATTGTTCATGTTTATAATGTTGTTACAGCACAAATTGTTCTTTTGTTTCTAATCACTTTACTCTGCATCGGTTCATATAAGTCTTCTTAATTGAAACCATCCCCATTCATAATTTCTCATAGAATAATAATATTTCATTATATTTATATGTCATAATTTGTTCCTCCATTTCTCAATTAAAGGGTCCTTCTTTAATTTCCAGATCTTTGCCACTACAAAAAAAGAATAGCTATTAATTTAAGATCTTTTCTTTTTTCTTTCATCACTTTGGGGTATCTGCCTATGGGTTGAAGCACAGGGTCAATCTGTTTAGTAACTTTGTGCTTAATTACAAATTGTTTTGGGGTATGGCTGTACCAATCCACAGCTCTATCAATAGTACAAAAATGTGGCTGTGTTTACAATTGTCCCTCCAACATTTGTCATTTTTCTTTTTTTGTCAACTTTGCCAGTCTGATAACTGAGGTACAAACTTAGGGTTGTTTTTTTTTTTAAATTAATTTATTTTAAAATATTTTACCATGGTTACATGATTTATGTTCTTTTCTTCCCCTCTTTCCTTCCCCCTCCCAAAGCTGATAAGTTATTTTACTGGGCTATACATGTATTATCACTTGATATTTAGGGTTGCTTTAATTCATTTATCTTTAACATGAGTGGTATGAAACATTTTTTCCATATGGCTACAGATAGCTTGAATTTCTTTGACTTTTAACTACCTGTTTGTTTACTTTGACCATTTGTCAGTTGGAGAATGGCTCTTATTCTTATACATTTGAATCAGTTCCTTATAATCTTAGAAAAGTGACCTTTCTCAGTGAAACTTGTTGCCAAGAATTTTCTCAGTTAACTCCTTCCCTTCTAATCTTATCTGCATGAGATTCGCTTATATAAAACCTTTTAAATTTTATCTAATTAAATTTATTTTATATTCTTTGATCTTCCCTTTACATTCTTCTTATACTTTACTCCCTTCAAAATGTTATATAATCCATTGTCACTGGCCTCCTAGCTATTTCTCTTATAATTCACTCTATCTTATAAATCTGTGCATTTTCTTTAGTCATACCCCAGGCCTGGAAAGTTATCCTTCCACATCTCTGCCTCTTGGATTCCCTAGCTTCATGTCTCAGCTCAAATTCCACCTTCTATAAGAAACGTTTCTTGGCCCTCCTTAAGGCTAATGTCTTCTCTCTGAGATCACCTTTAGTTTATACGAACACACACATATACACATATGTGATATAAATAGATATACACACATTTTTTTAAATTCCCAGAGCTTAGCACAGTACTTGGTACATATAATTTGTTGTTGTTGGTTGTTTCAGTTATATCCGACTCTTTATGACCTTATTGGGGTTTCCGTAGCACTGGAGTGGCTTGCCTTTTCCTTGTCCAGCTCATTTTACAGATGAGAATCTGAGTGATTAAATGACTTGCCCAGGGCCGTGCTAAGTGTTTGAGGCAGATTTGAACTCAGGTCTTGCTATTCCAGCCCTGCACTCTATCCACTCTACTACCTAGCTGCCCCCCAGCACAAAGAAGGTGTTTAAAAAATGCTTTTTGACTAACTGGGTATGAGAATATCATCACTAATAACTAAACACACCAAAAATATTCTTAAGAATTTGATTTTTAATTAATCTGTCTATGCATATATGTATGCATATACATAATATATATATATATATGTTAGTAGTTGTTCATTTGTTTCTGAAAACTGCTACCATATGAGAAAGAAAACCACAATAGAATGGCAGTTTAAATGAAAGAAGTGTAAATTAGTATTCATTTGAAAAGGGTTGCAAAGAATCCGTATCACAAGCATTCCTGGTTGCCAGGTGTAGAAAAGGCTGAGCCTTATATTAAATTCTCCCAAACACTTGGTGAGGAAACAAAGGAGAAGGGATAAAGAAAAACAGAAATGATTTTGTAGACTTAGCAATGAACTAGAACCAAAAGATTTGGGTAAACAGGAAGTCTATTGACTTACATTTTGAGTACCCAGGGCTCTGTGGCCTCTAAAGTCCCTTCCAGATTCAGGTCCAGGATCTGTTCTTGGAAGGGAAAGGTCCTCTAGGCCAGATCATTGCCCTTCTCCCACTACTCCTCTATGTAAACAAACCACCCACTTCTACTAAATTGCTCTATTTATTTTTCCCTGAATACACTTTGTGTTTTCCTGACTCTGGGTTTTTGTTTAAGTAGGAAATCTCCCCACTTTTCTCTGCCTAGATAAGACTCTCTCTTTTTTCGAGGTACAGGTGAAGAAGCCCCCTCTTTCTCCTCAAAACCTTCCTTGATCATCCCCAATCCACAGTGATTTCTCCTTTCCTAACACATTGTCTGTATTATTCATTTGTCAATTTAGTTAATGCTGTCCAGTAGCATATTTCCTATTATCTTTTTATATTTATTTAACTTTTCATGTATCACAGATTATTTTTTTTTTGCTAGAAGACTGAGAGTTCCTTGAAGGCCAAGGACACATCTTGTCCTTCTTTGTAATCCTCTACAGTATCTAGCATGGGGTCTTGGGCAAAGTAAATACCCGAAGAGAAATGTTTAAGATCAAAATTTTTACAGTAAGAAAGGGCTGAAGGGATCATTTAGTTTCTCTTTTTTGCAGAGGAGGAGATGGGGAGGGGTGAGGCTTAACCATGGTCATGGGTAGTAGAGTCAAGATTCAAACCCCAGTCTTTTGATTTCAAATCCAATGTTCTTTTGAGAGACTGTTGTTTTTATACATTGATACAATGTAAAATAATCATTTTCTGAAATTTTTTATCTATGTTCTCTATATATCCTTCCCAACCTTCCCCCCTCAAGTTGGCTAATAAAATGACATAGGTTGTACATGTTTTATCATACAATATATATTTCCATGTTCATCATGTTGTAAAAGAAGACACATATCATTTACACTAAAGAAAAATTCATGGAGAAAATAAAGTGAAGAATGGCATGCTTCAGTATGCATTCAGACTCTACAAGTTCCTTTTATGGTGGTTTCCCAGTATCTTTTACAAATCCCTACATGACAACATCTATACTTTAATTTCTGGGATGAATTAATGATTTATAGATTCAATTCCCTAATTAATAACTTACGTAGTCCCCTAGTCCAGGAATTCTTAGTCTTTTTGTATGTGCCATGGTTCCCTTTAGCAGTTATTAGCAGCAGGGGCCTATACCCCCCCTCTCTTCTTTGAGTAATGTTTATTGCCTATGTTCATAATTGAAGAAAATGCTAAATGTCATAGATGAAAGAAAATAAAGCATTTTTTCCTGTTCAGTTTCATAGATCTCCCTTCTTCCAAGATATATCCAGGGGTCCTGAGTCCTTGGACCTTGAGGTTAAGAACCCTTGCTGTAATTAGTGACTGATCCAAAATGGAGCCATTCTCCCTATTTTTTAGAGAGGCAGTTTGAGAACTCATTTATTCATTCATTTTGTAGTGATGAATAAGGTGATAGAAATGGATGAGATCAAGGACACAAGTAGAAGGGTTGGTCTTGGCAAGGAGAGGGGATGCCTCTTCTTTTCAGATATAGGTTAGACGGGTGGTGAGGGGAGTCCATTCCAGATGGCCTCAATTTTCTCAGTAAAGTAGGAGGTAAGGGCTGTGAGATAAATGGGATAGACATGGGGACATTGAGGATTTAGTAGAGAAAAGAAATTTGGAATAGTGACTATGTGTAAAATCTTTTGCCCTATCTAAAGAGATCTGTGGATAGAAAACATTTAGAAATCTCTAGGCCCTAGAGGTGGCTGAGGCCAGTTTTTCATTTAGGTAGGATGACTCCCTAAAACATGTCAGAGAAGTGGTTTTGTAAATGTTACCTAAAAATATCTTCAAAAATGCCTCCTTTGTGACTTCTGTTTTGATTTCTTATAAATTAGTCTTTGGGGGGATCTTGGTGTCTTCACCAAGCATCAATTTGAACAATCCCAACCCCACCTTCCATTATGGCATTTCAGGAAGATCCAAGAATCAGGGGATAGCTTAGTTGGATGTAAGAACCAGTGATGATATGATTTCTCTAAACTTCAAAACTAATACTTTAATATTCTCTCTCATTTTTCATTAATTTGATTCTTATTCTTCCTCAGATCCAGCTGAGACTTTGCCACATTTAACATGGAGATGCTAACCTAGAAATGTGTTTGGAGTGGAGTGACTTCACATTAGCAACGTAGCAAAGATAGAGCCTCGTTTGTTGTTTGCAAGAGGACTCAATGTTCCCTACCATGTGTTTCATTCAGAATCCCAGATGATGACTTCAGAAAAACCACCTAGAGCACAGATTACTCTGGGGAAATTATTTTCATGTGATGGCCTTTGCAATAATGAATGATAGCCTTGAGCAGAAATTTTCTGTAAGAAAACCTTTTGAAAAATTCCTATAGGCAGTTGAGACTTTTACAAGTCACTTATTAGATGAAGTTTTGATTTTAGGAATGGCCACAGTGACATCTGAAGAGGAAGTATTATAAAAGGGAAGTTACAGTTTACCTATTCTCTTAGGCAAAAAAAAATTTGACTTTAGGGAGAGCAGCAGGTACTCAAAGATGCCTCTGAAAATGAGCTTAAAGTATACTTTGTGAGGAGGGGGAGGGGAAGATGAGAAAGAAACATTTCCAGATAAATGGTAGACTTCTAATATTTTATCTAAAAGGAATGGACTAGCAGTACCAGAGAGAGGGACACACCTGATTTCCCAATGAACATATGGCTCCTCTAAGTTCCTTGTCCAAGAAGTTCAGTGGGGCAGCGAGGTGGTACAGGGGATGGAGTGCCTGGCCTGGAGTCAGGAAGACTCATCTTTGTGAGCTCAAATCTGGCCTCAGATACTTACTTGCTGGATGACCCTTTAACCCTGTTTGCCTCAGTTCCTCATCTGTAAAAATGAGCTAGTGAAGGAAATGGCAAACTGCTCCAGAATCTTTGCTATAAAAACCCCAAATGAGGTCATGAAGAATCCCACACTATTGAGACAAATGACAAGAATTTCTTTTGCATGATGGAGGAGAGGCAGCTCGTCTTATTCAGTCCAGGGTCCAAAGGTTTTTAGTTTTTATTGATGCATAGATGCCTGTATCCAAAGATATGAAGTGCATTTCTCTTCTAAAATGTCTGCTCTTTAAAGGAAGGTTAGGGATAGCGACTAGACCTGTGTGGTTCCATTGGTATTGGAAACGCCCAGGTGAGGAAATTCCTTCTACTACTGTGGGTCAGCAACTCAGAGTCTGGAAGAACTGCTTGGAGATTTGGGACATTAAGCAACTTGTCTGGGTCATACAGCCAGTTTGTGTCTTGGACCCAGCTCTTCCTGAATCTCAGTACAGTGCTCTATTTTCTATACCACACAGCCTCTCCTGATAATACTGAGATCAAAAGGCTTTGAGAGTAGGCTTGTGACAGATCATATCTCTGTCATCAGAGGACTAACCTAGCTAAGGCCATAGAGGCTTAGCACCTTTGACTGGTTGGCCATCTGGGAATGGGGGTTTTTGGTTACGGAAACTCATGAAAACATCTATTAAGGCTTAGAGCTTTCCATTTGAATAAAAGGAGGGCATCTCTATGCCAAATGACATATAAAAATATTTTTAATAATGCTTGTAATTTTATAAATTATTATTAGTAGTAATTTCATTCACTGAAGTCTTTAAACTCTTTAAAATGACCTGCATGATTTAAAAGTGTTGTCTTTTTTTAATCTGAGGAAAACTTTCTACCAATCAGCTACCATTGTTTCTAAAATGGTGCTCTATAAGTAAAACTTTGGACATTCTATGGCCTGGAGTCTTCCCTTCTGCAAGCGTTGGTTGCTCTCTAGGAAAGTTGTCCTATATGATTCTCCTTTATCAAATCTGATTTTTTTCCCCACATTCTATAGAAAACTATCTCCTCTCCTTCTTTAATGAAGTCACAGTTGGTAGTGACTTTACATCATGAGTTTTAAAAAGCAGTTTCCCTACAGGCCCAGGATCTCAAATTTCTCACCTTGCCAAGGTGTTTCTGGTGTTCAATTTGCAAGCACAGTACCATGTAGATGAAATATATTGTCTCTGAGTCTTATCCATTAACTCATTTGATGAATATAGAGGGCTTACTACAGAGTCTGGCATATAGTGGCCCTTAATAAATGCTTGTTGACTTGACAGAGAAGACTTGCCATTAGGGCTATGACCAATAGAACACAGAGGCACCAATGCAAAGAAGAATGAACAAATGAATCAAAATCATCTAATAAAAACTTACTGAATGCCTATATCCCTAGCCTCATAGGAATATAAAGATAAATAAAACATGATTCCTGCCCTCAGAGAGTTTACAATCTAGAGAAAGTGGGAGTGGGATAGAAAATATAAACAAATCACTCTAAAAGTAAGACAAAATGTAATAAGTGCCCCAAAATGAGGCAGGGAGTACTCTGGGTTCTCCAAAGAAATAAGAAGGATGAAGGTGATATTGACTTTGTCTTTGTGTCTCACTTTTCTATTTTAGAAGCTTCATACATTTTTTAACCATGAAAATGTTATTTTATTTAATGAGGGAAACTCATTTACTCTTCTTCAAAAAGATGCCTTCCCAAGATGCCTTCAGCTGACAACTGTTTATCCCATTTCAAAAACTGAAAAAAAAAGAAGCTAGGAAAATCTCTAAATCCCATATGGAGTGAAGGACACTGGGATGTGGGAATCGAGAAAGTGAATGTAATCATAGGCTGCATCAAGAGAGGAATACTATCTGGCAATGAGGATGTGATAGCACCATTGGGCTCTGCTTGAGTCACACCTCCGTTGGAGTATTGTGTTCCATTCTGGGTACCATATTTTAGGAAGGGCAGTAATAAGCTGGAGAGTATCCAGAGAAGAGCAACCAGGATGGTAACAGTCTTATAATCAAGCTATAGGCAGATCATGTGAAGGAACTGGGAAGTTTTAGTTTGGAGAAGAGAAGACTAAGATGTGGGGCTATGTATAAAATAACAACAGTCCTCTAGTAATTGAAGAGTTATACTGGTTGGCCTCAAGGAACAGAAGGCACATTTAAGTGTGTGCAAGGAAAAATTTTCCTTGTAATTAAAGCTATCCAGAAGTTCTGGGAGCAATAGGTTCTCTCTCCCTTAAGGTGTCCAAACTGAGGTTAGATGGATCACTGTCTAGGTAGGTTGTAGAAAGGATTCTTGTTCAAGTTCAGGTTAGCCTGAAGTCCCTTCCACAGAACCATTAGATTCTGTGAGTTTGAGTTAGAAAGTATACTCCCAACACAAATAATGTCCTACCTCTCAACCATCAAATGTTTGTGCATCATTTCTTCAATGCCAATTGGAAATTAGCTGATAATCCTACATTACTGTGAATGAATATATCTATTGGGAGCCCTTCCTCTCTCTCCCACACACTCCCTCCTCCCTTGTCCTTTTCTAGGTGCTTAGACAATGCAAAGATATAGGATGCCTTCTTGCACCAACCTGACCTCTTACTGATCACATAGTCTGTATTTAATTTGACATTATTTTATATACATACATACATACATACATATATATATATATATTTTAAAGGGTTTACTGTGAGCAGAAGCCTCAGAGAAGTGATTGGAGAGATATAAAATTTATACAAGGTACAGTCCATATTCATGGAATTCTCACTTTAAATGCTGTCTTAATTCTCTAGTTGTCTGCCATTTCTTTCTAGTTAGACCATATATACATTAGAATTGTATTTTCTACTCTTTTTTTTTGCATTCAATTCAATACAACAACTAGCATAGGGGACACAAAGAAGAATTAGATCACTGCTGCCCTTATATTCTTATATTAGAATATATTCTACTCTGCAACCCACGCAGTGCCTAGGCACAATAAATATCTATTGTGGTTCAGTAGGCCCACATTAATATTTGTTGAATGAGTGAATTAAATGAATCAAGGGAAATTTTCTAGATGTCCCAAGAGTGGGAAAACCACATTCTTTAAAAGGCTAAGGCTATGAACATTTCTTGTGAGGGCTGGAGAATAAACTTGGGCTGAAAACCATAAGGAATCTTAGCTAGTGACTCTAGGATAAATTCAATTGAAATGGAATTTAATACTACCATAGAGAAGAAAGAGAACTAATCAGATTTCCACAATGGAATAAATAATTATGGCTATTAGCTCAGCATTAATAACCTATCTCAGGCCACTTCTCCCTTGACTAACACTAGCAAATGAGTCATCTATTTGGGTAAACCAATGTATTATTTAGGGATAACCTATTGACTCTGAAGCTGATACCACCTTTTCCATCAGTAAACATTTTCCTAATGCCTTTGTTTCTGGTATGCAGCAAAAACTAAACATATTTCTAGGGCTAAGAAATATGCAAATACAATTACATCATAGGGAAAGGTGATGTTTAATTTCTACCTTAAAATATGGTTTGTTCACATTTCAAATAATTCCAATGAAATGGAACCTAACATTTTTTACAACCTTACCTTCCATCTTAGAGTCAATGCTGTGTTTGGTTCCAAGGCAGAAGAGTGGTAAGGGCTAGGCAATGGAGATTAAGTGACTTGCCCAGGGACACTCAGCTAGGAAGTATCTGAGGCCAGATTTGCCTAACATTTTTTTTAATATTTGCCTTCCATCTTAGAATCAATACTGTGTATTGGTTCCAAGGCAGAAGAGTGGTAAGGACTAAGCAATGGGTACTAAATGACTTGCCCAGGGTCACACAGCTAAGAAGTGTCCAAAGTCACATTTGAACCCAAGACCTCCCATCTCTGAGCCTGGCTCTCAATCCATTACCCTCCAATCTAACTAGTTTTTAAGTTTCCTAAATGGTATTGGGACTCTGTTGGTCACTGGACTGTTTTCTCCGTTGGCTTATAGGGTAACCTGCACTTTGTACTTTCCACATGAACTCTGACTAACAACTAGATCTTGTGTGTACTTCTGCAGACTGATTTGTAGAGGTTGTCTCTATCTCTAGAGAAGATGGCTCCAAAGCTTCCCTCTATAATCTACTCTCATTGGACCACTTTAGGAAAGTTCTTTATAGCCAATCTAAATTGTTCATACGGCAAGTAAAACTATTTGCTCTTGTTCTGCCCTCATCCAAACGACTAAGGGAAAGGAGTATCAGAAGGACAGCATAGTAGATAGTCTTGGATTTGGAGTCAGAATACCTTGGGATTCAAGTCCTCTGTCTTCTAAGCTAGGTGGCCTTGGGAAATAAAAATAAAAATATTTCTATTGTGATTTAAAGTTGACAAAACATTTTCCTCCCAACAATCTTGTGAGGTGGGGCAAGTCAGAATCTCTCTGAACCTCAGTTTCTCTTCTGTAAAATGAGAATCTGCATCACAAGAGGCTTTGGGTCTAGAACGGGCAAAGAAACATAAGCCCACTGTAGTCTGCCCTTGTAAAACCACCTCTGGTACACTTCATCCCCTGCTGTAGGCTATTTTCATAAGGATATTAACAGACTGGAAAAGAAGGTCTGGAATGGTGAGGGGACTAGAGTTCAACTTATATGAGAGTCTGTTGAAGGAATAGAAGATATTTAGCTGAAGAGAAGATTTGAGGGGACTAGGAAGGGGAGAAGATGGGTAAGATGACAGAATTAGGAAAAATGGCAGAATTTCTAGAAAGAGGTAGATTTAGTCTTGATTTAAAGAGAAAGAGGAACAACTTTCAAATAATTTGAGCAATTCAAGAGTAAAACCAACTGCATTAGGAAGTACTGGGTTTCTCCTAAAAAGGAAGGCTTCATGAAGAGGCCCCCTAATTCTAAAGCTGGCAGAATCTTCAGAGGCCATCTAGTCCAACTCCCTCATTTTTACAAATGAAGAAACTGAGGCTCAAGGTCATATAGGTAATAAATATTACAGATGGGATTTGAACCTAGAAGTCTTGATTTAGACCCAGGTTGTAGAATAGATTTATATTCAGGTATGGTGTCCAAGGTCCCTTCTCACCCTGAGATCCTGTGACTGTGCAATATGTGCCTTACCTATCACCCACAGTTGTGGTGAGGATAGAACAAGATCATTCATACGGAGCAGCTTAAAACTGTAAAGAATCACATAAACGTTAGTTATTGTGATTAAGTGTTTCTGCCCAGAGGGTCAATAACAGGCTGAAATATTTACACACATCATGTAATGAGGATAGGGCCCATTTTAAAAAAGCAGAGACATTATAAAATATTACTGAGGGAACATTCTTTGCTTCATATTTTTTTAAATGCTTGTCTTTCCCCACAGAATAGTCATTGAAAAGAATTTTAGTTCTGAAATCAGAGGACCTGGGTTCACATCTTGCTTCTACTACTTACTATCTGCATGACAACCTCCCTGGGCCAAAGTTTCTTCTGTAAAATGGGGAGAGAGGAAGGTGCAACTGGATGAACTCTGAGGCCCTTTCCAGCTTTAGATCTAAGATCTTAGGCCTTAATCATCCACCTTTCTGGCCATCTCCCAATTTAAAATACCATTTTCGGGATATATATTCCTTACCTTAATCCTCCAATGAATTGCCTTCTTTAAGAAGGCTGTGCTTAAGCTGAGCTTGATTTCGATTCTCGGATTTTTCCACTGAGAATGGGAGAGAGGTACTAAGAAAAACACCACTGGCAAGCACAAGACAGAAAGTGACCTGGCATCTTTTCTTTCTATCCTCAAAAGAACAATTCAGCTTAGAATATAGTTTTTTTGCATAGGGCAACCATTAAGAAAAAAAAAACCACTCCAAACTATGGCCAATATTTTATTATACACATTATTGGAGTGGAAGTTATGCGGATGATCCAAAAGATCAGCTCTAATCCAAGTGCCACCTCTTATCCAAGGCCTTTTCTGGGTCTCTTGGTAATCAATGGTAACTAAGTGAGCACATTACTTCGTATTTTGAAGCAAGTGTGTGTGGCACAGTGGATAGAGTGCTTGATTTGGTGAATCAGGAAGACCCAAATTCAAATCTTGCCTTAGACACTTACTAGCTGTGTGACTGTGGGCCAGTTACTGAATCTTTCTCAGACCCAGTTTCTTCATCTATAAAATGAGAGTAATAATAGTTCCTATCTCCCAGGATTGTTCTAAGGATCACACAAAATAATATATGCAAAGTACTATATAAATATTAACTCATATTATTATTTATTTTGTATATTGCTTATCTGTGGACATGGTATCTCTCTCTCTTCTCCCCTTTCTCCCCACCAGTAATATGTAAGCTCTTCAAGGGGTGGGAGTGTTAGTTTTGTCTATATGTCCATAACAACTTGTGCTGTGCCTGGGACATTAAGAGTTTTAAAAAATGCTTTTTGACTCTTCTGCCTTGGAACCAGTATTGATTCTAAGGCGGAAGGTAAGGTTTTTTAAAAAAATACTTATTGAGTTGAATTAAATTGAATTAAATATGTTTCTTTTAGGTTCCACACTTTTTTTAAAGGGGAGGTTTTTACATTGCCAATTATACTTTTGTTAGATGAATATTAAAAAGGATTTGTCGTTCCTGAGGGTGCCCTATAATGAAGAAGGTTGCTCTGGTCACAAGGTGACCCCAGAGAAGTTACAGAGAAGATTGTCTCCCCATGAATAATGGAGTTGATTTAATGACAGAATTAAAGAAACTTTTATGACTGAGAACCTCTCTGGTACATTTTGATGGCACAGTGTGGAGTGACTGAGCCAAAGATTTTCATTTTCTTCTTGAAAAGTATTGTTTCTCTTTGAAGAGAAAAATAAAGCAGTTATCAGTAGACAGGCAAGCCATTGCTCCTTTTATGGCTGTGAGAGAAGATGGTTGTCATCTACAGAGCAGGGAGAAGTGGTATCTCACATACAAAGGGCACAACCAAAATCCCTTCTCACGTTCCTTTACTGGGAGGGCTCTCAGCCTAGGAGTGGGGGAAAGGGAAGGGGTCTCAACTTCTTCCTACTTCAGGCCTTCCTTAACCCAGATATTTTTAGGCATTTTGAGGCATTTAATCAAAGATTTTCTAGAAATAAAAGTGTTATATAAGAGAGGACCATGGATGGAAGAGACCTTAGAAGTCATCTAGCTTCATGGCCCTCCATCCCGTTTCGATATCATTCAGTTTCCACCACAGAGCTGGGGCTGGAACCCATGTTTTCTTTCTCCAAATCCAGCATGATTTCCATCACAACAGCAGCCTGGACATGCAACATACTTACTTTCAATCTTCCTTGAGTGTCAGAGGGATAAATTGTGTGACCTTCTAAAGGCTCTGTTTCACGAGTCAGTGAGTCATTAACTGTATAAGATGAGCTGAGTTTTGACTTGAACTACTCAACCTCATTTTTCCCTGGGAAGAACAGAATCCTGACTATAATTCTTCCCCATTCACTCTGCCTTCCTCATCACAGGATCCAGGCAGGGGTGCTAAACTTAGGACCAATGATTTTGTTCTTTTAATATTTTGATAACTGCATTTTGACAGAATTGGCTTCCTTTGTAAATCTATTCCATTGCATTTAGTTATTAATTAAAATGCAATAATTAAATTGCTTTTAAAAATGTGATTCCCAGGAGAGGTTCACAGCTTCACTAGATTGTCAAAGTGGACCATGACACAATACACTTAAAGGTTTCAGAACCCTTAGTGGGCAGCTATAATGGGCTTTAGAGATTATCTTCTAACTGCGTCACCTCGCAAAGAGGGAAATGGAAGCTCAGAGAGGTAACTTGCCCAAGGTCACCCCAGGGGATGTTTCAAACCCATCAGGTAAATCCTGCCTCCAAACCCTAGCACTCTTTCCACTGTGTGGCTCTTTTTTCCTTGAGTATAAAAGAGA
This sequence comes from Gracilinanus agilis, assembly GCF_016433145.1. Classification (NCBI taxonomy): domain Eukaryota; kingdom Metazoa; phylum Chordata; class Mammalia; order Didelphimorphia; family Didelphidae; genus Gracilinanus; species Gracilinanus agilis. The sequence goes on from NC_058131.1 coordinate 291,466,351, forward strand.
AGGACTAGGGAGAAATGAAAAAAAAAAGTCTTCATAAAGAAGTTGAGGACTTGATCATAAATTCAAGCTCTGCCATTTAGAACCTGGGCACCCCTTGGTAAGTCACTTAACTCCTCAGTTATTCACAGAATTTCAGAGTTAGAAGGAATCTTAGAAGCCATCCAGCTTAACTAATACCTGAACAAAAATTAAATCTATGATCTATCTGACAAGCAGTCATCTAGGTTTTTTTAGAAGTCCTCTTAAAAGGAAGAAATTTACTACCAGCAGAAGAAGTCCTAAGGTTCCTAGTGCTGACCTTTGGGGTGAAATGGAACAAATATTGTATGTGACAGTCCTTCATATATTCAATAACAGATATTATGAGTGCCCTCCTTGCTTCCCATTTTCCAAAGTATTCTTTTTTCAAGTTAAGTCCCCAGTTCCTCCATATATTATGATCTCAAAGTCCTTTGCCATTCTGGTTTATCTCAGTTTCATCACCTATAAAATGAGAATGATAGTGATATTTAATCCATTTATTTCACAGGGCTTTTGTAAGAAAAGTGCTTTGTTAGCCCTGTTACGTTTTACACATATACACACATATACATACAGACACATGCATATGAATAAGACAATTTGTCTCTGCAAACTATAAGACACACACTTCTAAATGGGAGAGGACCCATGGAGCAATTCCCTCCAAGAAAGAAAAAAGGAGCACAGCATTTAGAACTATTAAGGAGCCTTAGAGATTATCTAACCCAATACATTATTTTTATAGAAATGGATGGTAAGGCCCAGGGAAGGGAACTGATTTGCCCAGGGCTGTATGGGTAATAATTGACAGAGCCAAAATTTGAACCTAAGCTCTCTCTTGTTCTTTCTCCTACAATATATTGCCCACATCATAGTACTGCCAGGCAAAGGGGCGATAAAATATACCTCTATGTAACATCCATGGAAGTCATTAATACAAATGTTTCAAGTATAATTGGTAATTTCTCCATCATTTTTCTTGTCAATTAGAATATCACCACTAGCACAGAAAAAACTCATAAGAATTCTATTTTACAATCAATTCAGAGACAAATTGTATGAAGTTGACATTTATTTAGCTTGTCTCTGGAAATTAATATTATATAAATAAAGGAGGCACAAAAGACTGTGCTGTGTTTTAAAAAATGAGGTTCTTCATGGCCATTCATTGATCCATTAAACATTTATCAAATACCTTATCTTTGCAAAGTTTTCTGCTTTTTTCTCTTCTCAGTTTTTTCATAGGGGTACCTGTTTTTCCATTGTCAGAGACCTCTTTAATGTCCAGGTTATTAGTATCCAGTTGGAAGCTTGATCTCTCCTCACCTTTTCCCCCATATCCCCTTCCCAGAGACTCATTTTCTTTGGGGTTGGTTCATGTGCTCAGAGCCTATAACAGCCACAGAGGGTACTTTGCACTCACCAGAAAGTGAAGCAACAATCTTTTCTATTCCTCGAGCTCTGAGGCTCAGGGATGGCTTCATTACTAGTAGAACAAGGAGATGCTATTTGTTTTTCATCTTTTAATGAATAAATGGCACTCCTATTCATCAGCCCTGGGAAGGAGATAAATAGCTAACAGCTCTGGTGATAATTACCAATGACATTTATAGGAAGCCCACACCTGGGATGTATGCAGTGATTTCCACATTTGCCGATTTGCTATAAATACTAAAATTCTTAACTTGTTTCCCAAGAATAATAAACATTCTGCAATTATCTCCAGAACTCATCATCAAGACAATTCTTCATTAAAACCCCCAAAATGTGATGCCTCAGCTACTCCCAACTTGGGCTGAAGAGTAGAATGAGGCTATTCTTGTCTCGGTGGGGACCTCTGAGATATTTTTGCTGGGTTTGTGGGAGCAGGAATAAGCCATCACTTTCCAGTGTCCTTGGAGGGCTTCCCTCCAACTACACAAGAGTTTGTCTAGGCATGGCTCTCTTGGCAACCACTAACAGAAATCACTTTCACAGCCACTTTTGTCAAAGCATCTCATTGCCAAAAGGAGGTCTGTTTTGTCCACTTTCTTTGTCAGGGCAGTCTATTCAGGGCTGCCTCTTGAGTGGCACCTAAACAATTTCCCACAGATTCCTTAAGTTACTGTGCTGCCAGGTTTGGGTGAGATGTCTATTCCTTTATAGACCTGCTGCTCACATGTACACTGGTTGGCTGATAGATTGGAAAGGAAAGTGATCAGAGTCCAGTGGCGGAAGCTCCAGAGGCATTTATGATGGGCAACATGAAAAGGTCCCAAGATCCTCTGCTGGACTGCTTGTTAGTTAGATGGACTTTACTTTGTATGGCTCATTGGCAAAGAGAAGAAGAAGCAGAGAAAGAGAAAAAAGAAGCACAGAGGAGGAATAGAAAGAGTAGGAAAGAAAAAGAAAAGAGGAAGAGAACCGAGAGGGAAAGTGAGCAAAAAGATTGACAGAAAAAAGAGGGGAAGAGAGAATGTAATAATAATAAGCATTTATATAACACTTCAAGGTTTGCAAAGTGTTTAACAAATATCATCTCATTTGATCTTTACACAACCCTTGGAGGCAGGTGCTATTATTATTATTCTCATCGGAAGCCCCGCCATATAGTGAGGTTCCAGGGGTACTTGTCTAACCTTCTATAAAAAAAACATTCTGCCCCTGGAATTCAAAGAAAGATCCCACTACCTCACCACTCTATCTTTATTCTTGCAAGGTTCCTTTTATCTTCATGGATAACTTCCTACTTACTTAAACAACAGTGACATTTAGGAGAAAATGTTTCTTGCCCAAAGCTCTGAGACAGATGAATGAAGTAAAGTACATCCTAACAAGAGTTGGATTATATAGATGAGGTGTGAAAAGCAGTACCATAGGTATCTATCTATACACTGAATCTGGCTTTGTAAAAATTACCCACCAGCTGTTTCTTGATTTGGGTGGTTGCCTAAGAATAAATATTAAAAAGATTTTCATTTTAATTACTATGACTTCAGGTTCTATCAAGTGTCCAGTTCTTTTTTTTTTTTTTCTGCTAGGGCCAAAGTATTTATTACTTCTTTGCAATTTCAGATAATACTGTCCTCACTGGAGTTACAAAATGATTCATGGTTTTGTTGGAGTTGAAGTCAACCAAAACCATTCATAATTGTGAACAATCTTTGTTATTGTTAGAAAAAAAAACTCCAAAGCATCTGTGCATACCAAAAACACATGGGTGGAGAATTCCAGTTTGGAAACTGAACTGCTGCTTTTTCCCCCTAGAGTTAAATTTAAACAGACTGATTTTCAGGGACATATTTGGGTCTGTTGGTTGGAAGATCAGCCTGGCCATCAGATCACCCTCAATTCTCTTCTTTCCTTTTTTGAACTGTCTCATAGTTATCTGGCCACATCAAATTTTCTCTATTTTACCACTCTATTTTACTTCATATTCTAGGTACATTTCCACTTGTTAATATGATATGTGGCAACAGAGCACCCCAAAACAAAGACACTAACATATGCCTTATCCCCTTAAAAGTAGTATAAAGAGCAGATTTTTTGCTTATCATTCCAACACAACTTAAAACATATTTAGAAGGTTTCTTAAGGAGTTGCTTTCGAAGCCTGGGGCACATTCTTTTAAATCTTTTCATTGGTAGTAAACATTTATCCTTCAAAATTGGATCTGATCTTTGGAAATAGTCAGAAATTCTCCAGAGCCAAGACTCATAGATAAGGTGGGAGATTAAGTTGAATACTACCATTTTTGGTCAGTTACAAGGATGATTTTAAAATAACAAGGCTAATCTAAAGAGGTTCCTGAAAACCTCTGAAGTTTGCTCTGAAGGTAATTCAACTCCCAAAGAGGAGTTTGTTGTAAAATACTTGCTCAGGGTCACACAACTAGGAAGTGTCTGAGGTAAAATTTGAACCTAGGATCTTTTGTCTCTAGGAGGGGCTCTTTATTCACTGAGTCACCTAGCTGCCCTCATATTTTTTTTTTTTAATAAATGTCCTCCCACTTGGGAAGACCTTGGAAAATCACAAGATAATAGATTTAGAACTAGAAGGTGGTTAAGTCTAGAGCTAGGATTTGAATCCTGATTCTCTTATTTCATATTCAGCAGACTTTCCATAAAATCATACTGATTGCACTAATCTATTTTTTTATTTTGTTTTTTGATTCCACTCATCTAGATACAAAAATACTGTTATGTTCTTTAAAAGCCTCTAATATTTTTATAGTCACGCCTGCTATGTTGCTTTATAAGTGTCTTAGAGTGGTTTGCTTGTCTGAGTCCTGTCTCCACCTAAATTATAAGGCACTCAAGGACAGTCACATCTATGGCTTACATTTCTCTTGTATCTGTCTGCCCATCTCTAACCCCATCTGTATTCCTTTCAGTTAGTAAAGGGCAAGAAAAAAATGGGCACTCCAAGATTCGGTGGACTAATCTTGCATTGTCATTTATCTTTTTATGCATAGATTCAATGTTTCTATTAGACTATCAGGCCCTTGGAGAAAAGGACCAAATCTGATGGCTCTTTCTATCAGTAGTCTCTAGCACAACATGGGCACACAGTAGGTAATCTGTTAATGTTGCTGTTACTATCTTTTTAAAACATCTGTATGCAGTTGTAAAAATAAATTAAAGCACTTTAAGAGGTGGACATGAAGCACACTCCTAGAGTACAGACTATGCTGTGTTTGTGTGGTCATATTTCTTTTCATTTTTTTTTTTGATCTCCTGAATAAACTTCTAGCCAAGCTAGAAGTCATCTGATGAACATGGACTAAGTTACTATAAATTTGCTTCTTCCTCATGTCCCACCTTGCTGGGACAATTTAAGTTTATGGCTTTCAGGAGAAGAAATATTGCAAAAGAGAGAGGGTACTGGGCTTGGAGTCAAGAAGACCCGAGTTCAATTCTTGTCTCAGACACTTCCTAGCTGTGCAGCCATGAGCAAATCACTTAAACCCTCTTGGCCTCATTTTCCTGGCCCAAGTTTCTTCATTTGTAAAATGAGAGGGTTAGTCATGACAGCCTTTAAATTCCCTTCCACCTATCAATCTATGATCCAGTGATCTCATAAGTAGCTGGGTAATTCTACCCACACAACCTTACCCATGAAACTCTTGTCATTTATTCCTGATCTCCTCCCTTATCCCCCGCTCCAATAAGCTGCATGATGCTTTCTGTTATTCAGTCATTAAGCAAATATGTATTAAATATCTCTATGTGTTACATCCTTGTGCTAGGCATGGGAAGTATTCCTGTCTTCAAAGGTTTTCATTGTGTGGTTTGGTTCAGTTTGGGAGGACAAAAGACATACAGATAAGTAAAAACAAAATAATTTTTAGCAGCAGAAAGCACTAGCAGTTGGGGGGATCATTATAGAACTTATGAAGGAGCTGGTACTTAAACTGAGCCTTCAAGGAATCTATATTCTAAGAAGTAAAGTTGAGGAGGAAGTGCATGCTAGGTACAAAGGCTGGAGATAGAATGCCATGTGTGGGGAAACAGCAAGTTGGGCAGTTTGGCTAGAAGGTCATGAGGGGAAGCAATGTATAGTGAGTCCAGAAAGGGAGGCTAGAGTCAGACACTGAAGGGTCATTCTCCCTCCTTTCTCAAGAAGTCATAGTACTTGGTTCCCAGTCTTCATTGGTACCCCTACCCCTATCCCGGCCCCTATACTAGGGGTCTTCAACACAGAAACTTACCTACACCTCTCCATTGTTCAGTCTACTCAACTCCCATATCATCCCCCCAAGCTATACTCCTCTACTTCATTTTAGCTACAGAGTCGATCACACTCTTCATTTTGACATCACACAAAAGTGTTACACTTCCGAGATCAAGAATCCTGGGATTTCTTTGATCATGTTCTTTAATAATTCCACCTATTTTTGTGCTTTATTCCTCCTAAATCTATCTGAGACCTCACTCTGATCTCTCTACCTCTCACTTCTTTCCCCAGGCAATCACCCTTACTATTGGTCACTATCTTCTCTTCCCTGCCTCAGTTATTTAGTTAATCACTTCAGCCTGTGCTTTCCCCCTGCTATTGAATCCTTTGTTCACTTGCCCTACTGTCTGTTTGCTCACCCTTGCCACAACCCAACTTTTTGATTATTTCCACAACCCCCTTCTTTGCTCCTACTTGCAACTGCACTGACTGGTCCACTATGAATTTATATTATCTAACCATTATTAGATGGTCTGACCTCAGACACTAGCTCTGTGAGCCTGGCTAAGTCACTTAACCCTGCTTGCCTCAGTTTCCTTATCTTTAAAATGAGCTGGATAAGGAAATGGCAAACCACTCCAATATCTTTGCCAAGAAAATCCCAAATGGGGCCACAAAAAGTTGGATACAACTGAAATGACTAAATGACAACAATCATTACTGGGCCCTCAGTCTCCTTCTTAACTGATTATTCTATTTCCCACAGGTGCTGATTCAAACTTTCTCTTTTCTCCTTAAACTTCCCATTCCAGGTATTCTCCACCCTTACAACTGAAGCCTTTAACTCTTTTACTTAACTGAGAAAATGGAAACTATTTGCTGTGAGCTCCCTCTTCTCCCCTTCTCTTCCTCTTATAATCACAACATCACTTCCCATTTTCTTCCTCTTTACTCCAGTCTGATGAAGAGATGGCCCCTCTCACCAGTGCCTCTTAATGTGATCCCATCCCCTCTCATCTTCCCTACTTGGTTGCCCCATAGTTATCTTCTCTCTTTCCAGTCTTTAGTCTTTCCCTACCTACTGATTCCTTCCCTGTTACCTAAAAATATGTCTAGGTCTGTCCATGTCTGGAAAAAAAAACCCTCACTAGATTCTATCATGCCTGCAAGATGTCATCCTACACCTCTCCTTTTCTTCATACCTCCTCCACTCTCAAAGAGGTACCATTTCCCTGCCTTTCTCCCCTCTGCCTACATTGAAATTTCAATGTCATCATTGACTATCCACCCTCCCTCACTCCATATATCCAACCACTTAGCAAATCTTGTGGTTTCTTCCATAATTTTTCTTACACTTGTTCTTTTCTTTCCATTTAGTCAGTCACCATCTTAGTTCAGGCCTCCATCACCTTTAGCCTGGACTGTTTAATACTTTCTTTTTAAAAATTAAGCTTAATTAATTAATTAAGAATATTTTCCCAATGTTACATGATTCACGTTCTTTCTCTCCCTTCCTTCTACCCCCCCCCATAGCCAATGCTCAATTCCACTGAGTTTTACATGTCATTAATCAAGACCCATTTCCACATTATTAATATTATTAATATAAAGAGTGATTATTTAGAGGCTATATCCCCAATCATACCCCCATTGAACTATGTGATCAAGCAGTTGTTTTTCTTCTGTTTTTCTACTCCCACAGTTCTTCCTCTGGATGTGGATAGCGTTCTTTCTCATAAGTCCCTCAGAATTGTCCTGGATCACTGCACTGCTGCTAGTAGAGAAGTCCATGACATTCGATCGTGCCACAGTGTATCTGTCTCTGTGTTAAATACTTTCTTAACTGATGTCCTTTCCTCAAGACCCTCCCCACTCAATCCATCTTCCACATGGCTTCCAAGATGCTTTTCTTAAAGCATAGGTCTGACCATGCCACTCCTGGACTCATTAAATTCTAGTGCCTTCTTATTACCTCTAGAACCAACCATTCAATAAACATTTATTAAGAACCTACTGTGTCAAGTACTGTGTTAAGTATTGGGGATTAAAAATAAAAAGAAGCAGCAAAAGACAGACCTTGACCTCAACTTACAATCCATTTGGAAGAGAAAGCCCTTCCCAGCTTGGTCCAATCTACATATCTGGACTTATTACTTACCACTCTCGTTTCAGAGATAATAACAGTTTAATCTGATCAAACTGCCTTTCTTATTGCTCTTCATCTCCCATCTCTGTGACTTTGCACTAGTTGATCCCTACACCTGAAATGTTCTCCTTCTTGATATTTCCATTTCTCTCAGAATTTTGGTTTCTTTCAAGGCTCAGTTCAGGTGCTGCCTTCTACATGAATTTTCTTTCATCTTTTAAGTTGTTAGTACTTTTCCAAAATGACCGTTTATCTATTTTGATATGTGAATATTTATGTATATATGTGAGTATTTGCATATATATATATACATACACATACACTGTAATATATACATATCAACATAAATATTTATGGGTGATTTTAAAAGTGATCATTTGATGATACGAGTAAGAACCTATATGACCAGAGAAGTATGCTGGTCAGTATGTGCTTGGCTGGGCAGCATAGCAGAGGGAGAGAGTGTAGGTGGGGACAGGAAGATGTGAGTTGGACTCCTTCCTCAGGCATTTACTAGTTGTTTGATACTGGGAAGGTTACTTAAATTCTTAGCCTCAGTTTCCTCACCTGCTAAATGGGGATAATAATAGTCCTTCTATTCCAGGGTTTTTGTAAGGCTCAAATAAAATAACATCTATAAAACTCTAAGTACTAAAGAAATGTTAGATTCTATTATATATTGAGAGTGATGGGTAACAAACAGACAGCTCAAGTTTGATACAAGTATCTATAAAATACTATAAGACTCAAAGAAAGGTATATTAGGTAGCTCCTCAATGAGGGATTTGGGGGAGGGCAAGAATGAGAATCATACAGGTTGAAAGGGTGCTGGTAGGTTCCAATCTATACCACTGGGGAGGAGGAAAAAAAGAGGGAGAGGAATATTTCAATTAAATCACCAATCATTTGAAGTAGATGCTATCACTTAGGCATATATATTATGTACATATACATACATATACACACTTAATTATGTATATGTGTTATATATGTGTGTGAGTGTGTGTATGTGTGTGTGTGTATCACATACACACACCCATGTAGTATATAAATACAAAACTTTTACTAAACTCCCAACCATCCCTCTCTAGTCCCAGTTAATTTTTTTTTCTATGAGGTTAACAATGAGCCAGATGAATGAAATCAGTCTCTTTATCAAATAAGTCACTTGGCTTCTCTCTGTTCCTAAGTTTTTGTCTCTAAAACGAGAAGAGGGGGACTCTAGCCTCTGAGGTCCCGTCTACTTCTCAAACCATGATCCTATGACTGGTACGCCATTTCTGTTGACCTACTTTGTTAGCCCTTCAGCCTGAAAATGACAAGGACTTGGGCTTAAATCCTAACTACCTGTTTTGATTTTAGGCAAGTCACCCAACCACTGTGCCTCAGTTTCCTTTAAGATGTGGGGATTGGACCAGATGACCTCTGAGGTCTCTTCTATCTCTGAATCCATGCTCCTGTGATCCCAAGGCAGTATCTTAACTATGATGCCACAAAGGTTCTCACAACATTTGCACCCTCAGCATGGTTGGCAAATAAGAGTCTAGAAATAGCGACCAGGAATAGAAATCTCCCCCCCCCTCCCCATCTTTGAACCTAACAGCTTTGAAATGTCGGATGACACCTCTACCTTCCTGGAAAGTGCAGTGTGCTCCAATTCCTTTTTCTACACCATGATTTGCATTGTTTGGTTCTGGAGCATGATTCACAAGATTCTGGATAAAGGTCAGGGAAGAGAGAAGTTGGGTCAGAGGGGAAGATATCACATTCTGAAAAGAACTGCTTGCTATCAATTTTCTATCTGTTCTTTTGAGATCTGACCCTCCAAATTCATTTCCTGTTTTTAGTACAGAAAAGACTAAGCATTGGACAGAAAGGACCAAGTAAGGCTAAGCATTACAGGCACCAATCAGTTCCTGACTGGAAGCAGGTGGAACCACAAGGAGAGAACTCCATTTGGCCTGGAGGGGCTTTGAAAAGCTTGAAGGAACCAAGTTCCCATGCATTTAATCCAAGGAGGGGGATGTATGGGATTTAACAGAGTAATGGGAAGGAATATGCAAGAAAATCTTCTGCCATCATGGAGGGGGGAAAATGTTTTATGTAGTGTGGTCTCCTTATAAACTAGAAGCAAGGAGAGTGCCACTTGGTTTGATTTTCCCTCTTTAGAGGTAACACCTCCTCCAGCCAGAAATGCCACTTCTATCCCTAGGTGTTTTTCTAAAGAGGTATGAAATTTCCTCACCAATTTTCATCCAGTAATGCTGTATGGCTGTGAATCATAAAACACCACAGAGGAATAAAAATCGCAAGGGACCCAAGAAGCAATGGAGGAAAAACACCTGAGTGTGAAAAGTGAGTATGAAAAGGGATCAGCATGCTAAAAATCAATGATGTATGCAAAAGTGAAGGAAACAATTTACTGATGGCATAAAGAATCAGAAACAGAGGTGGGCTGGTCATGTAAAAGCATGAGGATTGTCCTGGTATTCACAAATTATTAAATGACCAAGAGTGTAGCCTCCAGTGTAATGGGTGGCTCCTCTTTGGAGGATCTGTGGAAATTATCAGAAAAGGATCTGATTCACATAGAATGAGAAGTCACAGATAAGGGTTATTTGTATCAGTAATGAGAGTAATCATGGAGTCACTAAAGAAAATTCCCTATCAATAAATTCAGTGGTTTCAAGGTTTTAAAAGGCCAGTCATTGGGGAGCCACTTCCATAATGCTTTGGTTTTTGTTTGAGAGCTAAGTGAGCAGTAGAAAATGCCATTGTATCTCTTGAGCATTACACAAACTTTGCTGGCAAAAATGCCCTCTAGAAGGCAGCATTGAGAGACTAACATTGTAGCAGCAATGAGCCATGTCAACTTTGATAAGGCTACCTTACTGATAAGTATCTTGTAAAAGAAGATGATGGTGCTCAAAGGGACAGAAGCCATCTATTGAAATTGTGTTTTTAAACACAGCTATCATGAGATGACAAAGACTCTGAAACTCTTCTATTCTCAATGCCCATCTCTAGAACTGGGCTCATTGTTTCACTAGACCAGGACATGCCTTTAGAATATATTCAGCTTAGTTAAATAAACTACTGGATACCAAGTATTGTGTTAGAAAAAAATAAATTAAATAGCCCCTGTCTCCAAGGAGCTTATAATCTAATAGAGGAGAGAAAATATACATATTATAAATATAGACAAAATAAATATTGTTAATGTGATCGGGAGAAGTTTAATGGAGGGAATAATTTTTGTGAAAGTCCAAGTGTGTGAGATATCAATTCAAAATTACTGGACTACAGAGTTTGTAAAAGGGATTAATAAGTGTAAAAGGGTAGGTTGGAGTGCAATATGGGAAGGCCTTAAAGCAGTGATTCCCAAAGTGGGTGCCACCACCCCTTAGTGGATGCTGCAGCAATCCAGTGGAGTAGTGATGGCCACAGGTGCATTTGGGGGCAGTGAATAACTGTAAGGGGGCAGTGACAGTATGTGACAGGGGGCGCTAAGTAATATTTTTTCTGGAAAGGGGTGGGTAGGCCAAAAAGTTTGGGAACCACTGCCTTAAAGGCTAGGCTGAGGAATCCATTTATATCCTAGAGGTGGTAGGGCTTCACTGAAGGTTTTTGAGCAGGAGAGTAGCAGGACCAGACCTATGACTTAAGGAAGTTTCTTCAGGTAGGGACACAGAGGATGGATCAGAAGGGAGAAATACTAGAAACTAGGAGGCAATTCAGAGCTTACTTCAGTAGTCTATCCTAATAATCTTGAGGGGCTGAACTGAGGGAGTGGCCATGTGGGTGACAAAGGGGAGGGATGTAGTAGAGATAAAAATGGACATTTGATTACTAGCTGGATATGGTGGGATGAGAGAAAGGATCCAGGAACTAGCATAAGCTCTTAAAATTAGAGCTATTCACACTGTGTTCATTCCAATTCAAATGATTAGATTCAACTGATGACTGGGTCCTTCCTTTCCTCTTACTCTCAAATGGTTGAATAGGATTTGGGCTTTTACCCTGCACCTACTTGGGTCTAGGAATAACAAGGTCACATATATGTGACCACATACATGACTATGGAGGCTCAGAAAATGTGAGATCCTGAATATATTAAGAAAGAGAGGTCCATGTTTCAATAAATCTCTTAGTGAGGAAATCAAAATGTACAGAATTATCCTATTTTTTTTACTATTCTATTCTAAGTCTCTCTCTGTGTCTCTGTGTCTCTCTGGTCTCTCTCTGTCTCTCTCTGTCTTTCTGTCTCTCTCTCTCTCTTTTTGTGTCTTTACTATTCTGGGTTATTTCAACCTAATAAGAAAAAAGGAACACAAATCTCAGCTTCTTATGATACAGAGATTGTCCTAAAGAACCATTACAGTGGAGGACAGCATAGTAGATCTGGCTTCTAATTCAGCTTTGCTACTAACTTTCTGTGTCATTCTGGACAAGTCACTTCCCTTCCCCTTTCTGAGTCTGAGTTTCCTCATCTGTAAAAGCAAAGATGGTCATATTAGATGATTCCTCAAGTCCCTTCGGTTCTATGTGGTTATGAAGAAAGGGACAAGAAAGACACAACAAGAGGGAAAATCATATCTGCTTGAGAGTCTGTGGCAATTCTGGGCCATTTACTCTCACGTGAAAGGATTCTGGGAAGTAGTTGTTGAAGTGTAAACACTGAAAAGAGGGCACCTAAAGGTCTTTTAGGATTCCACATCAAAGGCTCTCTCCGGCCAGAACTTCAGTGGTCCATTCCACACATCCCGCTTAGCCTGATTTATTCATGACGCAGTTTAAAAAGCATTCTGACTGTTCCTAGGATATTTCATACCCCAAGATCCAGTCTTTCTCTCTTCTCCTCTCCTCATGCTTTTTCTCAGGCTTCTGTTTTAGAGGCTGCCTGTTATCAGTTGGGCAGGTTAAAGCATTGTTTGCTGATGGTCCTATGCACCCAGAATATAATCATGGTTGAGTCCTGAAACAGATGGCTCTGCTGTGGAAATGAATGGCCTGTGTACTCTAAAGAAACCATATTTGCACAGGGCATAAAATGGCACGTGTTGCTGTTACAGTGACACAGAAGGAGCCTCTCTCTGAACCACACCTTTGCTAGGGAGTGTAAAGATGTCAGTACTGCGTGGGTAGGAGAAGCTGGCCACAGAAGTATCCCAGAGAGGGGACAGCACTGCATAATTGGATAACCTCAAAGATTCTGTTTAGTCTGAAATCCTAGCATTGTCTTTAGGGACTTTTTTTTCTCTTCACCAAACTATTTGTTTTAGGACTGAGAAAATTTTCCTTCCTTTTTCTCTTCCTCCTTATTACCAGCAGACATTTATTGAAAATTTACTATCTGCTGCTCATTGTATTAGGCAGTCAGAATACAAAGAGGCATAAAATGTAGTTCCTGGCCTAGAGAAGCCCTTTATTTTATATTCACTTCCCTCCATGGCTCTGTTAGCTTCTCCTCTCAGTTTAGCTCCTCCTCTTCCCTTTCTTTCAGTGGATACAAAAGCATGAAGATCATGAATTGATTGGAATCTTAAAGGACCAGCCAGTGAAAACACTTCTTGGTGTTTCTTTGTCTTTTTGCTCATCATCCTAGCCTGAGACCTGCTCAGTGTCAGAGCTGCCATTTATGCCATGTGTCTACTTGTCACAGTTGTGAAAACATCTGGTGTGTGTTCTTGGGCCATTTTCATCAATTCTGTCAAAGTTCAATGACTTATGAAGAACTGACTTTTTCTTTTAGTATTCCCATAGAGACAACATTAAGTCTTTGGCTCCAGATTTTCTCAGATGGGAAGGAAGGAAGAATCTCACACAGAGTCACAGAATCATGAAATATTGGAGGTCTTTATCTTATTGAGGGCAAAAACAGCAAGAGGAATTGACTTACTCAAAGTCACATAGCTAGTTAATGGTAAGACTAGGGCTTAGAATTCTGGACCATCCAGTAGTCAAATGTCACAGAGTTTTCATATATTTTTATAAAATATGCATATATAATCATATACACAGAGCAAAGTTTATGATGTCAGGAGCTTTTGATTGAGAGTCATGTGAAAAGGAAGCTGACTTTTTTCTAATCTTTAAAGAGCTCTCCCATTCCTCCTAGATTCTGGCCCCCCAGATTAACTGTCTACTAGTAGAAAAGAAAAACTGCTTTCCAGTAATAATGTCTACTTCTGAAGTCTACCATTCTCCTCTAGGGCAATTTCATCTCCAATGCAAATTCCTCTCGGTTGATATTTTTAATTGTGTAAATAAACAATGCTATTGATCAGTGCCACTGGTACTAATTCTCAGGAACTCATTTGAAAATGGAGAATTAAACATTGGTATGGGCCAATGGCTATTTAACTGATTTTGACCTTGGGGCTGGTGAGAGGGGCAATCCTCCCTGCCAGAGCAGCCCTGGCCACACCCTCTCTAAGCAAAGCTGGCGCCCTGCTTCCCTGGAAAATTTGCCACAGAGCTAGCTGCCAAGAGGTGAATGGAAACAGATAAATAGAAATTTGGGGCAGGGCAGGAGAAAGGAAGAAAAATGTTCTCTGCAAAAGGTTCAGGCTTCTAGAACCACTGAATGAAGCTGGGGATTTTGGTATGTTCCCATCTCCTCCTTATGAATACATAGCTCTTGCCCACAGCTGAAAGAAGCTGTGTACTCACTGGTACCCACCACCATGCACTGACACTTAGGACTGTGAACAGCAGAGTCAGCTGCCTGTTGGGCACTGTATATACTGCTTTGGCTTGGCAAGGGCAGGTGTCACACCCCTGGCATCCTCCTTTAAGGATGAAAAGTGCTTCTGGCAGTGACAACAAGCAATGCCCCAAACCTGGATTAGTTGCAGGCAGCAGTGTCTGCCCCCCTCACTGGTTCTTAGCATCCTCCCATGGACCCTCCCTATTATCCCCTCTTTGCCTGCTTGGGAGTCATCTCTATCATGGCTTTCAGTGAGTGGGTTGGAAATTGCTTCTCTGCAGTTGTTCTAAGGATCTATCAGTGTCTGAACAAAACTATGTTTTCTTCAGTTTCTACAGTAGCCTAAATAAATATTTAATCCAGTGCTCTGGCCCACAAAAGCCAGCATTAGTTAGGGAGCTTGAATAACTCAGCTAGCTACTCATTCCAGGACATTTGGGATTACAAAGACCTGCCATAAATCTAGAGCCTATGAATTCCTCTCCTACCTGAACAATGAATTTCCAAATTTCTGGCCAGTCTTGGGGCAATGACTTGGCTGAATACGGTCACAAAAAGCCCCTGAACTGGCTCTGCTAGGCCTTTCTGCACTAATTCAGGTTTAAGACACAATTTCCAGCCACGATGAGAGCTTATTCTGGAAAGAGAGGCTCCTCTCCCCAAAATCATAAGCCTGGATGCTGCTACACGTTCACACCTTTCTTATCTCACCCTGCCCAGAAGCCAGTATTTCACAAACCAAACTGAGGCCTAGGAAAGCTGCAGTGTACCATCAAATGGATTATATCACCTGAAAGCAAGGCCAATGGCTGCAGACAGAGAGGAATGATACCCCCGAGCCTCATTAAGTGAGCAAAATAATAACAATAATATAACAGAGGGAATAAATGGAATGGTTTCAGTATTTATTGAGTCAAGGAAACCACAATTCTTACTGTCTATGCACAGAGATCCCCTCGGCAGCCGGCGTCAGCCAGAGAGGGAAGGAATGTGTTGGCAGCAACTGAAGTTATGAATCCAGCTTGCCACAGAAGAAGTGACAGGCTTTGCTCAGGCTGAGGTTCCTTCAGTTCACTCCTCAGCCTTGACGAAGCAAAGGAGCCTCTCAGCGCACTGCCAAGTCTAGATTCTTCTGCCCATAAAGGCTTCCCAAAGCCTCATTTTCAAAATACAAAGGTGTCCTTTGGTGAAGGAAAAGCGTTACTGCTTGTTTTTAAAGGCACCCCCCCTACCAAACTGAGGACTTTTCTTGCTCCATGGCTAGACTGGGAGCCCCCTGATCTGAAGCTGGTGGAGTACTTGGAATTTTGCTGAAGGAGCCCAAGGGAACAACAGGGAATTGAAGAAGAATCATGATTTTCTTGTTTTAAACTGGATGGGATATATTTTCACTAAAGATGGGCTGAGACTGAAAGCTCCCAGTGGCTGACTTGACAGCTAAATGAAACTTAACTTCAAAAACTTGTGGGAATAGGCCATGAAAAGAGCCCAGATAACTCATAACCCAAGAATCCCACAAAACTCATTTCACCCTGCCCTTCCACCCAAGCCTTTGCCCTGGCTATCCCAAGAAGTCCTACTGACTGTTGGGCCTCTTACCCTTTTTTCTTACTCAGATAAAGATGTGGAGGTTGATGCAAAAAATACATTAAAATAGAGTGCCTGAAAGGACAAAAAGTGTGTCTTCTGGAGTTCCTACTCAGATGCTCTATGAAGGCCTTAATTCTTGGCCTCTTCTTTTGAACCCTCACTTAACAGCAGGCGAGATCAGTCAGAATACCACAATGCACTTTACTTAGCATCAGTGAGGAATGATGTACTTCACGTAAATGAATTGTCTAGAAGCTTTCTCCTTAAAGGCAACCAACACTAATAAAACAGAAAAAGAATTACAGGGTTTGAATTACCAGTGAAGAACTGTGCAGGGTAAGTGGCATAAAGAATGTCATCCAAGACATATATGCCTGGAAAAAAGAAGAGTAAGTGAACAGTGAGGAACTCACATGGTCCATCTGTATGTATGAGCAAGCTGTATAGACCCCTTCCCCCAGTAGAGAATTTATGGCAGGTGACAAATCAGTTTTACAGGATGTGAAGGGCAGGGAAAGGCAGAGATCTGTGGTATTAGAGGATGTCCTCACATCAGTGAGACTTTGGATCTACTGATGTATTTAAATCTTGGAGAAGGCAAGGAACATGAGTTTTCAAAAGGGAGGCCAAGAGTCATGATGATCAATGATAACAGATTTTACTGAAGTATGCAGGTTTATTTGAATCCAAACTGAATGCTCCTGAAACGACTAGGTTTTTTTTTTGTTTGTGTGTGTGTGTGTGTGTGTGTGTGTGTGTGTGTAATAAGTTTTCCATTAGTAACTTTGCCATAGATGGGCTTATATTGTAGGTAGCACACTGACTTCTAGCAACTATCATTCATTGCTTCTCTAATTTGCTGCTTCTAATCTATGGCGGGCTAGAAAACCAGGCAAACTTGGCTTGTTTAGAAAAATGTGTGAAGTAAGAGTAAATTGGTTCTAAATGAAGACCTAAGGGGCTCACCTATGAATAAAGGGTACTTTAGGGGACTAAGTAGACCCTCTGTTAATTAAGGCCCTTTTGGAGGAGGGGTGATGGAAACTGATTTTCTGGTTCTCAGCTCTGTTCTAAATAGTATAGTTTGTTAGACTTGATCTCTGTATAAGTTAGGAGTCACTATACTTTGAAAGAATGTGTTCACATCTCCCTTTAAGCCTTTCTTGTTCAAATTAAAGTGTGTATTTGCAGGTGTATGGTGGTCTGGGTGGAGAGAGAGGTCAGATGTCGGGGGAAGATGCTGTTTTAGCTACTCTTCTGTAAGTTAATGTAGCTGGCATGGAAGCAGTTTTAAATGAATGTCTAGATGATAACTTACTGCTTATTTATCTTTACAAAAAGTCTCTTTCACAGACTTCCTTCCTGACCATTAGTTCTATCAGTGTGAGGTCCTGAGAAGAGCACTGGACTTGGAGTCAGAAGCCCTCTCTTCACATACCAATTCTGCCCTTTAATTCTGCATGACTTTGGGGAAGTCACTTAACCTTAATAGGCCAAACTGTCTTCATTCTTAAAATGAGGAAATTAGACCAGAGGATCTCTAAAGTCAATTTTCTCTATCTGGAACTATTTCTGGGGACCCTATTAGCACAAACTTGAGGAATATTCATTTATTCATTCAAAAATATTTCTCAAGCTCCTACGAAGTATTAAATGGGCATTGTGCCAGATCCTAGAGAATATAAAGACAAAATCAAAACCAGTTCCTGCCCTCAAGGAGTTTACATTCTCACAGAGGTCCAACAATTGTTTTAAACTGTGACCAGTAGAAAAAAAAGGTCCCATGAGACCAGAAGGAAAGAAGAGTCAAAGAGAGCCCTTTGGAAATTTCAGTAGCTTAAATGAAAACCTTGGTGTGGCCTCTTGGCTCCTTCTCAATAATGGATGGATATTTTTCTGTTCCTTCCAACAAAATAGCAGAAGCAACAAAACTCCTATCCCCCACCGCAGTGGGCCAGCTTTCTGTAAGCAGCATGTTCTGTTAAATGATAATAGAAAGGAATAATGACCGCTGCTGTCTTTCCAGAGACAGGGGCTGGGGGACCAGGGGGAGGCTGGCACAGTCTGAGAGAACAGAGATGCCCTCAGTGCAGAGCCATTCTCCTTCAGCTGGCTCCCACCCGGCCCAGAGTGACGCGGTGCAGAGGAGCTCTTGGCAATTCTTGGCAGTTAACATCAAGGAAGGAGAGGTTGGGGAAGCATTAGAGCATCAGAGCCAGAAAGAACACATTCAGAGAAATGGTTTGCAAGGAAATGAGGGTTATTTGCTGCAAATTCTACCTGTCTCTGCAAAACATACTTGAGCCTGGCCTCCCTTCTCCCCTCCCTCCCTGCTTCCTTTAGGGACAGGAGAATGTACTAAACCACAGAGCTCTTCTGTTACTGAAATTTCAGCAACTAATCAGTCAATAAACATTTATTAAGTATGTACCTACTATGTGCCAGGCACTGTGTTAGGGGCTGAGGATACAAAGATAAAAGTGAGATGGTCCCAACCCTCAGGAAGTTTTATGTTCAGCACCTAATTCTTGTTAACTGGGTTACAGAAGAGAGCCTGACCACCACACTCACAAATATCCCAAAGAGCAGGAGTTCGGGGGGGGGGGCAAGCTATCTGGCTCATTAGCCTTGGAGGACCACAAAATTGGGGTCTAGAGGTGGGCAGCAGGCAACTTGAGTGCTGTTCCCACTGGAAGACACTTCCCTGGAGAAGGGAATCAACTGCAGGCTAGTTTTGCCCAAGGCCACTCCCCATCTCCTAGCATTCTTTCTAGTACTCTACTTGCTCAAGGTCACAAAAGTACTCATTAGAAGGGCTAGGATTCAGACACAGAGATGCTGATTTTGAGCCCAAGGGCTCATTCCACTACATCCACATCTCATGCTCCCTATCTGGTACCTTATCTTGTCTACCTATGCATAAGAGAACACTAATACTATCCAATTTCATTATTATTGTTCATGATAATAATAGTTCACGTTTCTCCAAGTCAGTAAGATTGATTCATCAATTGATATAACCCTTGACTTCCATCTTAGAATCAAGACTAAGTATTGTTTTTTAAGGCAGCAGAATGGTAAGGCCTAAGCAATGGGAATTAAGTGACTTGCTCAGTCACAGAGCTGGGAAGTGTCTGAAACCAGAATTGAACCCAGGACCTCCCATCTTTAGGCCTGGCTCTCAATCTACTGAGCCCAGCTGCCCCTGTAAGATTTTTTTTTATAAGACAGGTAGCATGGGATGGTGGGTAGATGATCTGTCACAGAGTAAGGAAGACCCAATGTCTGACACATTAATGGATGAAGGATTCTGGGTACATTATTACATTATTTCAATACCTTAGTACTTCTTTTAATTTTAACCCTCACCTTCCATCCTAGAATCAATACTATGTACTGGCTCCAGGGTAGAAGAGTGGTAAGGGCTAGGCAAGGGGGATTAAGTGACTTGCCCAGGGTCACACAGCTAGGAAGTATCTGAGGCCACATTTGAACCCAGGATGTCCCATCTCTAGCCCTGGCTCTCAGACCACCAAAGTCACCCTTCAGTATCTTAGTACTCAGGCTAGCCCCCTAAAACTAGAAGGTATGGATCAGCAGAGAAAATTTCTTCCAGGTTTAGACCAGAAAAAAATAAAACAGTTTTCTTACAGCAACCCTGGGAGGTGGGTAATGTAAGCATTATTATCCCCATTTCATAGAGGAGGAAACTGAGATTTGAGGATTTACCCACAGTGACCCGCCCAGTTAGTGGCAACGACTGGATCTGGACCTAGGTCCTCTGATTCCTCCTTTTTCTTCTACATTAGCCCCAGCAAGAGTTTTCCAGACCCAATTCCACTGCAAGCGTGATGCACCAACTGTGTGCGTCACCAAGTACTCGATCCAGGGACCAGGATGCAGCTGCCTCCTATTGTCAGAACTCTCCTGCTCTGGCAATGGGAGGGAGAAACAAAACAACTCCCTACCAACCTCACAGGGTTGTTGTGGGGAACATTTAATAAAAATGATGGCAAAGCACTTTGCAAATAAGTGAGAATTCCTCACTTGACCTCCCCAAAGGTATAATCATTCTGCTGTTCCCCTCCCACTGCTGTGCTCTGTTCTTAATGAGGCTTACAGAAAGATTCCTACAGCAAGATAATCATAGATTTTCAGTTGCATGCCACTCTTACCTGTCAGTAGCTTTTAGGAAGACCTTATAAAGGCTTTTGAAATCCCTTGCATTATCTGAAAGTTGAGCTCACTAATCGCCCTATTTAGTCCCATTGCAAACTTCTATGCCTTTCTCACCAGCTCTCTCCTCACCAGCTGTGGTCTCAGTCTCTTTACCAACTTTTCCTAACGGCTCTCAGCCCACTAACATTTAAGCCTCTTCCACCTTCCTTCACACATCCCTGAATAGTAAAGAAGGAACTAAATAGAGGGTGGGGTATTCTATACTCTTAAGTTTTCTCTGGATTTCCATCCTTGAATCTGATTATGTCAGGTCATCCCTTGCCTCAGTTTCTCACCTGCTCGGGAGATCAATAGTAGGACATTTAGAACGGGAAATACTATTTGATGATGGTGGTCCTGAGTAATCAGTCATCTGGGCTGTGGCATCTGCAATCTGTAACAAGATCCCTTTGGGAGAATGAAACCTGCTTTAGGGGAGCTTGGTTTTTCTCAGAGATCAATTTGGAAACAAGATGGCTTCAACCCATTAGACTTTGGCTGTTATCAAATGCAGTTTTATGCATTTTTCATTCCATCGGGCTTATAGAGGGCAGTTTATTTTCCTAAGACCATCAAACCTGAAAGGCAAGGAGCAGAGCTGAGCTCATCTCAAGAAAGCAAATGGCACAAGGGAAAGCTAAGAGATCCTAGAGCCAGAAGGTCTAGATTCTAAACCTGCTCGGATGCTCGTTACCTATATCCTCTTAGGCAAGTCACTTACTCTTCCTGGGTCTCTGTTCTCTCAACATGCAAGATCAGTGGGTTGGAATAAATGATGGTTTTTGAGTTCATTTCTATATCTAGATTTGTGATCTGATAAAAGATTCTGGAAAACATTCCTCAGTACCTTGATGGGTTGACTGAGAAATGCATGTCATCCAAAATCTTTAAGAGATGATAATTATACCAGCATTTATATAGTATTTTCAAGTTTACAAAGTGTGTGTGTGCTCTCCTCCTCTGTGCATATATATATATATACNCAATTCTATAATTTTATTTTATTTTTATTCTGCCACCAGTATGAAGGATGAATTGCTAGAAGAGAGTAGAAGGCAGGAAAACCTCTTAAGAGGCTCTGGCAATAGTCCACATGAATGATGACAAAGGCCTCTGCTAGGCTGGTGGCAATAGGAGAAGAAGGGCAGGGGAGTAGAGTATGAGAAGTGGACTTGATATGACTTGGTAACTCACTGGTTGTGTATGAGAAGGTCCAGAGAAGGAAGAGGGAAAGATAACATCAAGATTGCAAACAAGGGAAAATGAGTAAATGGTGGTACCACCTTAAGGAGGACTATGGGAAGCAAGATACTTCCTGTTTGCTCCTATGAGAGAGACAGAGAGACAGAGAGAGAGAGAGAGAGAGAGAGAGAGAGAGAGAGAGAGAGAGAGAGAGAGAGAGAGAGAGAGAGAGAGAGAGAGAGAGAGAGGAGAGACTGATGAGATAAAGAGTGAGACAGATGATTTAGATAGATAAATAGACAGATTAGAGAGTTAACTACACTTGTGGCAAGTGTAAGTGGCAAGGCTCTATAAGGAGTCAGAAAAACTAGGTTCAAATCTTAGTTTTCAGTTTGCTTCTTCTTGGGTGTGTTATATAACTGCTCTGGATATCAGTATCTTCACCTAAAAATGGGGGAGGTGAACTAGAGAATCTCTAAGATCTTTTCCATATCTATATCTTATCTTAGTTTTAGACACACTGTCTTTGAGGTGCTAGTGGCACATCCTGGTAGGGCACTTGGGTCAGGGTCAGGGCTGGAAATAGAGGTTTGGGAGACATCTTCATAGAGGTAGTAGATAAAGCCACTGGAAAGAATAAAAGTGCCCAAGGAGAAAGGAGAGAGAAGACAAGAAGGCCAAAGATGGTACCTTGGGAATGTCCACATTTAGAAGTCAGGAAGTAGATGCAGAGCTAGTGAAGAGATGAAGGAATAGCAAGAGAGTTCTTGGGATTGCTAAGAAGAGTATGGGGTCTTTGAAGTGGAGCCAATGGAGATCTGTGAGGACTTTTTAAAATGAATGTTAGACTTGGTGATTTGGTCTCTGGAGATCTCTGAGAGACTAATTTTAGACCTTACTTATTTTTATAACTCTCTAATGGATTTGTCATATAATTTGTGTCTTCTATCCGCTACTAAAGTATAGCACCCCAAAGTCAGGGACTGTATTATCTGAACTTAGCATCTCCCACAGAGTGTCACGCCCTGATGATGCTTCACAAATTTATGTGGTAGTATGCAATATCAAATGATGGGGCAGAAGCCAGTGTGTAAGAGGTTAAGGAAAAAGTAGCATCACCTTCTTCAAGAGGGCTTTCCTGTTGTACCTAGTCAATTCAGTCCTCATCACTGAGAATTTATTTTGGACATGTATGTATCCATATTATATGTGTAACCTCCTATATCTGTCTATCTGTCTGTCTGTCTGTCTGTCTGTCTATATGCTGTATTACTTATCTGTAAGCACATTGTATCCCCCTGTGGAATGAAGACTCTTTGAGAGAAAGGTTTGTCTCACTTCTGTCTTTGTATTCCCAGAACTTAGCACAGTGCTTGACATATAGTAGGTACTTAATAAGTTCTTGTTGTTAGATTTATTGATTGAGTGGGATAATTGGGTCTATATGACTTTTTGAGTAAGTTTCACAGTGATGAGGAAAAGAAACATGATTTAAGCTGGAAGTGCTAGAATGGTCAAGGAAAGGCTTATATAGGATTGGAAAATGCTGAGGAAAGAAATAGGAAAAGATAGGAACAATGATAATGGATATGTTGTCACTTGGTAACCTCTTACAGTGGGCTACTCATAGCCTATAATGTTAAGAGAAAGAATGGTGGGGGGCAGCTGGGTAGCTCAGTGGATTGAGAACCAGGCTTAGAGACCGGAGGTCCTAGGTTCAAATTTGGCCTCAGACACTTCCCAGCTGTGTGACCCTGGGCAAGTCACTTGACCCCCATTGCCTATCCCTTACCATTCTTCTGCCTTGGAGCTAATATACAATATTGACTCTAAGACAGAAGGTAAGGGTTTAAAAAAAAAAAGAGAAGGAATGGTGGTTTGGTTCCAGTTCTCTCTTTCTCTCTCTCTCTGTCTCTCTGTCTCTCTCCCTCCCTCCCCAACCCCTTTCTTTCTCTCAGTGATTTTAAAACTAAGGACAAGACTATTAAAGTAGATTTTCTTTTTCATTTCTCTCTAGTGCAAGGGTGTTACCCCCAGGTTCTGGGCAAGATGCCAATTCCTATTATAATTACTTGACTCCTGAAATTCTTCATCATCTCCACTGGGAATAGTGTCCCTGGCTTTTGGCCATATACCAATGGGTAGTAATGGCATGTGGCTATTTATTGGGTGCTGTGTTCTCTCTCAGTAGTAGATAAAGTGTGTGGCATTTCTCACCCCACTGAAAGACACCCGTCCTAAACAGGGATTTTCAGAGTTGGAATAAGTTTGCCTCTCCTATAACCAGTCTGTTTTTATGCACAGAGCTATAGCTAGCAATTCTGACACTTGGGTAAAGTTTCACAAAATGTACCCAGGCCAAGTAGCAAAACAAGTATCCTTGGAACAATATTTTTAAAAGGCAAATTTAGTTGAAGTCAAGGGGGAAAAGAGAAGAGGGATATTCCAAGGGGGAAAACAGCCCAGGATGCTTCCTGGTGAGGATGAGGCAGAAACCATGAGATTTCTAAGTAGCCACTGCCCTCAAGAAGGATGAAAATGAGAGAAGAGAAGGGTAGTGTTGAACCTGGATTTAGGAAGAGATATTGCTTTAGGTGTAGCTTAGGGCTTGTTAAAAACACAAACCAAAGGAGGTGGGAGGAGGAACAGGTTTGTTTGGCTTAGAAAAGAGATGCTTCAGGATGGCCACAATAACCATGTTCAAATGCTGGCCTTATAGAAGAAGGATTAAACTTGTTCTCCTTGGCTCCAGAGCAGTGATTCCCAAAGTGGGCGCTACTGCCCCCTGGTGGGTGCTGCAGCAATCCAGGAAGGGGTGATGGCCACAGGTGCATTTATCTTTCCTATTAATTGCTATTAAATTTAAAAAAATTTAATTTCCAAGGGGCTAAGTAATATTTTTTTTCTGGAAAGGGGGCAGTAGGCCAAAAAAGTTTGGGAACCACTGCTCCAGAGTGTGTATCTAGGAGTGATGCATAAATACAGCAAAGACATAGATTGCTTTTAATAGAAGGAAAAATGTCTTAATCATTAAAACAGGGATTTTTAACCTGGGGTCCATAGAGCCTCAAGGAGTCTGGGGAAGGATCTCAGGGGAATTTACGAACTTAAAATTTTTTTTTGATAACTATATTTCGATACATTTGGTTTCCTTAGTAATCTTATTCTGAGGGGATAGCTGGGTAGCTCAGTGGATGGAGAGCCAGGCCTAGAGATGGGAGGTCCTAGGTTCAAATCTGGCCTCAGACACTTCCTAGCTGTGTGACTCTGGGCAAGTCACTTAACCCTAATTGTCTAGCCCTTACCACTCTTCTATCTTGGAATCAATACATAGTATTGATTCTAAAGGTGGAAGGTAAGGGTTTTTTAAAAAAATATTAATCTAAATAATATGGAAATACTTATTGGTAATATATGTATAATCCAGTGGAATTGCTTGTCAGCTCTGGGAGGGGGGAAAGGAAGAGAGGAAGGAGACAAAAAGAATCACGTAACCATGGGAAAAATTTTTAACTAAAATTTAAAATGAAAAAAATTATTCTCAGAACAATAACAATGATAAGCATTTATTAAAGCATTTACTATGTGCCAGGCATGGTCCCTGCCCTCAAGGAGCTCACATTCGAACAGGGGAGACAAGGCACAAACAATTTTGTACACACATCAGAAGGGGAGGCTTCAAGCAAAGTCTACACAGGGACCAGCTATTGGGCTTTTGTAGAGAGGATTCTTGGTCAGGTGTAGTTTGAACTAAATGGTGCCTGGTGGAATCCTCTCCCAATTCAGGGATTCTGTGATGCTGGAGTTGGGTACTACATTCCCTAGGCCTGGGCAGCTCTCCTTCCCCACTGCGGAAAGAGGATGATCTGCTCTTCGGATCCGTTTTCACCAAGCAGATTGCACCAGGGCACTGATGCTTGGCCTGGGTGACATTATCATCTCATCTGCCACCTCCTACTTTCTCTACCTGCAGCCCACTAATCTGTTAGTGCTAGATGGGAAGGAGGTTTTTGAGGCTCCATATTCAGGCCCCCAGGAATGGCATTTTAAACCACAACACTAATTACGCTCTTCACCCCAGGGAAGGTGTCAGCCAGCCTGATAGCAAACTTCCATCAGAGCTGCTGGGCTCGGGTTGGTATTTCATATCCATCCCAAGGGAGGTATTTTATATCCTGCAGCCGGGGAGGAGGGAGGAAAAGAAGAGCAAAATAGCTTTCCAACTTGAGCTGGGTCTTCACTGTGCAGCTTCTGACTTTTGTTGGAAATGCAGGGAATCCCATGAACATCAGAGACATCCATTTTGAAATAGAAAGGCCAGGATATATTTTTCAAGGCTGACAAAAATGACTGAGGGTTGTTTTATTTTGCAATGGCCATTCCTTCGATTCAATTCAACAATCATTTATTAATTCCCTATTATTGTGTAAGGCCTTAAGTCCCTTCCAAGAGAGTAGCTTAACTGAGATTTTACTAGACTTGCACAATTCTCCATCTATACTTGTTTCCATAGACCCTGCTATGGGGATCTCCTCAGGTTTACCATCCAGTCTCATAATATGAAAGTGGTAGAAAGAATACTGGTCCTGCTATCTGAACTTGGGTTCAAATCTTGCCTACCTTTAAGATCGAAGGCAAGTCATTTAACCTCCCTGGACCTCAATTTCCTCAACTGAAAAATGTTGAATGTTGGATTAGATGGCCTCTGAGGTCCCTTCCAACACTGGGTCTATGATCCAATTATTCTAAAACAGAAATGCAGTTTCTCAGATCACAGTTGCAAATACCTCATGCATTGCAAACATTTAGCTGCATCTGGTTTCCTGGTGAAGAAATGGAGGTACAGCAATCACCTTGGAATGAACAAGTTAATACTAAGGCTGTCACTTTTCCCCTTTTTTTGCTGAGCTGTAAATCAGAAGGATATCAACTGATCCTGCTGCAAACCTGAGAAAGCAAGGACATGCTTGTCACACGAGGCCTCTGCTCTATTAAATAAACTTGAAGGATTAAATGCTTCCCAATGAGAAACTCACTAAACATGGTGAATAATCAATCTCAAGCCCAATGTCATGGGCAATATGATTAAGGTATAATTCACATACATTCAGGTGTTACTTATTCCATTTCCATATGAGCCAGTGCCATACAGGAAAACTGGAGGCATGGGTCACTGAGGTCCCAGCTGTGGACTCAGTGTTTTTGGTGATGAGGGACTTCTAAGATGGGTGTGAGGATTTCTTCATTATCCCCTCAAGAATTGGAACAAGAAGAAAATGTGAACTGGGTCAGATGAGGGTCCAATCCTGAGTCAATGTGAAGGCATGGGGTTGCAAAGAGAAGTCTAGATTTGTCAGTAGCAGATCTGGCTTCAAATTCTGGCTCTATTAATTAGTTTTAGTTTAAATGACCCTGGGTAAGTCACTTCACCCTCTGGGCCTCAGTTTCTTAATCTGTAATGAGGTGGGGGGATTGGGTCCTTCCATTTCTGATTATGTGATCCTATGAACCCTAACCATAAAACAGAGGAGAGCAGTTAGAATGGTCAGAGTATTGGCCACTATGTCACAGCATAACTAGTTGAAGAAACTAGGGCTCTTTAGCAGGTACCATGCCCAAAAGACAATGGCAAGGGAGAAATACGAATGGGAACAATGGATATGGCAATGGGAACTGAAGTCAGGAGGCTTGGGGAAGGAGGCTGCTAGCTTTATCTATAGGATCCTTTGGAAAAATCACCTCTCCAAACTTCTAGAACCAACCTACAAATATATGTGAGAGAGGGTAGCTAGGTAGCTGAGCAAATAGAGAACCAGACTTAGAGGCAGCAGGTCTTGGGTTCAAATATGTCCTTAGACACTTCCTAGCTATTTGGCCCTGGGCAAGTTATTTGACATCCATTGCTCTCTTCTACCTTAGAACCAATACTTAGTATTGATTCTAAGATGAAAGGTAAGGGTTATAAAAAATGTGAGAATGAATTTGAAGAAACTGGGGCCTTTTAGTATGTAGAACATAAAAATAAAAACATAAAAATAAGGTGAAGAAACTGGGGACTTTAGCAGGTAGAACATAAAAAGAGATGAGAGTCAGTTGAAGGAAAGGGGTATCTTTAATATGAAGAACAAGAGAATTAAGGAGAATTTAACAAGAGCTATCTTCAAGGACCATGCTTTGGAAAAGGGTTTAGATGTACTTTCTTGGTCCCAGTGAGCAGAACAACAATCAGGGGGACATTGGGAAAAGGTCTAGTTCAGATGAATGTAGTGAAAAGCTCCCCTACCCATTAGTGCTGCCTTAAAGTGGACTGGGCTACCTTAGGAGATGATGGATTCCTTGTCACTGAGAATTTTCAGGTGGAGGCTGGAGAACCACTTGTCCTCAGTGTTGCAGAAGTAATTCAGTTATGATATGGACTAGGTGAACTTTGAGGTTCCTTCCTACTCTTTTACTTAGTGATTCTGGGTCTGTTATTGAATAATGGGAAATAAGAATGCAAAGACAGGGCAGAGTCAGTTTTTGGTGTGCCTCAGAAAAGAAAAGAGGCTTTTTCAGGTTTCTGAGCAGGGCAGTGACATGATTAAAGAGGCATCTCAGAAAGGCAGTTCTATCATCAATGGGTAGGATGGATTGGAAGAGAGAACTGAGATCGGGAGGCTAGCCAAGAGGCAGCTGCACTAGTCCGGGGATAATGTAAGGAGGGTCTGGACTAGAATGAGGGCAGAGGGAATGGAGAGGCAGGCACATACCCAAAGAAAGAAATATGAATAGGAATTATGGCTATGGGAGTTGGAGTCAGGAGATTGGGGAAGGGGGAAGGCAGTGTCTTTGGGTTCTGTCAGGTGAAATTACATCTCTTAACCTCTGGATCCAACCTATAATTTAAAAAAAAACAATTATCCAGGGAAATACTGGACATTCTAAAATGAAGGATTACTCTGCCATTGCCCTAGGTATATCATTGCTCCCCATCAACTGCAACAAGATCTCAGGAAATCTACTGGCCAGTGCTGTCAAGTACCAGGCTATTCCCTGGGTTTATTTAGGAATTATTATTTAGGACTTGGTCCCCACCATTGCTTAAGGAAGCAGGGTAGAACCCCTGAATCAGCTGAATAAATCATTCTCACCTACCAATCATTTGGGCTAATGGTTTCCTAATTTGTGCAACAGGGAAGAGGGATAAAAATCCAATTACAGGCATTTGGAAACCTCTTTGCACAGAAAGCTATATCCAAAAAGTGACTTTTTACAGCTCAGACAGCTGTTTCTTGCTTGTGTGTTTTAGATAGTTCCTCTCTTAGGCATCCAAACTGAAAAATGAACTCATACTTCTAAGCCTGGAATAGTGAAGCCACTACCATATTCAGAAGAAAGCACAAAGAAGCAGAAATTTGGAAGGCTCTGACTCCTCTAATCTAGTCTCACAACCTAAATACTAAATGTTTCTGTAGCATCTCAACAGTGGATCATCCCATCTTGGACTGAATATTTCTAGTGACAGAAAACTCACTACTTTTTGAGTTGGCTGATTATATTTATGGGCAATTCTCTTTTAACTATAATATATTGCTTTTCTAATTTTGGAATTCAATTAAACTCAAGAAATATTTTAACCAGTATTTTTTCTTCCCAAATATTAAATTTTGAAATATTTTTCTTTTAAAAAATCCCATGAAGGCTCAGCTTCTAGTGGTGCACTATGAAATGGCAGATTCATCTCATGAAAAAAATTAAATTGGAGGTTTATCAGGTAGTCATAGGATTATAGGTTTAGACTAGAAGGGACCTCATAGATCACCAAGTATAGCTTCCTCATTTTATAGATGAGGAAATATAGGTGTGGAGAGGATAAATAACTTGATCATGGTAACACTACTAGTAGGTACTTTTTCTTTTTTCCCCCCTTAAAACCCTTACCTTCCATCTTAGAATCAATACTGTGTATTGGTTCCAAGGCAGAAGAACAGTAAGGACCAGGCAATGGGAGTTAAATGACTTGTCCAGGGTCACATAGCTAGGAAGTGTCTGAAGCCAGATTTGAACTGAGGACCTCTCATCTCTAATACTGGGCCACTTAGCTGCCCCCAAGCCGAGAGAGAGACTCTTTATTTGGGTTGTTTCCTCCTATTTGAATATGAGTTTTTTGAAAGCAGGGACCATCTTGCTTTTCTATTTTTTACCTTCAAAGCTTAGTATTAGTGCTTTGCACATAGAAAGTGCTTAATAAATGCTTTTCATTCATTCATTCATTCATTCATTCATTCATTCATTCATTCATTCACCATGCCATAGCTTCCTCTCAGGGAAAAGCCTATGGCAAAGGTGTCAAATATGTGACCAACAGGCCATAAGAGGCTAATCACATTCCCAAGTGCAACTGGAATCAGATTAAAATGTAACTGGGGATGGGGCAGGTAGGTGGCTCAGTGAATAGAAAGCCAAGCCTAATGAAGGGAGATCCTGGGTTCAAATCTTCTAAGGCTATCTAGAAAATTGAGAGTTCGAATTTCAACCTTCTGGTTTGCCAAACTGTTGTTATTAAAAATGAGGAAGGCAGAGATTAAAAGGGAGAATAGTATTTTAATAAAAGCCATGCTAATAGAGATAAAATCATTAGACCACACGCCTGTAAGTATTCAAACTGCTGCCTCAGCCATTTTACCTTTTCGTATCTTCCCATGCCCGGTAGCTAAAGAGGAAGTTCAAAGTCACTTCCCCCCTATTTAAAGCTGTCCCTCACCTTGAATACGTAATCCAGAACAGGAAACCTGTTGGGGATCACGGGAAATGTAGTTCCAAGTACCCCAAGTGATTTTAAATAACACAGACCTCAGATACTTCCTAGCCTGGGCAAGTCACTTAACCCCCATTGCCTAACCTTCATTGCTCTTCTGCCTTGGAAACAATACATCATATTGATTCTAAGACAGAAGGTAAGAGTTTAAAAATAATGTAATTGGGAAATATTTAACAAATAAATAAATAATAAAACCCCAAATAAATAAAAATGTGATAAAACATATATAACATTAACGTATGATTATCAGAGTCAATATGCAGCCCACAGCGATAATTGTATTCTGTTTGGAGCCCCCCATTTCTATTTGTGTTGGACCCCTCTGGCCTACCATCCTGAGTAATTACTAGGCAGTCTCCCATCCAAGCACCAGTGAGGCCCAGCCTTGCTTAGCTTCTGAGAGCAGATGAGATCAGGTATGTTGAGGGTGGTATGTTCATTGGCTCATCTTCCAAGCCCTTCCAAGCCCTTCCAGGCCTCGGTGCTTCAAGGCTCTCTGATTTCCCTGGTGTGGCTACTCCCTCCACCTACATGGATCTCAAACCCTTTGTGCCACTGTAAGGTGGCCTTTGGTAACTGCTGTGGCTCAAACATGCTCCCTATATTACAATGAACCTGGGGATGAGCCTGCAGATTCAAAGGTTGGTTCCCGAAGGGCAGAGAATGTATTCTTGGCCTGTACTTTTTATACCTGGGCTATTTCTTTCATTTCTCAAGCCCTGCTTCAAAGTTGATCTCCTCTGAGAAGTCCATATGGATGAGGCAGCTAAGATAAGGATGTTTGAGCCTATTGGAGAGAGCCCACTAAACATACATTCTTACATGCAAAAAATAGAATCTATATGTCAAGGATTGAAGACAGAAAGGAAATTAATTATCAAAAGAGAAAGGTTGTACAGGTTTATGAGAAAGCATCACACCTTCCATATGTTCTGTCTAGTGCTTGGTAGCTGTGGGTTTTAAAAAATAACAAACCAGGGAGCTCAGTGGATTGAGAGCCAGGTCAAGAGACAGGAGGTCCTAGGTTCAAATCTGGCTTCAGCCATTTCCTAGATGTGTGACCCTGAGCAAGTCACTTAATTCCCATTGTCTAGCCCTTACTGCTCTTCTGCCTTGGAGCCAAGACAGTATAGATTCTAAGAATAAAGATAAGAGTTTAAAAAAATACTGAACTTCATAAGAATCTGGGGGCTGACATTAAGGAGGTAGTGAATATCTGATTATGGAACAATGGATAGGGTCAGGAAAACTTGAGTTTGAATTAGGCCTTAGCACTTGCTAGTGTGAACCTTGGATAAATCACTTGATTTGTCTAAGCCTCATTTTCTTCATTTGTAAAATGCAGCTAGGACTAGGTGGTATAGTGGACCAGGTCCTGAGCTTAGAGTCTGGAAGACTTGAGTTCCAGTCTAGCCTCAGTCACTCACTACCTGTGGGACCCTGAACCCTGTTTGCCTCTATTTCCCTAATTGTAAAATGAGTTGAAGTAGGAAATGGCAAACCACTCCAGTATCTTTGCCAGGAAAAGCCCAAATGGGGTTGAGAGGAATTAGATATGAATAAACAACGAAATGGGGATAATAATAGCCCCTTCCTCTCAGGGTTGTTGTGAAGATCAAATGAGAGGACAGACAAATTCCAATGGCACTAGGCTATTCTACGGTATTTCCTGTGACTCTAGTCTCCCCTTAGAGAAGTGTAGAAAATGCAGGTTACTATCTGGGTCCCTGAGGCACTTCTGAGATGGTCTAAAACTGTATGGATCCCACAAAAGCCGGAACACATTCCTTCTCTAGAAAGGATCCCCTCAAATCAGAGAAAAGGTGCTCATGCTACTGCCTTGTTGCTTTAGGAAACAATTCAACCTTTTTTGACCACAAATGATGGTGATGTTTGACTTTTTGGTAACCCAAGTTATCCATAGCATTGGGAAGAACCAGTTATCAAGCAGAAATTTTAAGAAAAGAGTTCTGAACAGCCACCTACATATAACAGAGTCCATGAACTAAAGCTCCTTCAGTTTATTCCAGGGAAACCCTCTCAATACCTGTTTATTCTTCCTTTACACATACTACTAAGAAGCTCACTTATCTGGTTTCCTAATCATAGTGGATTAGAAGCATAATTTAGAAATGGCGGAGGACCTGTATTGTAATCCCAGCTCCAGTATTAGATAGCTGGGCAATAGATAATAACTTGATAGCAGGGGAAGAAGCACAAATGTTATAAAAAAACAGATGCACAAACAGTTCCCCGTGCCTCAGGCCCTGAAGATCCTGCTGCATTACAGGATTATAGGATCATAGGATTTAGGACTGGCACAGACCTTAGAGATCATCTAGACTAACCCTCTCTCTTTACTGGGGAGGAAACTGAGTCCCAGAGAGGTTGAGAAGCTTCCCTTGCTCACATTCACATGGGTAGATGGTAGGGTTTGAGTCCTGGGCTTCTGCCTCCTGAGGATGCTCCTGAGTCATGAAGAGAAACTTCAATTGCTTTTAGTGCCCTCTACTTAAGAAGACAGTGAAGTGTGTTGTGCATTTGGGAAATATTTTCATAAAAAATGGCCAAAAATAGTGCTGAAAATGGCTTGTTGTTTAGAGGGAAAGCCTCGATAATCTGAAAACACCTATTCAGAATGTTTTTTTTTCTCCAAGATCTCATTAAAAAAAAGTAGCTGTACTTCCCTTTTGTGTGGAAGAAACACACTCAACGAGCATGCATTAAGCACCTGATGTATGAAAGGAAATCCCTGTGGGCAAAAAGCTGAAAAGGAAAGAGCCTCCCAGGCTGGGGAGTATATATTCTACCAAGGGGAGCAACACATATAGGACAAGTAAATACAAAAGACACATAAAGTGAATATACAGGAATTTGGGCAGAGTGACAGAAAAGGAAATAAAATCATGAAAATCCTCTTGTAGGAGGCAGTGCCTGATTTAAACCTTGATAGGATGTAGGCAAAGGTGAACAATGAGAACATTTCAGGCCTAAGGGGAAGAGATGAAACATGGAAGAGAGGGAATAGCAAGTAGTTAATTTAGTTTGTCTGAAATATAGATGGTGTGAGGAAGTGGAACATGAACTCAGTCTGGGAAGACTGGTTAGAAATGGACTGTGAATGCCTTTAAAATTCATTTTAGTTCCAGAGGCAATAGGGAGCCACTACAAGCTTCTTGAGCAAAGGAGTTAGATTAGATCTGTGCTTTAGGAATATTAGTTGTGTAGAAGATGGAAGCTGTTTGTTCTAAGTAATCATGGGGAGGTCATCATTCGCTAAGCCTCAGTTTTCTGTGAAATGGATATAATAATGCACCACCTACTTCATAGACTCATGTAATATGTGAGATGGAAGTGTTATTTGAGACTTTCTGCTTCAACCCTTTCTTTTTGCAAAAGAGAAAGCTGAAGGTTGTGGGGAAAGAACTTTGTGAATTTTTTAGTGTCATGGGAGTGTCCCTCTTAGTTCTTAAATTTCTCCTCTTAGTCTTCTCTACCTAAGAAGACTAGGAGGTAAATTCTAAAAGAATAAAAAATAAAACAAAGCATTTCTCACCAGCACAAATGTATCTTGCTTGGGAATTCTTACTTGTGTCCTTTTATCCTCTCTGAATTTCTCTTTTCCAAGTGAACTTCATTTTATCAGCCATTGAACCTAGATCCACTTTCATACATGCTGCCATTTTGAATTTGGTTTGACATTGGCTATTTTTCTCTATCTTTCTCATTTTCTTTATTTCTTTAAACTCTAGAATCATAGTCTTTACAGTAATTTGGTGAAGTGTTTTGTGTTTCAGTAAGTGAGAGTGATATTCTGCCCCAAATGACTCTGCTGGTTTGTTTGTGTTCCAAGAAGGATCCTTTCCAAGTCCATATTCACAATGAGATGCTCAAACTTGTCCCTCATATACACACAGTGAGATGATGCTGTGACATGAGTAGTACTGAGCTATGGGGAGGGAACTAATGGATTACAAAATCCTCGACACTTGACTTGTGTAACGTGAAGTACCTTTCAACCTCAACCATGTTCACAAATCCCAGCTGAAACAACAGTCCCAGAGTGACTTCTTACTTGGTCCCAGAAGTCTGTAGGTATATGAACTTAACATAAATTCAACATAAAATTATCACCAGGATTCTCAACTTCACTGAAACATGGAGAATCCCAGAAACTTATAGTTGAAGAAACTAAGTCTCATAAAGGGTAAGGGATTTGTCTACAGTCACATAGTTAATTAATGGTAGAGGAGGTCTTGACAGGTTTTTTGACTACCTTTTCTTTGAGTACTTTCTCTAGCCTGCTACATTTCTTTTCAATCTCTTTGCTGCCTAAGAATACACATTCTGGTTACTGTCCTGCTTTAACATCTGCTATGGAAAAAAAGGCTTGTCAGTGCTGATTGACCCTGAAAATAATGGAAACATTGCTAGCAGGACTCCCTCCCAACTAGAGAGAGTATTCAAAGTAAGCAGAACAATGAAAACCAAACCTGGCAAAGAATTCACGATGGCAAGTTCCGTAGCCCCATGGTATCTCAGAAGATCTTATGGATTCTCCTTTCCCCCTTGGGCTTAGTTATTTGACAGTGGTGACAACAATTCTCTGCTTTGTGGAAGGGACAGGTGCTCACTCCCTTGACCTTTTGATGTTTCTACCCCCTCCCCACAAGCTTGCCTTGACAAATAGTGGGCCAACCCTTGTTCCCACTCCCCAGAATCTTCCCACATCTGAAGGCTTCTCGCAGGGTTCCAGTATTCCCTGACAGCATCCGCACTTTCCTACGAAGATTCGGGTGGTATCTGCAGCCCGCGAAAAGCTCTTTCCTCCCAGCTTGCCCCAACAGGCACAAGATGGGGAAATTCATACTCCATACTAGCAGACTGTCTTTCCCCAGCCTCTTGGGCAATTTCTGCTTTTCTTAAGAAATTTCTCTTTGTGGCAGGTGAATGAAACCCTCATTTTAACAAACTGGTCCAGACCCCCCACCGGAATGTGAGAGCACACAGACTGAATGCCCAGCCAAAGATGGACCCAGCTACATTCAAGAGCTCTTTTTAAAGACCTGTCAAGCTGGAGGGTTTAATTTAAGAGGCTGCACATTCTCTTCTGAACAAAAAGAATCCCAGAAAAGGGAAAAATAGTCAGTCTGAAAAACTGGTGGTTTCTAAGGACCTTCATCAACCTTACATCCTTCCCCTTTGTTGGGGAAGGTGGCAGTCTAGTAAATGAAGCAAATCCCAGACTCTAACATGAGGAGCTGAGCCAGGTAGAAGTGTCTTTGGCCTAAAACAATCAATGAAGTAAGAAGCATCTGTTGAACAGTTATACTATGTGCCTAGTATTGTGTTAGCTCCTATAGAATGCAACAGTCATACATGCTGACTCTGAAGATTCATAAAATTCTAAGCTGGAAAGACCTCAGAGGCTCTCTGGTAGAAGTCCTTTATTTTACAGATGAGTACGCCTCGGAGAAATTTGATGAGTCGCTGTAGGTGACATGGGGTAGAAATGGACAGTTCCTAGATTTGAAATTAGATTCTCTGATTTCAAAGGTCAAGTTCTTCTTTCGCAGATACATATGAAACAAAGAAGAAATAAGACAACCAACTAAATTATGAACTCTGACAATAGAGATCAGCGAAGATTAGACTCATCAGGGAAGACTGGATCTTAGAGGAGAAAAGCTGAATTGATTTCAGAGACAGGTGGAAGGCATTACTAGAAAGGCCAGGATTTCTGTCTCTCCCTAACAGCTTCTAGGCATCCTCTTTGCTTCACAATATCCATTGCTGTCTGCCCCATTTCCCCAAGTACCTCCTGCTCTGTGGTGGCACCAAGAAAAACATCAGGGGAAACAAGGGTGTATATTGAAGGCCTGAATTTGAATGATGACTTCTACATATTTTAGCAGTATGGGTAAGTCACTTAATTTTTCTAAGTCTCAGTTTTCTTACTGGCAAAATGGGAATAAGATTTAGTAGTCTTGAACATGATACCATTAGAATGCAATCATTCTGAGGCCCCGGATTTTTCTTACCTTTCTACTTGCATTTGTATTCACAATAGTTGGCACATTGTTGTTCAGTTGTGTCCAACTCTTCACGACCCCATGGACTATAGCATCCCAATACTGTTCCTGGGGTTTTCTTGGCAAAGACACTGAAATGCCTTGCCATTTCCTTCTCTAGTGGATTAAGACAAATAGGAGTTAAATGACTTGCCCAGCTGGTAAGTGTCTAAGGCCAAATTTGAACTCAGGTCTTCTTGACTGCAGACCTGGCAATCTATCTACTGAGTCATCTAGTTGCACCTCAGGAGGCAGTTAGGAAAGGCTTTTGGACAGTCCGAGGTTATGGGCAAGCCATTGGGTCTGAGTACCCCCAGGCAATTATCTGAGACTCAAAGCAGGTGATGATCTGCATAGTAAAAAGGTTTACTTCAGTTAGAAGCTCCCTCAGTCATTTAGGTGGTAGTTGGTGGAGCACTAAACTGGGACTTTGGAAGAGATGAGTTCAAATTCGATGTCAGACAAATAGTTGTGTGACTCTGGCAAGTCACTTGACCTCTGTTTTTCTTAGTTTCCTCACCTGTAAAATGGGGATAATAACAGCACCTACGTCATAGGGTTGTCCTGAGGATCAAATGAGAAACTGTAAAGTGCTTAGCAAAGTATCCAGCACCACATCACCCAGCACCTAGTAGGTACTATTTAAATGCTTATTCCCCTTGCCAATGAAGTCACAGGTCCAGATTTCCCCCTACTGCCAAAATTACTTTGCAAGGTTAATGTGAGAAAATCCCATTCTAAGGGCCATAAGATCATAGATTGAGCAGTGAAAAAAGAACATAGACATCAACAAGTCCCTCCTCTTCTTACAGATAAACTGGAAGTTAAGAGACCTGATAAGGTCATCCAGATAGGAAGCGGCAAAACCAGGATTTGAACCCATATCCTATGACTCCAACTCAAGGGACAGTAAAGTTGCCTCTTCAATATGAGAACAGATGCCTCTTATCATAAAATCCTAGCAGGTCCTCAGGTTTTTTCATCTTTGAACTGAAACAGGCATTTGCCAACTTCTCTGTATTTTCTGTGACTTGCCTGCCACGTTTTCATTGAGAAAGCCACAGGCCCCTATCCTCGTTCCCACCCCATCCCCCTATCCCAGCCTTGCTGAGCTGGGAGAAAAGCAGAACAGGGGCCCTTTATTCTTCTTCCATTTCAATCAAGCTCTTGTACTTCCAGAAGTGAAAAGGCAATACTAAATCCTGGTTTTTATGGAGAGAGGCCTTGGAAGACTTACAAGACAAAGTCGGGCCATCTCTTGGCAATCCCACTCCTCTTTCCATGATAGTCAAAAAGTGAGCCTGATACATACTGATTTCTTCAATTCCCTGAGCTAACACTCCTGTGGATTTATGTTCCACTTTTCTTTCTCAATTAGCTGAAGGGCGCTGGGAGCTTAATGGTTTTATTATTTATGACCTCTACTGGAGGTGGCCAAGAGAGAAGGCTGGAGTTCATCTGTCACCAGGAACATCTGTTTTCCTGGACAAGAAGACTTAGAATCATAGAACCCAGAAATGACAGGGACCTTCAAAGTCAATAAGTCCAACTCCTTTGCTTTCCTTATGAAGAAACGGAGGCTCAGAGAGATATTATTTCAAGGGTAGATTAAGATCTCCTATCACTCAGAAATCAAATTCAAGATATTGCAAACTTGAAGTTAACCCTTCCTACATACTACTTGCAGAGACAGTTCTGGATGAGGACCTGATTAGGAAACAAATTTATTGCCTTGGTTATTACCTTTAGAGGGCTCCTTCTATTTTATTTTAATTTTGGTGTGGAAAAAAGCACAATGTTTTTCCTTTTTTTCTGTCGAGAAAAATTAGAACTAAAGATGCTTCAGAAGATAAAATCAGTAGGAGGCCAGGTACACCCACTCTTTTTCCCAAAATCCCATTTCATGCATCTTGTTATCTGTTAATGCTGACAGTAGCTCCCAGCCTTGTCCTTGAGCAGCACAACCTGGATCTCTTTCACCCCTAGGCTTAGGTACTGGTGTTGGGTCACCTCGGCTGTGGCCATCACTATGCCCATGTGTCCCAGAAGGCCACAGACAAACTACCTCTCTTGTGTTTAGCACACCATTTCACTCCTGACAGCAAATATGTCGTTTCTTATAACATATCCACTTTCGAATCCCGTTTGTTGGCTTCAAAGATGTGTTTGCAGGGGATAGACTGGTTCTGTGCTGTGTTTATAAAGATGCCTTTCAGAACCATGACTTCTTCGGTTGATGAAAGCATGTTGACTGTCATGCTTTATAATTGTGGATCAGGTCTTGCCCCAGTCTTTGAGAACTTTTGTAACTTAATTTTGCCCCCTAATTTCTGTTTTTTTTTTCATAAAATACTCCAAGAAGTTTTGAAATGACTGTCCCTTTTCCTGACCTTGAACTTTTCTAAAGAATCAAGATTTGTTGATTTGTTTTCCTTTCCTACTTGAAACAGAATCTAACAATTCAAAGGACTCATGATGAAAAATACTCTCTACTTCCAGAGAAAGAACTGATGGTTGCAGATCACTGCAAACTATTTTCACTTTATTTTCTTCATGAGATTTTGTCATCTTCTTTCATACCATGACCAATATGAAAATGTTTTGCATAATCACACAAATATAACCTATATCAAATTCCTGACCATCTCAAGGAGAAGAGAGGGAAAGAATTTGAAATTCAAAATTTTAGAAAACAAATGTTAGAAATTGTTTTTATATGTAATTGGGAAAAAATAAAATATTATTTAAAAAAAAATAGGCCTAACTATGACTTCTCAAGGCTCTCAAAACTACATAACTTCAAATTACATGGAATCACATTATATAGATGGGGAATAGACTTTGGAGATCACCTAGGTCCAAAGTTCCTGATTTTAACATATGAGGAAACTGAGGCTCTTGGAAGGCAGTGACTTGCCTAAGGACACACAGAGAATCACAGTAGAAGAGCTGGCCCTAGAACCAGCTTTCTAGACTCCCAGGCTAATGATCTTTCTACTATAACGTTTTTCACCAGAGTATTATAGGTTAGTGCAGTAGTTTCTTTTTTTCTTTTTTTAAGTCACAACAGTTTTGGCCATATAGGTTGTTATGTAATGGCTACTGCAGAGCCAGAGAGAGGTGAGAACAGACTACATAATAATACTCATGGGGTCTCTTCTCCTGCATTTTACTATGTCTAACTCCCAGAAACTGTAAAGGAGACATGCTTGTAAGTAAGACCCCATCTATGTCTCTGGAAGGCCTAAAATGTTATCCTCATAGCTTAGAAAAGGAAAAGAACATTGTGAGAGAGTCATTTCTAAACCTGTTCATTCAAAATGCTGCCAATATGTCAATCAATCAACAAGCATTTATCACATGCCTTCTATGTGCCAGGCAACAGGGATACGAGGGCAAAAAAAATCCAAACCAACAGTGCTTTCAGGGAGCTAATTATTCTATTGAGGAAATCAAGATGTACATATATAAGAAAATAAAAACAAATATACAAAAAACAAATGCAAAGTAATTTTGGGGGCAGAATACTGAAAAGACGTCGTATAGTTTATATATGCAACAAGAAAGATGAAAGGAAAAAAGAATACATTTTGAGTTTTGGTATAGTTTGGGTTTGACATTTGTTAGCACATTTTAATAAGCTGTTTTTACAGTAATATATTTCAAGGGTCTGTAGTTTCATCAGTGGGTACTTCCTCTACCAACAAAGATTATAAACCCTCTATGACTTACTAGATGGGTTTTTGTTTTTGTTTTTTAAAGTTAAAACCCTTACCTTCCATCTTGAAGTCAATACTGTGTATTGGTTCCAAGGCAGAAGAGTGGTAAGGATAGGCAATGGAGGTCAAGTGACTTGCCCAGGGTCACACAGCTGGGAAGTGTCTGAGGCCAGATTTGAACCTAGGACCTCCTGTCGCTAGGGCTGGCTCTCGATCCATTGAGCTACCCAACTGCCCCAGTAGATGGTTTTTGAAAGCTGCTGTGCCCCCTAAAATCTTAGGCTGATTATTAGATAATGTTCAGTCATCTCAATTGGGTCAGACTTTTCATGATCCCATTTGGGGTTTTCTTGGCAGAGATACTGGAGTGATTTGCCATTTTCTCCTCTAGCCCATTTTTTAAATGAGGAAATTGAGACAAACGGGATTAAGCAACTTGCCCAGGGTCTAGATTTGAACTCAGAAAGATGAGTCTTCCTGATTGCAAATCCAGTGCTCTATCCACTACACCACTTAGCCGCCCCTGTGAGGTAACAGATAGTCTGTTAACCATGTCTTCCCTGAAACTTGCATGAGCCAAACAACTCACGGTCACCTCTCTGCCATGATATAGTACAGTATCATGGAAGATCACTGGCTTGGGAGTCAAGAGAACCTGGGTTCAAATCACACATCTGTCTCTCCTCCTGTGACTTTGGCAATGCACTCTCAGGACCTTGGTTTCCCCATCTGTTAAATGAGGGGATTAGATTAGATGGCCTCTGATTTCCCTTCCAGGTCTATATCTACCATCCTCTTAGACACTGGAAGGGGACTTTGGTCTTCTTTAGGTGTGTAACAGATGCCACCAGGAAAAAGACATAGATTTCAGAAAGAAAAAGTGCTTTTGAGACGTTTATGACTTATTTGAGGGCTAGTGAAACCTTTCCCATCTCTGAGAGAATTCTGCCAATTTAAGAGTGGAGTTATGACCCTTTTATTTCCAGCTTATTGGATCTAAATCATTGTGCCTGACCTTTGATGGGATTTTAATCATGTAAATTTATTGATTGGCTGGTTATTCTTGGGACATTTAATTTAGTTTGAAAAAGTTTCTAATTAGCTAATGTGACAGATTTATACCTTATTTCTCACATAATGCACAATCATGAATAATACTATTCTTTATTATACTTTACATTCAAACATTTAAATCATTTCACAATTTTTAAAATAGCAAAAAAAGTTGTGTCGTGTGTGTGTGTGTGTGTGTGTGTGTGTGTGTGTGTGTGTGTGTAGCAGTTTAATATTTCTCACTCTTGCAGGTCCAGATATACCATAGCAATAAATAAGGCTGCAACACAAAGACGGTACTGCCTTTAAACTGAGTATCCATTAACTATACTGCAATGGGTTGAATTTCAAGTGTCAGAAAACATAGGATGTGGGAAGGCTCATATGAAATAAAAAATAACAACAGAGGTGGGGAAAAGCACAGAGCTTACAAACCAGGAATGAGCTCATTCCTGAATCAGTGATCTTCCTTCTTGAACAGATGTGGAGTTCTAAAAAAGAACAATACAATTTGGGAAGTACTATACACTAACCTCAACCACAAAAGACACATGCATTTCAATCCTCATGCACCACAGGCCTAACCAAGCCCAAAATGTTGAGCAGTCAATTCTTCTCAATTTCTACTTAGCCATCTCCATTCATCAGGAGTCTTCACCTTTCATGTGATTGGCCAGAACACTTCCAACTATCAGAGAGGTTTACTTTTAGAATCTAACAGGTAATTGAATTTTGAAAATTCCACAGAAACCAGGTGGACTTTTTGCTATTATTCTGACAGAAAGACCTTTAGACTTCATGGAATAATAAAGGAAGAAAAAGGACCATCCATCAGTAAAAGAAAATTTGCCTTCTATTCCATCCAACACTATTTTCACACTCATGGAGTCTCAAGACACATCAATGTACATACCTTTGAATAAATATTAAAGGTTAAAAAAAAGGAGGCAACTGAAGTTGATGCTTTTCTAAGTAAAAAAATCTATAAATCAAGCCGTGTGGCTAACAGCATAAATCTATCGAAGCTTTTGGAAATGTATCAGAAATGCCCTGAGTTATCAGGATGTCATTCACTATTGTTTATGAAGTAATTTCAATAGCCTGCATTTTCTTTATGAATTCAATCAGAATAGCAAAATGAAAGTAGCAGCTTTTCTCTCAGTGGGTGATTTCTTTTAAGGATGCTGAGTGACTCCTTTCCTGGAAGAATGGAACCTGCCTCGCATATCACATCCAATGAAACTGGTCAGGGATAAGCTATACCTTGGGTGAGGAACAACTGTTTAGTGATAGATTTCCATACAAGATATTCCATTTCATTGTGGAAAACATGTAAAGCTAATTCACCGTTATGCAAAACCTACCAGTTACTGAGTAAAGTTAACTAGTTAAATCTTGCTCTAAGCCACACCCCTGTTCTCTGTGGATTGTAGTCCGAAGTCTTTCTAGAAATCCTGTTATATTCCAACGTAGACAACAGCCTGAATTTTACAATCTAGGCCCTGATCCTGGAAAATGAACTTTAAATGAGGTGTGCTGATAGCAACTACCTCCATAGTTCACTTTTCATTTTCATTAGATTTACAGCCTAATGAGCTACTACTAATTATTCAAAACCTGTGAGCCAATTGGACTGTTATTCTGGTGATTCCATCCCACATAAAATATAATTCTTTATAATATTCTTCCATGAGGGTATTTTTCTGTAATTAGATAAAATTGACACATCCATTTAAAGCCTTGATTAGTCTGCATGTATAAAAAGAGCCATACAGATTGAGCGCAAAAATGATGAGAATAACTAACAGGCGAAGTCACAACCCTTAACAAGCAAAAGTATTTAAAATGCTAAAAACAGCCACTTAATAATCATGGAATATTTTAAATTATATTGGTGCTGTCTCAATTATCATTGTTTATGTCTCTGCACTGAGCTGTTTTGGAATTCCATTCTATGCCACAAAGCTCCCAAACACTAATTCAGACACATACAAATATAATTTAAGTCCCCCTTCATCCCCCCTTCCCTCCTAAAAAAAACTACCCTATTTTCAAACAAATATTTTTTGTTATTGGGTATTCATCATTATCATAATACATATTATAAAGCACTTTAAGTTTTATGAAGCCATAAAAAGACAATCTAATTGGAAAACAGACCACATAAATGACTATAATTTCTCCTACAATACCTTCTCTCAATTAGTGCTAATTAAAAAATCAAACCATTTCTGAAGTGTTCTAAGCCAGGTGTAATACTTTTCATCTAAGCAGTATCCAATATGTATTCCTTTATTTTATTATTTACTACTCATATATATATCCCTTTTAGCACCCTAAATAATACAATACAACATGGAAGCTACTGAGACATAAAGGTCTTGGTTGTTACTTTTCTGGTAATGTTGACTAAAAATTAGGGTGCCATCACTGAAATATCCTTTATCATAACCCAAGGGGCCAGTCTAATTGAGCTCTATCCCCACCACACAATCATGAAGTTCTTGCTATACTTCATGGACATTTATCTATGAAATATCAGAGAGGCACATCAGCCTAGGTGAAATAAAAGCTTAGCCTGAGGTTAACCTGAGGTTTGGTCGGCTTCTCAGCCATGAATTAGGGCCTACTGGAAAAAGCAATGAATGGACTTAGGAGTCAGAGGAGCTGCTCTCAAGTACCTGCCCTGCTATTTACTGGCTGAGTAACCCTAGGCAAGTTATTTAACCTTTCTATATCTCAAGTTTTCTCATTGGTACGGAGAATTTGGGAGCTTTTAATAGAATCACAGAATTTCTGACTTGGAAGGGACCTTAGCAGCCATCTAATTCAACTGATTACTAGAACAAAAATCTCCACTTATAAATTTTATTATGTT
Source organism: Gracilinanus agilis (assembly GCF_016433145.1). Taxonomy (NCBI): domain Eukaryota; kingdom Metazoa; phylum Chordata; class Mammalia; order Didelphimorphia; family Didelphidae; genus Gracilinanus; species Gracilinanus agilis. Next base: position 291,510,393 of record NC_058131.1, read on the forward strand.
TTCAATCCCAAATTCTCTCCCCTCCCTCCACCTCCTCCCCCATTCATTAGAATGCAAGAAATATATGCATTGCACATATGAAATTACGCAAAACATATTTCTGCAAAGAATTTCTACATATAACATATACAACAAATGGCCACTTGGCCATTGCTTGGAGATTTCCCAAGAGAGGGAATCCATTTTTTACCTAATGAAACTTTTCCCATTTTGAGGATAGTTCTCCTTGTTAGGAATTGTTTCCCATCAAACATAGATAAATGTACCTCTTGGACACTTCTTCCCATGCTCTTAGTTCTGTTTTTTGGGACCAAACAGAACAAGTTTTGTTTTTTTTTTCTCAAATGTCAGATTTCCAAATAACTTGAAGATATCTAGCAGGTTCCTCCATTCTTCTCTTCCCCAAGCTAAGTAACCTCTTTCAATTGGTCTTCATGTGGCATGGACTCAAGGCCCTTCTCCACTTAGGAATTCAGTAGGATTACTATTTCCTTACTCCTGGAAGCTATGGCTCTTTTTATGCAACCTAAATCATATATGCTCTTTTGGTTGCCATCTTTACACTGTTGATTCTCTTTAAGATTACAACCCACTGATATTCCCTGATCTCTTTTAGACAAACTGCTGTCTAACTATACCAACCCCTTTTGTACTTGTGAAATCAGTGTGTCATGAACCCAAGTATAAAACTTTACTTTTATTTGTCTTAAATTTAATCTTTTTAGGCTCACAAATTTTTCTGCTCTTAAAATCTTAGTAGATTTGAATTCTATCATTTAATGAGGTAGCAGTTCCTCCTAATTTTTCATCACCTGCAAACCTGATAAGGCCCTCTATGCCATTATTGGAGTCATTGATAACCCTAATGCTATATATCTCAACAGCTGTCTGGGAGAAAGTGATTTATAAACTTGAATGTTCCACATATTATTATGAATGGTACTTTGTACTGCACAGAAACCAGCAACCACTCTCTAAATATTTCTCTTGGGCATGTGGAGTCACCATCTTGGCTTCCTCACCCCACCCATTACATAAATTCCCCTGAGTTTCTTGAAAGAAATCTATCTGTGCCTCATAGACTTCAAGTCATGATTATGCATATATAAATTACTTAAAAGACTTTGTCACTGGAATATCATTATTATTAGCCACACATTTCATAGCTTATATAAGTTCATCACTCAACCTAGCATTTGCCTTGAACTGTCCTCTTTAGAGCCAGAACCCACAGGAAAAATCAGCCTCTGTTCATGGGTACCTATGGAGTCATCACTATGGACTTTTGCAGGAATCTTCTGAGGTGTTGTCTCCTGAACCATGGTCATCCATCTTTGGCTCTCCTTTTTGAACAAGTCTAATCCATTCCCAATAGCACAGATCTGTGCTAGTCAATTTTTCTTCAAAATTATTTTTTGAGACTAAAATCTCACAGCAAATGAGGAAAGAGACCTGCATTCTCTGATTTATTTGTACCTAAACTAGCTTCTAGACCTTCAAACACTAGTTTGTCTTTTATCACCCCAGTATTACCCCAAATGCCAATATGAAAAACCATTTGGGACATTAGAGACTTCCAGGGAGGAGTCTACATGCAGTCTTTCGATTACATTCCCTTCCTATGCAATTAGGAATTTTCATTCTAAAATGGCACGCTGTTCCCCTTGGAGAGCTCAGCTCTCTTTGAATGAAGAGGTAGATAATATTACCCTTTTGGGGAATCTGTATATATTTTTAAACACCTTATTAAGTCAGCCTAATTTATGTGGCATCTTCAAGGGAAGTGTGGAAATCAACGTGGGGAGAATTGCTGCTTTGGCTGATGCAAAGTTAATTTGCAGAGATTTCTACCCTTCCCCCTCCCTCTTTGCCTTGCCCGAGATGCGAACACACTCGGCTGTTTCCGAAGTGACTCGGCTCTAGCCTCCAAGGGAATCGAATAGCACCCGAATATAGCCGAGACTTCCCGAGATTCAGCACCCCGCCAGTCACTGAGCTGAGCCCGGTGCTGCTGAGCTCTCGGACCCAATCGACTTTTCTAGCCTCAGCTGGGCGCTGTCCACCACTCTCAACGCCTGAAACCCAACGTAGCTCTCGGTTGCACTGGCTTTTAAAGGGCCCGGGAACCTGTCTCCGTAGATTTAGAGACTTAAAAAAAAATCTTGCTTATTGTGATTTATTTGAAAGAGTGCATTAAATAACCTGCCATGCAAATGCAGCATGCACCTTGTTTGTTGCAAATAGAAACTCCCTAGGCCCCACTTTTCAAATTCACTTAGGTTGTAGACAGATAAGCCCCAAGCCAAATTAATCATGGCTCCAGAGGGGTGCAGCAAGCTGAGATGCCCCCTACAAAAAATCCCCCCCCCAAGAGGGTTCTCGTGCAAATATAGCAATATGAAAAACAGATGGGAATTTTTAAAGAGCTGCTTCACGGTACAATCATGGCGCCGCCTCGAACCAGCTTGTCATGCCAGTTATACGTGCAAGATTGGGGCTTTAACTACCCCCCCCCCATCTTAGTTCTGAAATTTCGAACAGGCTTTCTCCCTCACCCACCTCCCCAAGAAAGAGATTTTTATTTTCCATTGTTTTCCTGCGGGATGCAATTACTTCAGCTATTCTGTCAAGTTGAAAAATAATCATTTTTGTTTACTGCATAGCAACCCCTAATTAGGAACCCTGTGTATGTGTAAAGGTGTCACAGCAAACCGATGTGGAAGCCTCACTAAACGGTCTCAAACGAACTCCAAATGGGGAAAATAACGGAAGTAGCAAAGATACAAGATTAGTGGTAGAGAACAGGGCACAAAAATCCCCACACCTCCACCTTCTAAGCCCCCTCCCCCAAATCTAAAACAAACCTGCCCTAGAACTCCCCAAGAAATGCTTGATGTCAGGAGCAAGGAACAATAAAGAGTGTGTGTTCAGAAGGAGGGTGAGGCTTTTATGGAAATTATGAGATTTTCTTTCACTTAAAAAATAATATTAATAAAAAAAGGAACATTCCTATCAATAGCCAAAATGGATTTCTGACTAGCTAATTAAGGAAAGACTGACCCTTTGGGCAAAAGGGGATTTGGGATGGCATTAAGGCTTGTCTTAAATCTACATTGTAGGTAAATTTATATATAACATACCTTATTCAGCAAACAAATAACATAAGTGCAATGAAGCTAACCCAGCTGCCCATGTCAAGAGATCAAACATCAGGGAGGGTGGGGGCCGAGTGGAAAGAGCTGAGAGATAGAAAGCTGACATTAAGCTTAATTGACACTGGTCTGTTTGATGGCTCTGCCCTGGTTACATCTGTGCCATTCACATCAGCCTGGAAAGCCACCCACTCTTCTCTTCTCATCTTGACCCCCTCCTCTCCCACCCCATGGGGGTATACGTGTATGTATATGTATACGGAAGAGAGAGAAAGCTAGAGATAGGGAAAAAAAACCCACAACCTCCAATTCAGCACCAAAATCATGAACAGCAGACACTTGATTTTCCATCCAGAGCAAAAGACAAGGTCCCCTCCCCTCCATCTTCTAGGCAAGCCCGAAATAAATCCCTGCCACAGGTGCAGCTGTGAGAAGGGGAGGGGAGAAAAGGGTGGAGGATGGAGGGGGTAGGAGGGGATAGGGAAAAAACACCCCACTAGTAGGAAATAACATTCACAATATTGCCAATAGTGATGATGCTCTGATCAATATGGCGGACATTGTCATTCATACAACTACGGCCCCCACCATCATCCTTTCTCCTCACCCCTCCCTAAGAAACACCTCTCCTGGGAGATGGGATGGAGGGAACAGAAACACCCAAGGTGGGAAGGGTGGTAGAGGGGGAGTCAAAGTGTTATGTGTTTGTGAGCAAGAATTACAAACAGGGCCTAAGGGAAAGCTGGAAGAAGAGTAAGGGAAAAAAAAAATAAAATCCCAATACAATAGGGACTTACTTCATCTGCTTCACAATGGTGCTTTTGCCTGATTCTCCAGCCCCTGTAGGGACAGACAAAAAGGGAAAAAAAGCTAGTCAGTGTCAGGCTAGAAGAACTGGGAGATTACATTGGGAGAAGGAAGGGAGCAGCTGGACTAAAGGATGCAGGGGATCAGCTTTTTTGGCTGAAGACTCGTGTGTGCAATGGCTTAGTTATCTTGTTGCAAATCTAATAAGGGAAAGGTCTTCCTGGACTCAGGACAAGTCTTTCTGGACACAAGACAAGGGGAGAAGGGTGAAGAAAGGGGTGAAATACAGAGGTGGCAGTGGGGGGGCGTTGTTTGGAATAAGGTGGCAGTAGGACTGTTCGGGGGACTAGTGGAGTGGGGTGGGGGTGAGGAAGTGGCCAAGGCTCTCTTACCCAGCAAGAGTAATTTCACGTCTTTGGCGGCGCTGATGCCATCCTCTTTGAGGTTTTTCTCAATCGCTTTGCTCCTCTCCAAGGCGGCTCTCTCCTCTGCGCTCAATGTACATCCCATCGTGACACTCAAAACAGCCCGCACGCCTCGGCTGGCACGGTTCCCCTGCTCGGCTTGACCCCCCCCCCCCCCCCCCAATATTTATTTTTGTCCTTTTAAAAATCGCTAATTTTCTTTCCTTCCTTCTTGTATTTTTTTTTCTTTTATAAAGAGATCAACTCACACAAATACACAAAAAAATGCAGCCCCTCCC
>NC_058131.1:291515297-291562947 GCF_016433145.1 Gracilinanus agilis
AAAAAAAAAAAGAAGGGGAAAAGAGAGCCTGGAAGGGAGGGGGGGATGAGAGGGAGGGGGGAGGGAAGGAAAAAAGCGGAGTGCGCGAGTGCGCCAGGGGTTCTAGCCCACACCGCACAGGCTCGCCAGCCTCAATGACGTCAGTAGGGACGCGCGCCTGCCCGCCCTGGGGCTCGCGAACGGGTTGCTTCGCCGGGCCCTGGGGAGGGGGCGCGAGCGAGCAAGCACGCGCGCGTGCGCGCGCGAACTCAAGAACTCGGCGCGGCCCTGAGAAGACGGAGGGCGGAGTCTCGGGCCCAAACGGGCGCGCGCTCCAGAACGCGCCCTTGGCTCCCCTGCCCGGCCCCTCCCCGCCCTGCTCTCTCCTCCTCGTTCTCAATGGAAGAGCTGCGGCGGCGCAGAGGCTGTGTAGCAAGGGGGCTGGCGGGCACTGGGAGGGAAGGAAGCTGGGCAGGAGTTCTCAGGCCTCCTCCCTCCTCTTCTCTCACTTCTTCTGCCTTCTCTTCTGTATTATCCTTTTCTTCTTCCCCTCCTTTCCCACCGCTGATGTTGTATTAGCAAAGACCCAGCCACACCAGCTGAATGGAGGCACATTTTATGTCCAAAGTCACTTTCTGATGCTGCTTTTTTTTTTTTCCCCTGAAAGTTTTCCATTAGTTCCCTGGTGAAGATTTGACTTTACTCAAAGTCTCTAGGCCATCTGGAGAAGCTCCAAGAGTCGGGGAGAGGGTCAGAGGTTTAATACTAGAAGGCCCTGCAGAGATTATCTATCTAGTCCAGTGATGGTGAACCTTTTAGAAACAGAGTGCAGGGCCCCATTCCCACCCTATGTCCCATCAAGTGCTAGGTGCACCCTGCCCCCTTTCTTCCCCCACACAGGGGAGAGAGGAAGTGCTCCCACTGGGTTGCTGGGAGGAGGGGTGGGTGAAGTGAGGAATGTCCTCAGTAAGGGTAGAAAGGGGGAGAGGAGGGCCCCAAGACTCAGCTCCCCTCTACCTCTGCTCTATGTGAGCCACCCACCTTACCCCATGTGCTCTCCCATTGGACTGCTGGGCAGAGATGGGGGTATGTGTGAAAAAAATGTCATCAGGCAAGGTGGAGAGGGGAAAGAGAGAAGTCCCCTCCCCCTTTTCTAATAACAAATGTGCACCTGTGCCATAGGTTTGCCATCACTGATCTAGTTCAACCCAGATAAGGAAACTGAGGCCCAAGGGGGCCTCAGGGGCCATTCTAGTCCAGTCTCATTGTTTCACAGATGAAGAAACTAAAGTTTACAGGGACCTTGGAGGCCATTTAGTCCAATTCCCCTTATTTTACAGATGAAGAAACTGAAGCCCAGAAAGATAAAGTGTTTTAAGATCATAGAAAAAGAAGCAGAGCTGGAATTCAAACCCAAGTCTTCAGATTTATAGTTCATACAACACTGCTAACTGGATGGAATCTCTGATCATCTAAGGAAACCTTTACTTTAAGGAAATCGAGGCCCAGACTGGGTAAATAAACTTCTCAAAGCTTGAATGTCAGAACTTGAAGGGATTTTGGATCATAGATTTCAACCTATTCATGACTGACTAGAAAGAAGAGACTTGCTTCCTCTTAGTTCTGTGGCAGATCAGTGTCTGGAACTCAGGTCTCCTGTCTCCAAACTAGGCTTCTTTTACAAGTTTCTAAGAATATAAAGACATTCTTCACCATAAGATAATGAGAATATCAAAAAATATTTATGAAGTGCTTACTGTATACAGTACCCTGGGGATGGTACAAGATTTTAATAACAGAATTTTTGCCTTCAAGGAATTTCCAGTCTGGTTTAGTGCTACATGCACAGAAAATGCTTTAATGTTTTTTTTTTAAACACTTCTTGACTTAGCCATTTGGTTTGGGTAAAGGAGATTTAATTTTGACAAATTCAAAATTCAGAGCATTTGAGTCTTCCACCTAAAAGGAGGTTTTTCTGAGGTAGATTCTACTTTCCATAATTACTCTCTTATGCATCTTTCTCCCCTTCATTTTTCTCATTCCCAATAATGATTGATTGTTGGGTTAATCCATCAAAATATGTAACTGATCTAATATTCTACAAACATGTGAATATCCCACAAAATAATTGGGCTTATTTTTTGAAGAAGCTTATTCCAAGTGTAAAACTTTTTTATAATTACTTTACAGATATAGCCTCTTAGATCTTTCCAGGAGAACTTGACCAATAGGAAAGGCTTCAGGGAGGATGTAAACTAGTGAAAATATTGTCAGGAACCCTTGGATGTTGTCATGACCCTAAAAACAAATCTATTTGCTTCTTTGCGACTATAAAAGCAGACACTCCTATTTTGGAAATATAAACACTGATAACCAAAATAAAGGTCTGGGAATGTTTGGGCCCACTCAGAAGAAAACTATTGTGAAGAAGAATTTTAGCATATTGGATTATACATTGTGAGAGATTTACCAAAAGATATGGACAAGTCACATAGTATGAGAAGGCATGAATGGATTGCTCTAGTGGAGGGAGGAAGTACCCAAATCAATTTGATCTCAGATCCATTATACCATTGAAGTCATGATTCCTGGTACAGATGTACCTCATTTTATGAAATGGCTTACATTCTCAAATGTTATATATTACTATATAACATACATGTTATTCTTGCTATATGTAAATATATTATATTAAAGGGAGATTAAGCTATTCAATAAAGAATCCTTTTGTAAAGTGAAGATTTAGACCTTAATTTATCATCTTTGCTTAAAGTGGGAATACACTTGTATAGTTCCAGTCTTCAGAGAAAATCACTAGCAATCATAGATTATAAATTAGATTCCAAATGGTACTTGTCTAAGAGAATTTGTTGCCCTTTTCAAAGTAGTGATGCATATATATCAAATTGGAAACTTTTTTTATTTCACCTTGCACGTAGAAACCCTACAGGGATGCATCTTAAGAACAATAAGTTCAGGGGGCAGCTGGGTGGTTCAGTAGATGGAGAACCAGGCCTAGAGACAGGAGGTCCTAGGTTCAAATCTGGCCTCAGACACTTTCAAGCTGTGTGACCCTGGGCAAGTCACTTAACCCCCATTGCTTAGCCCTTACCACTCTTCTGCCTTGGAGCCAATACATAATATTGACTCCAAGATGGAAGGTAAGGGTTTAAAGAAAAAAAAAGAATCATAGGTTCATGGGGCAGCTAAATGGCATAGTAGATAGAGCGCCAGGCCTGGTGACAGATGTTCCTGGGTTCAAATCTGGCCTTAGATACTTCCTAGCTTTGTGACCTTGGGCAAGTTACTTAACCCCAATTGCCTTTAAAATATATGTTCATAGATATCATGCTGGAAAGGACCTAGGATGGCAAGGACTAAAAGATATGACTAAGTCATTATTCTATTGCAGGAAATAATGACATTTTATATTTGAATTAAAGATCTGACTTGTCACCTATCATTTATTCATTAACACTATTTCTTGGATAAGCACTGGCCTAGAAATCAGAAGAGATGGATTCTATTCTAGACTTTATTGGCCTTAAGTAAATCCTTTCTTTCACTGGGCTTCGTTTTCCTTATTTTTAAAATGAAGAAGTTGGACTAGTTTGGCCTTTCCTGTTCCAAAGTTCTATGATTTTTGTTGTTGTTTGGCTTTATGGTGTATGCCAATGAGAAATCTAATTTGCATGATAACAACAAAACATCCCTCACTCCTATGTTTTTCAATTCTCATATTAGGCCTGGTAGAATAAAAGAATAAACTTGTGTTTTAAGAATTTGGTTTGGATTTTTTTGAGGGGGTGTTTTAATATGAATAAGTGCACTATTATTGTCATTTTTCTTTTTACAAAGCCACTTTAATATCTTAATTTAAAGTATTTGTCCTTTATAAAATACTGTGTCCATGAAGCACTTTACAAAATAGTATGCTACATGTATTCTGTATAATAGAAACCTCAAAAGAGCTCACAGTCCAGAAACAGAGTTCAGGAATACCTTGCTTTATTACAAATGGAAGGTTCGTGGCAGCCCAGCAGGTCTGCCTGTTCCTTTCTTCCAACAGCTTCTGCTCACATTGTATCTCTATGCCACATTTTGGTAATTCTCAAAATACTTTAAGCTTTGTCATGGTTATTATATTTGCTATGGTGATTTATGATAAGCGATCTTTGATGTTACTATTTTAATTGTTTTGGGATGACAACCAGCCTCATTCATGTAAGACATCAAACTTATTTCATAAATGTTGGGTGTGTTCTGCATACTCCACCAACTGTCCATTTTCCCATCTCTCTCCTTCTCCTTAGGCTTCCCTATTCCCTGAGATACAATTATACTAAAGAATTTTACATAAACTTGGTTGATAAAGCAGTGGCAGCGTATGAGAAGATTAACTCCAATTTTGAAAGAAGCTCTACTATGGGTAAAATGCTATCAAACAGCATCTTGTGCTACAGAAAAATATTTTGTTGGAAGGAAGAGTCAATCTATGAGGCAAGCTTCATTGTTGTCTTATTTTAAGAAATGGCTACAGCCATTCTAATCTTGATCAGTCAGCAACCATCAATCAACAATGAGGCAAGACTTTGCAAGCATGAAGATTTTTTGAAGGCTCAAATGATTGGAGCATTCTTTAGTAATAAAGTATTTTTAAATTAAGGTATGTACATTGTGCTTATTAGTTTTAAAAAACCTTACCTTCTGTCTTCGAATCAATACTCTGTATTGGTTCTAAGGCAGAAAAGCAATAAGGGCTAAGTAATGGGAGTTAAGTGATTTGCCCAGGATCACCCAACTAGGAAGAGAGTGAGGCCAGATTTGAACCTACAGCCTCCTAACTCTAGGCTTGGCTCTCAATCCACTGAACCACCTAGCTACCCCTGTGTATTGATTTTTAGACATAATATTATTTTATACTTAATAGAGTACACTAAAGTATAAACATAACTTATATGCACTGGGAAACCAAAAAAAATTATTTTCTCTCTTTATTGTGATATTTGCTTTATTGTTGTGGTCTGAAATAGAACTAGCAATATCTCTAATATTACTAATTGTGTAATTATGGGCAAGTCACTTAACCCCTACTGCCTAGCCCTTACCATTCTTTTGCCTTGGAACTAATGCTTAGTACCCATTTTAGGACAGAAGACAAGTATTAAAAAAAACCCAATAAACATTATTCTGAGAAAGAGACTATGACACCAGAAAGGGTTAAAAACTCCTTGTCTAAAGAAACATTTTTGCCAGATAGGTTTACATTAAAATTTATATTTTCTGATCTTCATTTAAAGAGGAGTTGAGTGTAATGTTTGAAATTTCTCTTTAAAAGGAAAAAAAACTTAATTAAGTAGCTTTTTAAAATTTATATCTGGCTTTTAATTGATTCATACATTCTATGGGTCAGTGATCTTTAATAGAAAAATGGTTCGCCAGCTAAGTGTGTTATATTGAAATTATTTTTTAAGAAAATAATTGTTTCTCACACAGTGTAGCAGACTGGCCAATATGGCAGCAAAGTGATAAATGTTGGAGGGGAGGTGTCAAAATTGGGACACTAATACACTGCTGTTGGAGTTGTGTATTGGTCCAGCCATTCTGGAGGGCAATTTGGAATTATGTGCAAAGGGCTTTAAGAGAATGCCTATACTATATCATTGACCTAGTCATGCCATTGCTGGGTTTGTAACTCAAAGAGATAATAAGGAAAATATGTGTACAAAAAAATTTATAGTTGTGCTCTTTGTGGTGGCAAAACAACAACAACAAACAAACTGGAAAATGAAGGGTGTCCATCAATTGGGGAATAGCTGAATAAATTGCAGTATCTGATGGTGGTGGAATATTATTGTGCTAAAATAAATAATGAACTGGAGCAATTCCATATGAACTGGAAAGACCTCCAGGAATTGATACAGAGTGAAAGAAGCAGAACCAGGAGAACATTGTACACAGAAACTGATACACTGTGGCCCAATTGAATATAATAGATTTTTCTACTAGCTGCAATGTAATGACCCAGGACAACCCAGAGGAACTTATGAGAAAGAACGCTATCAACATCCAGAGAAAGAACTGTGGGAGTAGAAATGCAGAAGGAAAACATATGATAGATCATGTGGTTCAATGGGGATATGATTGGAGTTTTGATGTAAAAAGATTACTACTGCAAATATTAATGACATGGAAATGATTTTGAACAATGATATATGTATAACCTAGAGGAATTGCTTGTTAGCTCTGGGAGGGGGGATGGAAGGTGGGAGAGGGGAATCATGAATCATGTAACCATGGAAAAATATTCTAAATTAAAAAAAGAAAACAATTGTTTTTACTGAGGCTGTTGCCTGAATAAATGAAACCTTGTGAATTTGTGTTGTAAGACAGATTGCTTTTTAAAATTTATTGAGACCACATAAGTTATTAGACCCTGCATAGACCAAGCACACAGTATATGTGAAGAGAATAAGAATTTATATAGTATCTACTATGGGTCAGATACGTTAAGCACTTTACAAATAAAATGATCCCTCACCTGCCACAGGAGTTCCAGAGACCGCAGAGATAGGTGAAAATCCTAGAAGTAGCAGCATTATATTTATTTTATTTTTTGTTTATTTATTTATTTGCTTGTTTGTTTATTTTAAGGCTTTATAAACCCTTCCCACTCTCCTATAATCCTTTTCCACACTCTTATTAACCTATAGTCACTGAGCCAATCAATGCCCAGGATACAGAACACAGCTTTGTGGTTGGTTGCCTTTTATTCCATCAGCCAATAGTGTGCTGTGTACAATTCCACGATGGGAAACTTGCACGATCTGTAGTGGCATGCTGCATTTCCATTGTGTACAGTATGGTATTCATCTGCAAAAGCCTGCAATATAGCAAAAACTCCACAATACAGAATTAAATATATATTTTAAAATACCCCATGGCACAATGAAGCTGTGAAAAGCGAACTGCAACATAGTGAGGGATGACTGCATTACTTTATGTGATCTTCAAAACAACCCTGTGAGGTAGATGCTGTTTTAAATCCCCACTTTAGAGTTGAGGCAAATGATGCAAATAATTCAAGTGACTTGCCCAAGATCATTCAGTTAGCAAATTCCTAATGCTGGATTTGAACTCAAGTTTTCTTGATTCTAGGCCCCTAATTCTATCCCTTGTCCCACCTCCCTTCTTGAGAAGGTTTTTTGACTGTTCATTTTGGAAGTAGTTTTAATTAAGTATCTCATTTGTATTCTAAGTGAAATCAAATAGAAAACTTTCCAAATTGAGAGGTAGAGGGCATATGTCTTTACTTACCTATTATCCATGGACCAGCTTCATAGTAAAAAACATAAACAAAACTAATCCCTCCCCTTCCAGAAGAATGACCTTTCACTATTTAAGATAATTTGGTTACTTTTGTCAAATACATGAAGGATTTTGTTGAAGTTTTTCTGAGGAGGAATCAGGAAGAATACTGATCATTATTCTATGTTCATGAATGACTCAACTAGAGGAAATGGAATTAAAGAAGTTTCAACTAATCAATTTATAAGTATTAATTAAGTGTCTACTCTGTGCCAGGCAGTGCACATACAAAGAATAAACCATCTTTACTTTTAAGGAGCTAATGTAATCAGTTGGACACAATTTAGTATAATTCAAGTAGTAATTATTAAGCTCCCACTTTAGTGAGGTAGGCACTGGGGATACAAAAATGAAAAATGACAGTCCCTGCTCCCCAAGAGAATTTACCTTCTATTAGGTGAACTCTACATGCACGCTGATAAGCAGAACGTAAGGTATAATGAAATGGGGGCAAGGGAAAGAACTGAAATAATATGAGAAAATTTGAGAGGGAAGAAAATTGCCTTAGCTGATGGGGAAAGGGAGATTAGAGAAGACCTTTCTGAAGTGTTAGTGCCTGGGCTGATCCTCGAAGAAAGAAGATAAGGATTTTAACAGGGAGTGCATGAATGTACAGACACAGTAGATATAACATATCCAGTTCAGGGAACAGTCTGGCTAAAACATACAGTGAATGGAGAGGGAGTAATGTAGAATCAGGCTGAGAAGGCAGGCTGGAGCCAGACTCTGAAAGGCCTTAAAAACCAGACTAAAGTGTTTCTTTTTATTCATTAGCCAAGAGGGAGGCACTGAAAGTTTTCAATTGGGTAGTAGCACAATTAAGATACATGCATTAGAGAAATGATTTTAGCAGCTTTGTGATGGAGGAATTAGAGAGGAGTGACTAGTAGTGGGGAAACAAGTTGGAAGTTATAACTCTAGTCTAGGGAATAGGTGAAGGCCTGAATGGGTGGTGGCCATGTGGATATTAAGAATAGATTGGATTTGAGAGAAGTGTGGTGGAAGCAGAATTGATTAGACCTGGCAATCTGATGTGAAAGAATGAGGGACAGGTAAGAGTTGTGAGCCTGTGTGACTGATAGGATAGACTGATAAGTCTAAGGAAGGGTTATGGGATAGGAAGAGATGATGAATTTTATCTTAGACTTTTAGAATTTGAGATGCCAATGAGATAGCAAGGTGAAGTCCAATACAAAAAAAGAGAGATTTTGTCTTTGAGCTCAGGAAAGTGAGAAATAAGGGTGTGGTAAATATATTTATATGTGTGTGTGTATGTATATATATGTGTGTGTGTGTGTTAATAATAATATTATTATTAATAATAAATTAATTAATGGAAATAGATTTATTAAACACTTAACCATGTGACAGGCACTGTGTTAAATGCTGAGGATGACAATGATGAATCAAAGAAGGACTTGACTTACAAGATAATAAGACACTGGAATGAATCCCTAAAGAAAGGTGTTAAATTTCATTTTCTGGAGACCTTCAAGAAGGGGAGAAGAAAACTGTCTGTTTTGAATAGTTTGCATTGTCATGAAAGCTGATTCAATTGGTCTCTTTAGACTTTTCTAGATTTATAATTTTAGGCCTATGAATAAACAGTTTTCAGAAATAGGTTGATGCAAATTTTGTGGAACAAATAAAATTTTTGTGGCCTCCTCATACAAGAAAACCATCTTCAAGTCCTGGTAAATTGTAGAAGTTAACATTCCTGTCTTTTGTCTATTTCTTTATGGGTAAGCAAATACTAGTGGACACTAATTTTGAAAAAAAAAAGACAGTTGAGAACTTCATTGTTAATGAAGAGTTGGTTTGAAAATAAATAAAAATATTAATTCTTTCTAGAGGTTTTTCAGTTTAATTTGGCAAGTTCTGTGCTAACCTTTGAGAGTCAGTTAAAAAACACCTATTTTTCAGAATTTGTTTTTTTACTAATAGTATTGTGTGGCAAAGATGCTCAAGATGAAGGTAATTTTGTGTGCTTTTGAATGAAGGGACTTTTATGAAAGAGCAGATTAAGGTTTGTAGGTAATTGAATTGAACTCTTAAATTATTGGAATCCATTATGTGGTTATTGGTAAGGATATCATTTAGTGAGTGCTTTGATGCTTCAGAATCCCAAAGAGAATGGATGATGTGATTTTTCTCAACTTGGATAGGAAGAACATCCTACAGGGGTACAGTTCAGGGATATGGAGTATAAAAGGCTAGGTCTAATACTTTCATGTTGGTCATAGGATTGCCAAAGAACAACTGAAGTTGGAAGAAATTTAGTCTAGATGAAATCTGCTTGACAGCCATTGGTTCCCTGTTATGTTACTTCTTTCAGAAACTCAGTTTCTCTACATGTATAATGGAGATTAAAGTCTTTTCTACGTGCTTGTTTTTTAGGTAACAGTTAAAATAATTGAGTACATATTTATAAAGTATCTATCTAGTACTTATTAAGCCCTACTGAAGATCTGCAGTTATTTTCACCCAATGGTTTATTGCATCATTCGTAATAAGTTCTTTCTATGGTCTTTTTCACACAAAAAACACAAACATTTTACATTAATCTTTTCTGGCATTTTAACTGTCTAAAGTGTTATTGCTCTATTTTTTTCCAAACTAGAATAATAGAAAACTATTTTCTGTTTTTCTCTTCAGTTCATAAGTTGGTCCTTGTGTCCTTTAGTTATGAAAGTGAATGAAATGGAGAATTTGTAGAGATATCAAGGTATAATAGAAAGCAGCTAGACTCAGAATAAGTAAGGTTAATTAGGTTGCACTCTTCTGAACCAGCAGATGTTTTTTGGTTTGATCAGATTTCAGAGAGTAACTTGAAAAGTTCTGTACAAGATTCACTCCTACCTCCCCACATCTGCTGTTCCAGGTTCTGAACTGAAGCCCAACCCAACATTCAGACCCTGAGACCCTGCCTGGGCAAATAGAGAGGTCTAACCAACCCACACCTTTTGAAATTCAAATCTGTAGTGAAGTCTGGAATTCTAGTCTAGGACAGTCTGTGCTGAAGTAGCCTGATCTGTGTGGTCCCAGAACGATACAGAAGTCCCAATCTTGGCCTGTGGCAAGGGCATGGATCCCAGTTTGGGGTGGTTGGTAAACCCAAAGTTGAGGGGCAGGGGAGCCTCCTGATCCTCTAGCAAAAGCTCAAGGTGGAGCTCCTGGACAGGGTAATCAACTGTGTGCCTGACAAAATCAAGCCCACATTGAGACAAAAAGTTTTTACCTAAGCCGAGAAGGCTAGAATTTGAGAAGTCTCTGACCAGATCAAGCAGGGAGTAAGACCAAAAGCTTACACCCAAGCCTGAGGGGAGAATTTAAGCTATCAGCAACTCAAGGGTTCACTTAATCAATAGTGGGAGATGACCCTTAGAGCTCCCAATCCTCAGGTCATCATACCATCTTGGAAGAACTGAAATGGGCAGAAACCCAGAAATAAAGCTAAGAGTAGCATCAAGGAAGGACTGAAGTTTAAGAGGGTACTCTGATCTTCAAGAGAACAGAGCCTACCTATAAAAAGTTAGGAAAAATGAGCAGACAACAAAAAAAGCACCTAACTATAAAGAATTTTTATGGAGACAAAGAACAAGATACAGACACTGAAGGGGACAGTGAAAGCAAAGTAAACACAGGCAAAGTCCAAAAGAAAAAATTGGATTGGACACAGATTCTGGAAGAGCTTACAAAGGACTTCAAAAACCAATTAAGAGAGACAGAGGAAAAGTGGGGAAGAGAAATGACAAGTTCTGCACACATTTATACTAATTTAATTCTGTGATTTGCCAATAGACTGTAAAGTACACATGGGTTTGATTGTTCCCAGAGGCTCTGAAGTACCAAGAACACAAATGGCTTCCTGGTGGGCTACTATGGCTTCCTGACACAACTCAGATGGCATTTAGGCATGTTATCTATTTCCCAAAGACTAGAGGAGAGAATCTAAACCCTGGCCCTACAGTAGGAAAAAAGTTGAATGGAACACATCTCTAATATTGAAGAGAGACAGTTCAGAGAAATAATTCTCAAAAAGTCACCCATCTTGTAAGAATTTTCAGACAATTTTACACAAAGCTTGAGGAAAGCAGAAGGAACAGACATTACTTGTCTCTCAAACTCTGAGTACTTCTCTACCCATGACCCATGAAAAGTTGAATATATACTTCATCTAGTCCTAGCCATATTAGATTTCAAAGAAGGATGGAGAGAAGGAGTGAAAGGGAAAAGAGGGAATGAATGCAAGTATTAAGTTCATAGGACAATAAATTTCAAGGTGGAAAATGACTGTTTCTTCTTAGCCATCAAGTCTGAACACCACATTCTGAAGTTGAGGAATCTGAGTTCTATAAGAAATTAAGTGAATTGCCTGAGGTCACGCAGATAAGTTATATCTACTCAGTTGAGAAAGTTAGGCTAAGGGAAAAACAGAATTAAATCCCATAGAGGAGGGGGGACACAGCTTCATTGTTCATCTTCTGTCCAAGGTGGGCTTTTTTCATTAGTTATTATCTGATTTTGACTGTTGTGACTCATATCATAGCTCCAGGTGCTGCTGATTCCTTATCTACTCTGATTATAAGCACAATACCCAGTTGGGAAGATACTTTCCTTAAGTAGAAGAAACTTTCGTATTTTGTACTGTGTATTATAATCTTTTTTTGCTTGAGTATTAAGTTAATAGCTTTCTAGTTGAAAATAAATTTCGCAACCCCAAAATAAATTACATGGGAGAGAACTCTTAAGAATTTTTAGGAAAACTAGAAAGCATTTGATAGAAAATAAGGCTTAGACCAACATCTTACATCATATTCCATTATAAATTCAAAATGGATATATCCTAAATATTAAAGATAACAAAACATTTTATAAGTGATGTAAATCACTTTTTAAAATATTTTTATTTATTTAATACATGTTTCCCAATAATATATAAAAATGAGCATTCATTTAAAAAACTTTTATTCCAAATCCTTTTCCTCTCTCCTCTCTCTCCCTCAATCCTTGAGAAGGCAAACAATATGGTATCAATTATACATGTGAAGTCATACAAAATATTTTTATATTAATCATGTTGTTAAAAAATAGACAAGACAACAAGAAAAATAAAGTAAGAAAAGAATGCTTCAACCTGCAGTCAGAGTTCATCAATTCTCTATCTAGAGATAGATAACATTTTTCATCTAGGAGCCTTTGGAATTTTCTTGGATCATTGTCTTGATCAGAGTAGCTAAGTCTTTTATAGTTGATCATCCTTACAATGTTGTTGTTACTGTGTACAATGTTCTCCTGGTTCTGTATACTTCACATTTCATCAATTCATGTCTTCCCAGATTATTCTGAAACTATCCTGCTTTCATTTCTTTAAAAAATTTTTTTGTCATTCAAAACACTTCTATATTGGTCATTGTTGTAAGAGCAAAGTCATACATAACCCCAACTCCAAAATAAAACCAAAAATACACTGATGTGAAAGATGACTCCAATAGTTCTTTCTCTGGAAGTGGATAGTATCCCCCATCATGTCTTTTAGGATCATTGCATTGCTGAGATTAGTCAAGTTTTCATAGATAATCGTCATCCAATATTGCTATTATTGTGTACAATGTTCTTCCAATTCTGCTTATTTCTCTCTGTATTAGTTCTCACAGATCTTGCCAGCTTTTTCTGAGATCATCATGCTTATCATTTCTTATTGCACAATAGTATTCCATCACCGACATGTACCACAATTTGTTCAGGCATTCCCCAACTGATGGACATCCCCTCAATTTCCAATTCTTTGCCACCAAAAAAAGAGCAGTTATAAATATTTTTGTACAAGTGGGTCCTTTCCCTTTTTTATTATCTCTTTGGAATATAGGCCCAGTCATGGCCTTACCAGATCAAAGGGTATGCACAGTTTTATCTTCTCATTATTTCTTAAAGAATAATAATATTCCATTACAATCATATTTTACAACTTCTTTAGCTATTCCCTAATTAATGGGCATTCCCTCAATTTCAAATTCTTTGCCACCCCAAAAAGAGCGCTTTAAATATTTTTGAAAGAATAGGTCCTTTTCCATTTTTCTTTGACCTTTTGTGGTATACATCTTGTAGTGATATTGCTAGGTCAAATGCTATGTATTTTTATAGTCCATTGGGCATAGTTCCATACTGTTCTCCCAAATGGTTGGTGTAGTTCACAGCTTTGCCAACAACACATTAATATCTCAATTTTTCCATTATCTCCTCTAGCATTTTTCATTTTGCTTTTCTTTCATGTTAGCCAGGTTGATAGGTGTGAGATGGTATATCAAAATTATTTTAATTTGCATTTTCTCTAATCAATAATGATTTAGAACATTTTTTTCATGTGGTTATTGACAGCTTTGATTTATTTTTCTGAAAACTGTCTGTTCAAATCCTTTGACCATTTTGGATCTTATATTTTTAAAGCTAAAGTTAGGTTGCCTTTCATCTTAGAGTCAATACCATATATTGGTTCCGGGGCAGAAGAGCAGTAAAGACTAGGCAATGGGAGTAAAGTGACTTGCCCAGGGTTACACAATTAAGAAATGTTTGAGGTTAAATTTGAACCCAGGACCTTCCATCCCTAGGACTGATTCTCAATCCACTGCTCCCAGGAGATGTATTTTTAACTGAACAAAGGCTAGAGAGAATTACAAATTATCTAGATAAAATGGGTAATTTAAATTACATTAAATAAAAAAAGTCTGCACAAATATAACTAATATAAGAAGGTAAGTGGTCTAATGA
Source organism: Gracilinanus agilis (assembly GCF_016433145.1). Taxonomy (NCBI): domain Eukaryota; kingdom Metazoa; phylum Chordata; class Mammalia; order Didelphimorphia; family Didelphidae; genus Gracilinanus; species Gracilinanus agilis. Next base: position 291,529,413 of record NC_058131.1, read on the forward strand.
AGAAAAATCTTTATATCAAATTTCTCAGACAAGGGTTTGGCATCCTAAATGTATAGACAACATACATTTATACATCCACACATGTATTTATACATATATGCATATCCATATTTAAAGTCATTCTTTAATAGTAAGTAACCAAAGAATATTAACTAATCTTATTCCTCCACTCCATACACAATCCCTGCAATCCAGTTACAATCATCTCCTTATTATTTTTTAAAGATACTCTATCTACAAGACTCCAGGTATTTTCACTGATAATAATCCAGGCCTGGAATATTGTCCTTCCTTATCTCCATCTGACTTCTCTAGTTTTCTTCAGTCCCAGATAAAATCCCATCTTCTATGAGAAGGCTTTTCTTATTCCCCTTAATGTTAGTGCCTTCCCTCTATCAATTATCTCTCATTTATTCTACATATAGCTTGTTTATACATAGTTGTGTTCATGTTCTCTCCCTCATTATGCTGTGAGTTCCTTGAAATTAGAAACTCTCTTTTACCTTTCTTTGTATTCCCAGAACTTAGCAGAATGCCTGAAATATAGATGTTTAGTAAATGTTTATTAACTGAAAAACAGTTCTCAAAAATTGCAAATTGTTAACAACTATAGTAACATTCTAAATCTCTGTTGATAAGAAAAATGTAAATCAAAACCAATTCTGAAGTTCATTCTTAACAGGTAGCCAAAGATGACAGAAAAAATATTCAAAGGGAGTTGTGGGAAGATAGATGCACTGTTGTATTGTTGGTGGAGTCATGAATTAGCATGGCCATTTTAAAAAAAGTAAATTGAAATTAAGCAAATAAAGTGACTAAAATGTTTATAGTCTTTGATCCAGAGATTCTATTATTAGGTATAAATTACCAACGTGGTCAGTGATATAAAGTCCCCATATGAATCAACATGTATATAGTGGCACTTTTTGTGGTAGCAAAGAACTGGAAAACAAAGTAGATGACCATCCTTTGGGGTTGGAGATACAGGAGAACATTTAGATTATGCAAAAACAAAAGCTAACAAGAACATTAAAAAAAAAGAAATAATAGTTTTTATGCCCAAAGGTTTTATGCTAACTGGACATGCTATTTGATCCAACACTATCACTATTAGATTTGTATTCCAAAGAGATTTAAAAAAGGGGAAAGGACCTATTTGTAGAAAAATATTTATCGAAGCTCTTTTTGTGGTAGCAAAGAACTGGAAAGTGAAAGGGTTGTCCATCAGTTAGGAAATGGCTGAACAAGTTGTGATAATGGAATACTATTGGGCTATGAGAAAAGACAAGTGGGATGATTTCAAAAAAACCTGAAAAGACCCTAATGAACTGATACAAAGTGATGTAAGCAAAATCAGAAGAACATTGCATACAGTAATAGCAACATTTTTTTGGTGAATGATTGTGACCAACACAGGTCAGCAAAACAGTAATTCAAGACAATAAAAAGTTAATAGTTTTTACATAGATTTGCTTATCAAAAGTTTAATTATTTGTTTTTCTTTTCTCCTAATTTCTGCAAAAAGTTTTTACCATCCTAGTTCCAGCTCTTCACAACCTCCCTCACCTTGACCTCTTCCCTCCCCTCAACCACTCTAAGATGACAATTTCTGTCAAGATTATTCTCAGGATTTTTGTTTATATCCAAGATGAGCAGTCGGCCCAGTCTGAGATAACTTCTACCTCCCAATGTCACTAACTATTGAGAAGGAGACCAACATAGGTTTCTTCTGAAACAATGTACGTAGCCTATGTTTAAGACCACTGAGAGTCTTGGGTATTGCTGACAAGAACTGATGTCAAAATCATACCTTTTCCACTACATAAGCAGGAATAATCAAGTCTCAAATTACATTGTAGCCAAAGAATCACTCTGCAACCTTCACATGGACTCTGGTACTTGTATTGGCATGAAGAAGCCTGGCACAGGAGCAGAAGAAAGTTTCCAGGGTCCAGCCAGATGTAATTCCTCTCTCCAACAATCCACATCCTCCAGTAAATCTCATCAGAATATATGTAAGTTACACTTTGGGTTTTACTTTCACTTTTTTAGTGGCAGAAAGCTAAACTATTCATTTGGAAAGCATTTGCTGCTAAATGTTAAGGAATGGCTAGAAAAGCCTGATTACTTTTCCAACCTTGGATTTAGCTATGTGAACTGAGAACACTTTTCTACCCACTTTATGTACTATTTGGATTAGCACTAGAGACAATGATGCCACTATAATTCAGTTCAACAAACATTAACTGTGTCTATTCCATGTTAGGCTCTCAGAATATAAAGAAAAGAACATAGGAAAAAAATCTTAAATAGTCCCTTTACTTAAGGAATTTATATTTCATGGAAGAGAGAGGGAAACACATGTCTACAGAGCAATAAATACAAAATGATATAAAGTCATTTCAATGGGGAAAGAATATTAACAGTTGAAGGGAATAAAGAGAATGTGTCTTGTAGGAAGTGTAATGATCTATACTTTGAAAGAAGTCAGAGTTTCCTGGAGGTGGAGGTGAATAAGAATCATGGGATCAAAGATAGAATGATCATGGATCCTTAATGGTCATCTAGTACAAACAACTCTCCATTTAACAAATGGGGAGCCTGAGTCTGAGATGAAAAGAGTGAATAAAGAAAAAGATTCAACAAGGTCTTAAGTGTAAAACACTAAGTTAAGCTTGGGGGATACAAATAGAAAAGTAAGACATTCCCTTACAGAGGTAGGAGCTCTGAAGGAATTCACATTCTAAGTGACTTACCCAAAGTTGCAGAGGCTGAAAGTAGTAGAACCAGAACTCAGGTCCCTGATTCCAGATCCAGGGCTCTTTGCATTGTAGCACACTACCTCCACACATGGGGAACACTAAAAAAGAGAGATATAAACTTCACATTTGTTTGAGTCTGGTTGTCCTCTCTGTCTGGTTCCTTTCTCTACCTTCACCCAAGGGGTCAATAGCCTCATTCTCCCTGCCATACAGGCAGGGTCCCTAAATCCGAACTTTATAGGGGAAAGAATCAGATAGTACTCTTAAAAAATTTGCTGATGGTAAAACCAGTAATATAATTAATATTCCCCCTTCTCTAGTCCGCCCCCCCCCCCATCTTGTGCCCCACTGTCACACTTCTATTTGCTCACCTCACCATCCAAGTAAGTGAGAATTCTGAGCCAAGGTAAAGAAAATAAAGCATGTTTGAACTAGAAATGGGAAAAGTGAGTGATGACATAGTCAACCTGCATTATTTTTTCTTTAGGGCTTCTTCTTTTCTCTTCTAAACTCTCTTACCTACTATATGGAAACAAGTATCCTTCTTTCAGGAGGAAAGAGAATGGACCTGTGATCTCTGGAGGCCCCCATGATCCCACCCCAGTTGTGCATGAGTGGATTCCTTCAACCATTCTCATATCCATGATCATAGGCTGCTCTGGGGATAAGCTCATTGTTCAGTTATGCTTCTGTTCTTCAGCCTCACATTAGGTACTAGTTGGGTCTTCTACTTTTTCCAGACTCCTAACTATAAATGTAATCCCACTAATATCTGCCCAGGAGCCTAAGTTCAAAGCAGGACTGTCCATCTTTAAACTATTTTATGTAATTATAGAATAAGCAATAGTGAAGGAATAGACAGATATTGCAGACGAAAAAGGAAACTGCTGTGGTTGTATACTGACTGGGTCCAACTGCCCCAGGACCTGGGGCTTTCCTGGTTAAGTAAGAAAAAAGTTAAACATGAACTTTGTAGAAGTGGGGCAGTTAGAGGAATTTGTCGGCTAGGTAGTCAGGGTTATCTTACTTAACCTTGTCCACTAGGTTCTGTGCTTGCTTATCATAGCCATTCTTAGCCACGTGGTTAAAATGAATGGCAGTCACTGTATAGCAAGAAATAGCTGCTTCTTTTCTAGAAGAGGAAAGCAGAGAACCACCAGTCTTAGGCTAAGTATTCAGTGGCTCTGTAAAAGACCACACGGCTTTAAGATGGAAGATGTGAAGCTGGCCACCCCTGGATCATGTGGTTCCCTTCCTTTCTGGGTCTCTTAGGTTTTCTCTGTCTGTCTGTCTGACTCTGTCTCTGTCTCTCTGTCTCTTTCTCTCTCTTCCCTCCTCCCCCTCAGAGAACTTTGTACAATCCCAGAAGTCTTCACACAGATCATGATCTCAGTGGTCAATCTAATCCTGGGAAAGTATCTGAATCTCTATGGTTACCTTGAGGCAAGGCCAGGTTCCAATGCATGGTTACAGTAATTATATTTGGTGTTCTGCTATTTCTGGGGTTTCATAGTCTTTTGATACTCTAGTAGATCTTTGATCTCACTGTCCTGGGTACTCCTTTTGGATGCAGATCACAATCCCTCTATATTTGCCTATTGTTAGTGAATCTTTCTCATGCCCGGTAAATCTTGTAAGAGAGTCTATCTCTTATGCTAGGGGCCTGGCTCGAGACCTCTGGGTATTATGTGGATACCAGTGGAGCATGTAGGCTTCTCATTGATTATCCTTTGCTCTTACTTTATGAGTAGTACAACCTTTTGTCTCATCATACCTGTTTCTTAGCACCTCCTCTATACCACTTATCCAGCACAATTCTTTTTTAGGTAATGTGTTACAACCTGTTCATTCCCACCACGTACCTCCTCTTCTTACTATCAATTTATATTCCACTACTCGCTGCCATATATCATCCCTGGGAAAATATTGATGTTAAAAAGGAAGGGCCTTTGTTTTAGGGAGAAGCTTTGGGTCATTAAAAGTACCACATAGTTTCCCAAAGGCAATCCAGCCCACTCACCTACTCCTGCTCAATTCCTGGCCCAAGTTTCATGGTGATGATATATAAATACTGCTATTTCCCCTACCCCTACCCCATCCCTCTTCTCTCTCTCCTGAGGTTAAGGCCAAAGTTGTTATATACTTAGTTCCTAAGACCTCATTCCAGACACTGTTGAATTAAGTCCACCAAAATGAATGCCATGTCCTATATTCTACCTGCTAACCCTCACTACAGTAAAGGTAACAACCAGAAATTGGAACTAGGTGGTTTTTTTTTTTTGCTATTAATGGAGTGGCTCTGAAAATCTCAGTTCCCTTGGGTTTGGAAACAGAATGACAAGAAAGAGGGTTGGGTGAAGAGGCAATAATGTTCTTGAATGATGGACAGGGCAACAGGAGTTTAGCCCAGAGCAATTTGCAGATGGCAAAGTGGCAGGGGGTAGAACCCTTAGCAGGTGGCAAAGGAGGAAAATGTTACCATTTGATTCACTCCTTGACTCTGTGTGCATCTGTTCTACTGTTGTGTGGTTATCCTTCATTTTCCTTCATGTCCACCTCCATTTCCATGCCCTTTTCAGTCCTTTTAGTCAAGAATGAATCTTTCATACTCTACGTGACCTTTGCTTCGGAACCACAGCACCTTTGTAAATAAAACAGGTAAATATTGTGAAAGGAATGTAGTCTGATTTTGATTTTCCAACATAGTTGAGATGCCAAGCTTTGGAGTCCTGGAATTTTTTTTTAAAACCCACAAACAGACAAGAAAAGTCTGTCCATATTGCCGTGTATCCCTTTTAGCACAGCAAACAGATAATGGCTTGTAATCATCACCCAATTGATATTGAGAGCATCGTTATTGTTATTTTTTAGAGGATGGGCTAGTTTGGGGAACATCCCAAGGGACTGAAGATTGGCTGGAAGAATGGCATAGATCCCAAAGTGGAACAGCCAGTGGAGACTAATAGGTGTAACGGGCATAGTTTCCTACTCCTGGGGTCTGTTCCATGTTGTTCTGCATGTGTATTTTCTTTTGGCCTGTACCACACACCTGTCTTTCTCCTAACAGTCTCTTCTGTATCCCTAGAGAATGCCAACCAACATATTCGGCCCATATTCAGTGGGTAATTAATATAGCCAGGTTCCCATTAGTGCAAATAATGAATCCCCTTGAAGTAGTTGCATTCAGATTCACCCTATTTGAAGTTATAATTATGTAAAACATGGTAATTGGTTCCAGCCCACTGGAAATATGCTATTTGAATTCGAATAATTTGACCACTTCAAGGAATTTATTATCCCCATTAAGGGGGACCAAGATGTAGATTCTCTCTTTCTGCCTTGCTGAAAAGGCCCTAGTGTAGGGATAAGCCTACATGGAGGTTTCCAGACTTGGAGATGCTAGCGTACCAGACAATAGACAAATAGAATTACACATCACAGAAAAGTAAAAGTAGAGGTGTTTGGGCTTGTTCAGTATCGAGCAAACATACTAGGTAAAATGACTAACTATGACCAAGAGGAATTTTCCAGCCTTTCCTCTGGACAATTCCAAGAGACTCAGAATGAAAAAGTATATCCATTGCCATAGAAGGAATACAGGAAATCTGACTGCATTCAAAGTGTGCCATACTTCATTTAATTTCCTCCACAATTTTTTTAAGCAATATGTATCTTATTTCACAACATGACAAACAGAGAAATACATATATCATATTAAACGACTTTTTGGGGGATAGGCGAGAAGTATGAGGGAGGGGAATAAAAAAAAGAATGAGACAATGAGATAGCTAAGATGAGAATTTGTTTCTCTTGGATAAGCATACTTATTTTAATTTGTTAAACATTTATAACAAATCACACATATTATATCATTGTTATATTACATATTATGTTACAAATAAAACAAAAATAAATGGTAACAAAGGAAAGGCAACCAATGTAGAAAATGCTTCAGGACTTGGGCTTTGAGGGTTATTAGGATAACTTCAAAATTCTGAGTGCTATGGCATTTATCCTGGTCAGAACATATTTGGGGTATTGTATCCAGTTTGGGGCCTCACATTTTAGGAAGAATATTTATAAGTTGGAGTGTGCCCAGAGAAGAACAGTCAGGATGGTGAAAATGAGCCAGGACACTGGTGGCGCTACTAGGGAGAAGGATGTTGAGTTGACTACCCATACTTCCAGTATACCAAAAGGCTACTGACTTAAGAGTTAATTTTGCCGTCGACTAGAATGATTATGGCTTCAGCATGTGAGCTCATGCTATATGAGGTTCCATTGTTTAGCACAGAGAAGAGAAGACTTTGGGGAATGGAGAACTATTACTGTTTTCAAATATTTTAAGGTGGTCTTGTAGAGGAGGATCTAGACTTATTTTGTTTGATACCCAGAAAGTCAAAGAAAGGGAGCTGCAAGGAAGTAAATTTAGGCTTGATGATAATTAAGACAAAATTTCCTAACATTTTAAAGATCATTGATTACAGATCATTGTTTTATAGGTGTAAGGGACCACAGAGTTTCCCAAGTCCAATCCTCTACCCTCTCATTTTTTTAAATGAGCAAACAAACTTAGATAGGTTCAATGACTGGCCCAAGATCCCACAGGTAGTGAGTAATAGATTTATGATTAAAACACTGGTCCTCTGGCTCCAAATTCAGCATTTTCTCCTGCTGTTCTATATTGCCTCTTTAAAAAGCTATCCAGAAGTGGAATTAGGCTGATTCCAAAAATAGTAAGATTCCTTTTATTAGAAATCTTCAAGTAGCAGCTGGATGACCACTTATCAGGTCATGATTCAGGCAAGTTGAACAAGACAGCCTTCTAATTATGAAATCTACTATTATGTGATCCATTTCAGAATCTTTTGGGTGAGAGTAGGGGGGAAGAGTTCATCCAACAATCAATCATCCAACAATTATTTATTAAATGCCTACTATGGGTGAGACATTGTGTTAGGTGCTAAAAAAAACAGAAGTAATAGAATAATCTCTGGCTCCAGGGAGCTGATCGTGGAGGAGACAATGTATACATATAGAAATATATACAAAATAAATACCATTAAGAACTAGAATTTGGAAGGAAATAGGGTAGGGAAAAAAGCATTTATTAAATACCTACTAAGTGATGGGCATTGTGCTAAGAACTTTACAAATATATCATTTGATCAGTAAAGGCTTTATATTGTGGGCAAAGCTTTAGCTAAATCTTAAAAGAAGTAAGGGACTCTTTCTGGGGGAGAGGAGGAGAAAGAATGTTCCACTAGAATGGCCAAATGAAATGACATGAAAGTGGGAGATAGACTGCTTGTATGAAAACCTAAGAGAAAACCATTTTTCCTGGCACAATAGAATGTGGGAAGGGGGTTGTTTTGTGATGAGCCTGAATAGAAAGCCAGATTGTAAAGACTTTTAAAAGTAAAATAAGAATTTGTGTTTTTCCTTAGTAAGATATGGACATTTCATATCCCAGTTTCGGCAACTCTAGAGACCTGTTTATTGAATCAATCAGAGGTATAGGCTAATTGCATAGTAAGCCCAAATCAATGGATCGAAGTTTTTATGGTAGGTTCAAAAAGTTCTTATTGATGATTCTACACAAGAAATGTATTCCAATTAGTTGAGGAAACTTGGTCATGACTTGTGGGTGGTCTATAAAATATGTGCACCAGTTTAGAACTAGAAGCTTAGTGATTGTTTCTTCCAGCCAAGCTCTTGAGAAGTCACTTGGTGAGGTTGGTAGATTATGGTGGCCTTAGCTAGCTTCAGTCTCCATAACCTGTCTTCCCCTTATTGGAGAAGTACCTCTTGAATTTTGGGGGTCTGGAGGATTTGTACTTTCCCCCTCATTGGCTAGCAGTATTTCTGGGTTAGCAACAGCTTTTGGTAATGTATGTAGCATTTGAGGACAGATTAAATGTGATAATAAAGGAAATTTCAAGGCCTTACAAGGGATCCAGCAGCAAAGTTATGTTATACCCAAAAGGGTGCTTATTGCCTGAAGAGGAATTTCATGAGTGTCCATTGAAGAGGAGAAAAAGACTTCCAGAAACTAGAGCTGTGACTTACTCCCTTTGCCACGTGTGCTTTAAGATGGAGTCTACTTTGCTATGGTCTCTGCACTTGTGGTGTACCACACATAGACTTTTGGAAGGTTGTTTTGTACTACACCAATAAATATGATAAGTTAATTAAGTTTGGTTGACTAATAAAGGTTGATTGATAATCTTTAGAGGAAACATGCCAGTGGGCATGTGTGAACTATTTCATTGGGAATCCTACTCCCTTCAACTAATTAGATTTCACTTGAGGGGATATAGTAGCTAGCTGAAATCTGAGTACCCAACCTTCCAATTCAGTGAGGGTTGAGAGAGCATGTGCCACACTTAGGCCATAGAAAGCCAGTTGATTTTATTGAATAGGAGAGTGACATGGGCAGATCTATGATTAAAGAAAATTACTTTGGCAACTGCAGGGAGGAGAGATTGGAGTAAGGGGAAATAAAGTAAGGAGGCTAGTTAGCTGGCTGTTGCCTCCTAATTGTCCAGATGAGCCCTGAATAGTGCTTGAATCAATCACACAGGTAACTGTGTAAGTAGTGAGAAGAGGGCAAATGCAGGAGATATTTTAAAGGTAGAAATGACAGGATTTATCAATTGATTGGATTTTGTGGATATATATTTGACATGTGAACTCATGGGACCTAGAGCTGGTAATGACATTAAAAATGACAGTACATTTCTTTATTTTGTAAATGAAGAAATTGTGGTGAAAAGAGTAAAAGTGTCTTGTGCAAGATTACATAGTAAAAAAGTAGCAGAGCCAGGAGTTAAACCAGGGCTGTCTGGCTCTAATGACAATTCTCCTTCCAGTATACTTTATTGTTGATCTTAGAAGCAGGGTTCCAAGGTTGGAAGATTTTTTTAAAGGAAGCTTTCTTATATAGAGACATTGCTGGCAGAATAATAATTCTCAAAATCGCCAAAGCATTATCCTGGGGACATTGTACCCAAGGCTTAGGCTTATAGGATGCAAGTTAGCTGAATGTTGCTTATGTGAATGCTATAAATTGCTGTTAATACTCAAGGCTTAACTTAGGTGTGGGTTTCATGCAATCTTAGACTCATGGTCTTGTTACTGGAGAAGGGCCTGGGAAATGAACTCTTTAGCTGGCAGAGGTAGGAGAAAATCTGGCACCTGTTAACTTTCTATTAAAACTTTGCCAGTATTCAGGGTTTATTAGACATTCCACTATCTTAGGGAAATGAGATCAGAGTCAACTCTATATGAATGATGGTATTCACCTTCTAACCAAGCTGGAGAATAACCAACCAATTAGTCAGAAAATATTCATGGAACACCCACTTTGTATAGAGAACTCCAAGAGACCCATAAACAATATGGAGAAAATACTTCAATCTTTTCTAATTCTTTTCTTAGGGAATTTTCTTAGGTTATTTCCTTTGTCCCTGTTATACTCTTTTATGTTTATTTGAGAATATGCCATACTCTACTATAAAATTATAAGGAAGTTGAAAGGAGAAACTGTGCCAGAGCTATCTTTATATTTTAAGGGTCTAATACAGCATCTTGAATATGATTGGTATTTGATAAATGTTTATGCAATGGAATCAAATTGAACATAATTGAAGGTAATTACACTTAAGACCACCTAAGATGGACACTGGGTATGGGAGAATCTGAACGGGAAATAGTCTAGTTTAGTGTACCAAAGGAAAGTGCTTTAAATTAGTGGGATTTGTTATTGCTGTTGTTATTATTATATTATCAACTAGCTTACTCTTTTCATATATTTTTGATGATGTTCAAATAGAAATGGTCCTGGGGCATCTTAATATCCTGCTGTGATTCCTTCATAGTTAATGTTCTGCAGAATATTACAGAGATGGTAAAATACTGCCTTTTTTATTGAATTACTATCTTTGGTTATTATTTTTGCTTTATTGGATCTGATCATCTTACTTCTCTGCTCAAAACATTTCAATGACTAATAGTTACCTTTTGAAGAAACTCCTTAGTCTGACATTTAAGGCCATTCACAAACTGGGTCTGGGCTACCCCCTCTAGACTTATCTTATGATTTACCCTACATATTTTCTATTCTAGCCAAACTAGACCACTTACCTTCTTCTGTCCACTCCCAGCATTTTTCTGCCTTTCAGCCCTTGCTCTTGCTACTTCTGCTACCTCAAATGCCTCCTTAATCATCAAAAGCTCAGAGCAAATGCTAGCTTCTCAGAAGCCATATGTGATGTTTCCAGTAGGAAATGGTCTTTCCTTCCTTAAACTGTGCATTTATATTTTGGTTACATCCTTCTACACTGGCAACATTCTTTTTTATACTAGAGGTATTTTTGTGTTGGTTTTCTCTCAATACTATAAGATAAACTTAAGGAACTTAGGAACTGATTTCTTTTTTCTTTGTATCTTCTCCAGTGTCTAGTGCAAGGCTCTCTGGTAGCAGATTTTGAGTAAATGCTGAATTGAGACTAATAATGTATTCCATGTGCCTTCACCATGAAACTTTAGATCAGGGCTTCTTTGTGTGTCATAGAACCATTTGGAAGTCTGGTTATAACTTTAAGGTAGTTTAATAATTCTCAAATTGCTTTTCCTGGATCTTTTTTCTAGATCAGTTGTTTTTCCAATGAGATATTTAATACTTTCTTCTATTTTTTAATTCTTTTGATTTTGTTTTATTGTTTTTTGGTGTCTCGTGAAGTCATTAGCATCTAATTGCTCAATTCTAATTTTTAAGACTGATTTTCTTCCATGACCTTTTGTTACTTCTTCTCCATTTGGTTATTCTTCTTTTCAAGTCACTCTTCTCTTCATTTAATTTTTTTGTTTATTTTTCCAGTAGGTCAATTTTGGTTATTAAGATACATTTTTCTTCCTTACCTGCTTGTATCCCTTTTTATAGTTGCTCAGTTTTGCTTTTTAAGCTGTTTTTTCTTTTCCCTATTTTTCTTCAACTTGTCTTATTTTTTTTATTCCTTTTTGAGTTCTTCCAGGGTGTTAGCTCAATTTCCAGGTTTTTTTTTTTTTTTTAGGTTTTGCTTGTATTTTCTTGGATCTTGGCATCCTCTGCTGACTCTGTTGTTTGTTCTTTATTCTTGTAGAAGCTTTCCATAGTTACCTTCTTTCTCTATTGTTTACTCATATTTTCAGTCTTTTCTTCTTTTTTTTTTGGTAGTTGTTGTTTTTTGCCTGTGGATTGTAAGCTTGTTGAGTCTCTCTTCTCTGCTAGTTTACTGGATTAGGTAGATTACCGTTATTCTGCCTTGGAGTAAGTCTTAAAAAGTTTCTCTCCTTGGAGGTATCCTTTTGTATGTGTAGCCTCACCCTGGGATCCAGGCTTTGCCTATGCTCTGCTTCTCTGGGTTATGCCCTAAGGGTGTCTCTACTGCTGTTATGCAGTATGTTATGGAGTCTTGAGAGTACCCAGTGCTATGGACCTCCAGACCTCACTCCCATGGTCTGATGCTTTAAGGGGTGAGTATGAGGTGTTCCTCTGTTGGTATGGTCCCCAACCTGGGATCCTGGCATTGCCTATGAACTTGTTCTGAGTCTGCTGTGGTAGGTCTGGGGTTGATTGGCCAGCATTTTTCCAGGTGCAGTTTTGCTTCCAGTTCTCCCCCTTATCATGGAAATCCACTCTCTCTGCCTACTTTTCACATTGTGTTCAGTGGGGAGCCGCAACTCATCCTGTTCTGATTTTTGTCCTTTTGAGGCACCCTTTAAAGATATGTTTGGAAGAATAGTTTCAGGCTTTTGCTGTTACTTGGCCACCATCTTGGCTCTGCCCCGCTATTTGGAACGAGAAAGCCAGTGGATAGGTATTCAGAATAATAGCTTTAGTGAAAATAAAATACAAAGGATTAAAAATGAAACCAATTATTTTGCAACAGTTATCAAAAAAAATAAAAAAACCTTAAGTTTATGGTCTGCAGGTTAATAGCTCTTAAATACAAGGCTATAATTTTGAGGGGGAAAATAGAAAGGAAAACAAAATGAATTACTACTATATTTTTCTTTAAGGACCAGAAATGTGCTGATGATACACTATTCTAGATTCCAGTGGATAGAGTGCTGGGTCTAGAGTCAGAAAAACCATGAGTAAGTCACAAAACATTCTATTTTCTTTAGTTTCCTCAAATGTAAATTGGGGACAATAACAGGACCCAACTTCCATAGTTGTTGTGAGGATAAAATGAGATACTATATGTAAAGCACTTAGAACAGTACCTGGCACATAGTATGTGTTATGTAGGTGCTTATTCCTCTTTCATTCCTTTCCCTTCCCCCATGTACAAGCATTGTTTTCCAAACTCAGCCAAGAATCACACTTAACAGAAACAAAAAAGATTCAGTCTTTGAGAACACTGTGTCATCTCCACTAAATTTCTACCCTAATGCTTCTATATTATGGAAAATGAGTCTGATTTCCTAGGCTCCCATAGGATTATAGTCCCCCAGAACTGGCAGGTACCTTATAGGCCATCTAGTTCAAGCCTTTTATTCTACATTTGGGGAATCAAGAATAATGATGTGTAATACGGACTGACTTGGCCAAAGTCACATAAATAGTATCAATTAAGATAGTACTAAAAGAACTTAAGTTCTAGCAAGTTTTTTTTAAACCCTTACCTTCCATCTTGGAGTCAATGCTGTGTATCGGTTCCAAGGAAGAAGAGTGGTAAGGGCTAGGCAATGGGGATTAAGTGACTTGCCCAGGGTCACACATCTGGGAAGTGTCTGAGGCCACATTTGAACCTAGGACCTCCTGTGTCTAGGCCTGGCTCTCAATCCACTGAGCTACCCAGCTGCCCCTGTCTAGCAAGTTTTAAAAAGCTTAAAAGGCTTTGAGGATGAATTCAACTTGAGTCATATCATAGGAAGTCCCCCTTAGCTGAGTTCAGGGCAGTTTAACACAAGGATATATGCCAGGTAATGAATTGTATTTGCCTTTGGGCTTCAAAAAGACCACCTACTTAGCTAAGGAGAACTTTTGATCTTTTTTCAGTAGAGGCTATATCCACAGATATGTCCCCATATCCTTAAAGATATTGAAGAATTATGTTACATGGGAAACTATAATTCAATAGCACTCTGCATAGAAGCACTAAAAAACATAAGGGACAAATTTTAGCCTACATTTATTGATATAATGGCAATGGCAAATGACAATCAGAAGGGTATGATAGAAAATGGAAAGTTGAAAATCAGAAATGAGGAAGTATCTCTCCAAATTGTGTGGAAATTAGCTCATCCCGATCAAGTCATTTAAGAATACATCGGTAGGTCATGGGAAAGTCATCCTCATCTGTGTGGGGTTGCTGATCATCACCTTCTTCATCTGTGCCCATTGCTCAGTTTTTATTCCTTGTTCCAGTTTTCCAGCTGCTGCTCTGAAGAAATGGCAATGTCTCTAATGTCCAGCTGGCTGAACTCCGTGGCTTGCATGGATTGTTCGAGGAAACCACAATTTGAAGATTCCCAGCTGGGGCCCACAATCTAGACCCTGCTCTTTCTGTGGGAAAGATAACATACTGATGGATATCAGAAAAATCTACAAATAGATGGAGAGACCAACTGTATCCAAAGAAGTCTGAATTTAAATATAACAGAGAATAGTCATTATCCCCTTGGGTCTTGTTTTATAATATCCCTTGTCAAACGGTCTATATGTGTTATTAATAGAGGTAATATACATTTTTTATATATAGATTGGGATAAAAAAAAGCTATGAACTCATAATCTTTTGCTTAAAGAAAACCTAAATGTTTTTTCTGAGGTTTTGGGTAGAAAAACCGCATACATTTATATTTCTCATAAAGTAAATGATTCAGGATGGACTTTGATGTTTGGTATTCCTCCTAAGAAAGAGATTCAGTGTGAGGAAGTGTGAGAACATTAAAAAAAAGCCACAAAAGAAAAATGGCCTTGCCCCTGGGAATCCTATGGTTACCCCCAGCATGTTAAGGGCAGGAGCCCTGGCCATCCCCACTTAACTATCCTGTAATTTGTTTGATAGCTCAGGTACCCTATTATTCAAAGGAATTTAACTTTTAGGTAAGCTCATTTTTTGTTTTCTTGACTCCTTCCTTACAAAAATCAGCAGTAATTTCCATAATCACTTCTGACTTTTGTTAATATCTTCTTTGACCTGTCTAAAAGGAAAGGTCTGGGACACTTCATGAATGTCCTTTAAATAATCTCCCCATCAAATTACTTCCCCTTCCTCCTTGCCTATTTTATAATGGTTTGTTAAAGTTCGTAATATACTATATTGCTAGAGACAGAATACATATATTATAACTGCATTTTAAAACTTGAAATTCTACCAAAAGTCGAAGGAAAAATATAGTCTAATTTAATTTTGTTCAGGGCCATAGTATGGCACATATTAATTTAATTTTCATTCTTTTTTAAATTATATTAATATGCGAGGATCTGTGATTTCTTTCATTGACATAACTTAGTAGAAAAGTTGTGGGGACTTGCTTAAGGTCTAGAGTGTTTAAATGACTTCTCTATATTTATAGAAAGTAAATGCCTAACGTGAGATTTGAATCTAAGACCCGCATATTTTACTTTCTTGGTAGAAAATAAGTTCCTTGAAGGAAGAGACTGTCTCACTTTTGTGTCTGTATACCCTGTACCTAACATGGTGCCAGTCACAGGGTAGGTGCTTAATAAATATTAGTGATTGGCTGATTCTTGGATGGTACTCTATTGACTAAGTTATGCCACTTCTTTTTTTTTTTAATGCTTACCTTTAATCTTGGAATAAATACTGTGTTATTGGTTCCAAGGCAGAAGAGTGGTAAGGGTAGGCAATGGGGGTTAAGTGACTTGCCCAGGGTCACACAGCTGGGAAGTGTCTGAGGCCATATTTGAACCTAGGACCTCCCATCTTTAAGCCTGATTCTCAATCCACTGAGCTACCCAGATGCCCCACTATTCCACTTCTCAATTCTTTCCTTTTCTAAAAATAATAAGAATAGCATGGAAGTTAACGTACTGAATTTTAATCACATAATGATGTAAAATATTTTTCAATTTCTCATTGTTTTATAAAGGTGATCCTAGGATCTCCAAGTCTATGGCAATGGTATCTAAGCTCTGATTCTGCCCTGGTGGAAAATATGGTCCTATATAATTCCAGAAGCAAAGTTCCCTGCTTTCTAAGGACCAGATAAACTAAGGCAGAGAGACTTGTTTGATGATGAATTCTTTGGCTATGGAAAACCAAAAAAGGAAGACATTTGCAAAATGACTCTTATCCTTGTGTGGTCCTCAATTTTTCTGTGATCATAGCAGAGCAATAAGGGAGAGGAAGATGCCAAGAATAAGTTTTTACATGGATAAGACTAGAGTTTCTACATAGAATCATAGACTCAAATTAAAATCTAGAAGGGACCTCAGATGAACCATCTAGTTCAACCCCTCATTTTACAGATAAGGAAACTTGGACCCAGGGTGGTTGTGTTACACAAATAATAAGTAACAGAGGTAGGATTTGAACATAGAACTTCTGATGTTAAATGATTCAGCTGGAGTAGGAAGTAGAGAAGAGAAGATTAAGAACAGGCGTTAACAGTAAAATAATAGAGTACAATTTCAAAAAGGGACTCAGAATTAGCAATAAGTAATGAATACAAATTTACTCCAGAAATTATACACTTTTGGAATTCTTGCTTTAAATAAAATCAATGGATTATCAATCAATCAACTAATTGGTGGACTTTATGTACACTGCTAAGATTTTATAGAGGCATCTGTCCCTTAATTGTAGGTTAATGAAGAACAACTTGCATTTATGTAGTTCTTCCCACACATCAGTCCTGGGAGTTAGCATTTGTAGCAATTTATTTCAGGATTTGTAGGAAAAGGACACTACTTATACTCAATGAATTTAACTAACTATAAAATTTGTTAATAATCAAATGGAGGATACATTGAGAATACAAGTGTCCATTGACATGTGGCCATCCATGGGACTCTTCTTGTCTTGATTATAGGTTACAGAACAACCTGTGACTAACAGAACTGGTCAACTCTCCCCAGGATTGCAGACAGCCTTTGGTACCTATTATCTCCTGGGGCTCATATTCTTTTATACACACACATATACACATATAAAATATACACATATATAATACACGTGTATATATGTATATAATACATATGTTATGGTGAGACACCAGGGATGTTATTATTATTATTAAAATGTAACCTAAATGGTTTGTGGGTTCACACTGGGTTGAAGGAGAGACAGGACCAACCAGGATAGGGAGACCAGGGTTTACTGCCACATTGTTAACTGTCACAGGAATGGCTGTTAGGCCCAACGGTCACTCAGCCCTCCTAGGCTAGGGTCTATGGAACCAGCAGGCAAAAGGTAAAGTTTAATTGAGGGAAATAATAATGAAGGATGGGAATAAGAGATTCTATACTTACAACCTAAGGGCAAACCACAGGGGCAGGGAAGGACTTAACTACACTATCCTATTGACCTAAGCCAGGCAGGGCCCAAAGGAAGCAGTACTGAAGTCACAGGGAAAGCTCCTTCAAAACTGGTTCCAGCCAGGTTTGGTCAGCTCAGCTACAGGGCCTGAGGATGACTTTCATTTGGGGTCTCACGGTAATCCAAGGATGGTCACAGGATGCCAAGAGCCAACTCCACCAGGTGATTCAAGGTACCCAGGTAGGGAGTGTGAGCTTGCAATGCTGTCCACCAGATCACAAAGCACTTTCCCACTTGGTGCTGCTCTGCAGGTCTGATGTCCACTGCTGAAAGCCTTCACCTCTCAGGATCCCAGGGAATCTGGATGCAGTTTTTCCTTAACTCTGAGATCTCACAGTGTTAGTAACAGTTATGTTCCCCACCACTAATGGAGTCTCTTTCAGAGCACAAGCCCCACTACCTGCTCCTTCATTCCATCTTGGAATCCTCCAGTCCTTCCTGCTAGGTCCAACACTAATACTAAATTAATTGCTAAATAACCCTCACAACACACAGCATATATTAACTTCCCTAATGCTCTCTAAAATGTACCAATTTAAGGAAAATATAATCCATGCACCTATGAGTATACTGAAAATGAGTAATACAGATAAGAATTCACACTCAGATCCAACAGCTGGGCACACAAAGATAAAAAGAAAGACTTCATATATACCAAATTATTTATAGAAGAACTTTTTGAAGTAGCAAAGTAGATGATGCCAAATGGATTGAAGGATGAATAAACAAGTTGTGGTACATAAATAAAATGGAATATTCTTGCACTTTAAAACACAAATAATATGATGAAGGTAGAGAAGCATTGGAAGACTTAAATGAATTGATATGGAAAGAAGTAAGAGCTAAGAAAAAATATACACAACAACAACAATAATGTAAGTGGAAAGAACTACAGTAAAGCTGAAGCAAAGCTGAGAGATTATGATCAAATTTGGTCCCAAAGCAGAGATGAGAACTAATCTTTTCTTATTTGCAGAGGTGGAGGACTACAAGTGTGGAACACTATATGATGCCAGACATGCTGATGTATTGGTAAATTTTCTTAAACTATTTTTCTCTCTTTAAAAAAAATCTTTGTTATAAAGGATGGCTCTTTGAGAAAGGGAGGAATATATTGGGAAATATAAGTGATATCAAAGCAAAAGATCCCAGTAAGAATATTTCTAAAAAGACAACCAAAAAAGGCACACTTCAAGTGATATCATTTCGTTGTCAACTTTCTATTAAATTTCATAAATTCATTAGTCACAGTTGGTGGTTTCTATCGTATTCAAAGCTCTAAAGTGTTTGCCAATCTTGAGGTACTTGTATAAAGTAAATAAATATGATACAGTAAACACATATTAAATATCTCTTATGTTCCAGACTCTGTGCTAAGTGCTGGGGACACAAAAAAAGGTAAAAGACTGCCCTGCCCTCAAGGAGCTTACAATCAATTGGGGGGAAAATGTGCAAATGAATATAAATACAAAGAAAGCTATATCCAGGATAAACATGGAAATATGAACAGAGAGAAGACATTAAGAGGGACTGGTGAAGGGTTCCTATAGGAAATGGAGTTTTAGTAGGAACTTAAAGGAAGCCAGGGAGGTCAGTAGTTGAATAGAGAACAGAAAGCATTCCAAGCATGAGGGACAGCCAGAAAGAATACTGGGAGCTGGGAGATAGAACCGGAGAAACAGAAGCTCTGAAATAATAAATGGCTTTTCCATAGTCCTTTAGTCAGTGAATGCCAGTATTAGTATCTTTCCTCCATACCCCTGAATTTGTCTACTACACCACACTAATTCTCCACAAAAATGTGTGATCCAAACAATAAAATTAATTTAGAAATCACCATCCCAAATTGTACTGGGCTAGAAGCATAGTAAGACATCAACAAATCTGTCTAGCAAACCAGTTATTCTGGTTTCATTAAACTAACAGGGTCATGGAGATTATTAATAGAGCTCTCTCTGGAGCCATAAGTAGGATGAGGAAGCCACAGTTTTTCTCCAGAGTGCTCCACATTCAGGGGGATTATTTTCTATGTTCAATGGTCCCCTGTTCTTCATGGTCTTCTACTGGCCATATATTATAGCCCCTGTGCCCTTCAGCATTGTTGCCCAACCCTTGCCCATACCTAGGCTGCTATCCCCTGTTGGTCCTGTACTTATTATGCTGTTCTCTGAGGGCCTGTTGACTGTACCAACATATCGGAGCCTCATTTTTGCATCTCTGCATTAGTGGAGATGACCATGGCTCTACTTTCTCCTGCAGCTGTCCCTTCCACTTGCCCCATCCCTACCCCCACAGACTCCTCTGGGATTAGGGAGTATGGTGTTATGGTTTGGGCTTTTTGGGGGATGTGTCCTGGGCACATCAACCACACTGAAGGTGAAATTTAGTTTTATACATCAAGTTAGAATTTTAAGGCCTTTTGAAATCACATATTAGCTTCTTATCTTTAAGATCCTGCCCTGTCACTTCTCCCCCAGAGGCAGCCTCCTCAGTCATGGCCTGCCTGCCTTCTGAGGGGCAGTATCCCTGGATCTCTAGCCTATGGAATCTTTTACTCCAAAGATCTTTTCTTGAGGTCTTCCCCATTTCTTTCTCCTCTTGTGCCTGTCCTAAGAATTGTTGTTTATACTTCTTGTGACTTCTCCCAATTAATAAAGATATGAGAATATAATAGAGAAAGCAGCAACAACAACAAAAAAATAAACACCCAGCATAGAAAACAAATGTATTTAGCTGATTAAAGAAAGTGAGTGGGGAAGTAAAAATAGGCATTATCTTGGCAACTGGAGTAGTTATGTATATATCCACTCCTTAGTTATCTCTGGACAGAACTGGTAAGTTATTATGCTTAGATCCAAAGATGTTGCTTCTAGATGAGAATTGTTCGGACAAATCAAATCCAGGATGTGATATCACCTCGATGCTATCCTTCCTGTTCATGATAAAGCTAGTACTTCCTGCTCCCGTAAAGATTCATTTAAGGATAAATCGGCTTTAACAGACTCTTAATTAGATTCAAAGCAGGGTCATGCAAGGTTTGGTAGTTGTACCTCTTTTGTGTTACTATTCACAGGGGCTGTTTGAGACTTCACTGTATGGAACATATGAGACTTGCGATCTTAGGACCATGAGATTTTAGAAATGGAAAGGATTTTAGATATTATTTAAGTCAATGCCTTCATTTTACAGTTACAGAAAGCAAGGTCTGGAGAAATGAAATGACTTCTTGATGTTCACACAGCTGGTAAGCATCAGAATTGGGATTAGGTCCAACATTTCTCGCCTCCAAGTCCACTCCTCTTTCCAGGGCAGTATGCTCCATATATTATATTTTATTTAGTCACTTCAAAGTGGATGGTTTAAATAATAATTGTAATGATCATTGATATAACAAGAGGATCTTTCAGGCTTGCTTGGATTTGCCCTTATTGGTGGGCTATGCAGAACACAAGAGTTATTCACTTCCTGCTTCCAGGCTAACATCCAGAACTTTAGGCAGCCTGTTTCTGTCCCTAAGAGAAAGTTAGAATATGATGATGAAAATTCTTCTAATTGGCTTCAGATCCAGAAGAACTGATGACTCAGGGGAGGCAGAAGTGGAACTGAATATGCATATAAAAGGTTTCAAGCAGACTATCTTTCTTTTTCTGGCTTTTCCAGAGTTAGTATTCATGAGGTACCTCTTGGTCCAATGTGTTATCATAAGTGTTTGACTATCTTGGCACATTTAAATTTGGGCCCACTCTCCCTAAGGACTTTGTAAGGAGAAAGTGTATCCCTATGTTTGAGGGATGAATTGCTGTTTTTTTTTTTTATGGCTACTGTTCTTATTATGTGTTCTCAACAATAAATAATAGGAGGGTGAATAAGCATTTACAAAGCATCTACTATGTGCCAGGCACTGTGCTAAGCACTTTACAGATATTATCTTATTTGATATCATGTCACCATTTTTGGAAATGCCAGGTGATGTCAGCTGGTTGATTGATATTGGGCTACATATTGGATAGGGTCTTGACAATAATAGGACTAGAAATCTCAGCCTTTCAGAGTTGTTCCTAGAATGCCAAGGAGAGATATAATCATTGTCTTCTTGGAATCTAACCTGCTAATAACATGCAAGTTGGGAAGGCAAACACAGAGAGAGGTTGTTCCATTGATAATAGTAATAATTGTTAAGACTAAAATTAATATACAATAACTAAGTATTATATTTTATAAAGTTTATTAATAATAACTAAAGTAAAAAAGCTAGAGTAAAAAGGCCACTAACCCAGCCACAGTGGCAGGAAAAAAAAGAGAAAGAGGCAGAGTTACAGCCAACTATATACAAAATGTGACCACAAATGTGGTGGAGAGATTAAAAGGAATTCTAGGAAATATAAAGGAATTCTGGGGACTGTAGTTCAAAGGTTCAAAATTCTCTAATTATACATAATTTAAATTTATACAACACTTGGTTACAAAGCAAAACTTAGGTATCAAAGGAAGTGATTTCTGGAATTAAAATTATGTGCACTTATAAAAATTAATATAGAAAAGTGTCATTCCCAGCAATCTTTACCTACATGTTATGCCCTAAGCAGCTGCCTCTCGTCAGTTTTTATTAGTCTAAATTACATTAATTAATTAAGTTAATTTTATTACAGTCCAAATTCACCTTCACAAAAACCTCTTACAATCATCCTTACATCCTGCTCTATTCAACATATAATCAGTGGTAAATGTGGTGAACTACTTACCATAAGAGTGGTCAAATGCTAAATGCTATCAGATGTCATTGTTCAAGATACCTACCATGGGGTCCATAAGGCTTCTATTTCCACAATAGACGACTATAAGCAACTTAGCCAAAATGATCTCTGCTGTTACAAGTTTACAGCGGACTAATTTTGAACCAGGAAAATAAAATAACAATTATGAGTAAAATGAGGATTAAATGACTACACCTTGCTAAAAATGGCTTACATTGTTTCAGCCTGGTGTCAATGAAATAAGTGTCGTTGCAGTAGTTAGGAGATCTGGGGTCAAATCCAAGCCAGACACTTTCTAGCTGTGTAACCATTGGGTAAACCACATGACCTCTCTCAGCTTCAGTTCCCTCATGTAAATGGAGTTAATGATACCTTTAATTTCCTCATGAAGTTGTGAGGAAAGTGGTTTGTAAAACTGAAAGCACTATAGAAATGTGAGTTATTATTATTTCATGGTTTCTGGTGACCACTCAGAATACTCTGGCATACCCTTTTAAGGACTGGGGTTCCCATTAAGTAGAGTGATATCCTTGTATGGGCAGTTTCTTGCTTTCTCTCTCTCTCTCTCTCTCTCTCCTCCCCCCCCATCTTTGCCTCCCTCTTTTCCTCTCTGTCTCTGTCTCTGTATATGTTCATATGTGTGTTAATAGATTTAACAAGTTTTCCTAATAGATATTTAAATTTTTAAACTTTTTTAGTGTTATTGATTCATAATTAAATTAGTAAACTCTTAGAAAAACCAAGAAATAATCAAAAGAAGTAATGTAGCTTAGTGATGGGAGACCTGTAATCAGAAAGATTTGGGGTCAAAATAGGGCCACTGGCTTTAGTTTTATGACCAGACCCAGTTCACTAAACCTCTGTGTATAGCAGATCTTTTCTGTGTATCTTGGATCTAGGTCATAGACATATCTTTGTAATCAATGATCTGCATTGGAAACTAATTACTAATTAATACTAATACTAATTAACCCCTATGCTGATTCCCTTTAGTGATTAAAAATTATAGATCTTGAAAGTATTCAAACAGATAGATAGATATGCTTTATGAAAAATCCTATGTATGAGAGCTGAAAGCATATTCTCTTCTGTTTACTAGGATTTGGATTGCCCAGGGATAGAGATAAGGTGGGAGGGTAGAGGAGGAAATCTTCCTTTTTTAGCTAATGTAATAATTATTATGAGAAAGGAAGTTCATTGAAAGAAGTAGAATAGCTATCTCAAACTGTTCTATAAAGAAATCCTGTTGTTAAGATGACAGTTTACAGGCAGAACTTTTAAACTATAAAATGAGTAGGGCATGAACTTTTTTGAAGGAAAAAAAGGATGCTATTTCTCCATGTCAGGGACAGCTGACTAGAGTACTGAATATATTCAGAATATGGGAAAGGGAGGGGGTTATTAATAAACACAACTGACATCATTGAGCCTGGAACATAGAGAGCAGGGTTCAGTTATGAATCAGCCCTGAAACTTCCTTTTGGATGGGATAAGAAGGCAAAATTCCTGTACTCATGATTTGAACAAGCTGGGGAATTGCAGGGGAAGTCCCTCTCTGAAGGAAAAGGGGAAAGGTCCATACTGAGTCCTAAGCAAGCATAAACCCCAAATCTAAACTTAAGTTGATATCAGCTCTGAAATTCCATCAGAGTTCTGTGTGAGACTGAGAGGGAAACAATGACATATAGTAGAAAAGTCCCAGATTTGGAATGAGACAACCCACATTTGAATCTTGAATCCTCTCCTCATTATTCCCTGTCCAAATGCAAGGTGCCCTTGCTTGTCATTAATTTGACTGTTTTACCAGGAAAATGTCAGAACCAGGGAAGAACTTATTCTCATTGTAGTGGTTTACCATTCTGCTCATTTCACTTTGCATCAGCTCATAAAAATCTTCCCAGGTTTTTCTGAACCCGTTTCCCTTGTCATTTCCTACAATTTGACAGTATTCCACACAGTCATACAATGGTTCACAGAAGCTAGGGGAATGGGAAATAGCCCATAGTCTCATGTTTTAACAATACATCTCTTGGGAGAGTAGAAGGAAAGTTACAATTGACTTATCATACTTTAAGCCTGTGTTAAAACATGTGTCTTTGGGGTTTTAAGCATTTCTTTTATGTGGAGGAAATGAATAGGCGATCTATGCTTTATGCTAAATGCCTTTCTACTCCCTTTTAGGAACACCTTAGTTATGAGGCAAATCCAAGCCAGAGTTTATTTTTTTTAATTTATTTTTTTTCTTTGAGCAAATATCTACTTTTTTCTCCCTCCAACTTCAATGTTAGCACCTGAAAAATAAAAACAACTCTTGTACAAATATGCATAATCTGGAAAATTTAATTCCCTTATTGGCCATGTCCAAGGAATATGTGTCTCATTCTACACCATGAATCCATCACCTCTCTGTTAGGAGGTGAGTAGCATCAGTCTTCTGGAATTGTGGTGGGCCATTGTGCTGATCATAACTCTTAAGTCTTTCAAAGTTTGTCTTTATAATTTTGTTGTTATTATGCTCCAGAGTTTGCTCACCTCACTCAGCATTGGTTTGCACAAGTCTCAGATTCCTCTGAAACTATCCCTTCCTTACTTTGTTATGACACGATAATGTTTCATTAAATTTGTAGAATTTTTTTTTTGTACATAATTCCAAATTGTTTTCCATAGTGGCTGGATCAATCCATAACTCCACCAACAATGCGTTATTGAACCTGTAAGTGATTTTCCCCTGGAGAATAGAGGTGGTGGTGATGGGAAGCATAAAGAGCCAAGGACAATGAAAATGAATTTGACCTCTCTTATTATTATATATTACAATCTCCCTTATAATTGGATTTTGTCTTTTCTGCATCTCTTGGATTTGCAGCATAGCAATAATAATAGCTAACATTTATGTTGTATTTTAAGGTTTGCAAAGTACTTTTACAAATATTATCTCATTTGATCCTCGCAACAACCCTGGGAAGTAGGTGCTATTATTTTTGTTCTCCATTTTACAAATGAAGAAACTGAGACAAATTGAAGTTAAATGACTTGCCCAAGGTCATACAATTAATGTCCAGGGTTGGATTTGAATTCAGGTCTCCCTGATTCCAGACTCTATTTTTTTATATATTGTGCCACCTAGATGTCTGGAGACTATCTGCAAACAGCCTAGTTTTAGCTAGGAGGAGCTATATCAGAGGGTTTGTAGTTCCCAGAGCTGGAGCCTTTTGATGGAATACGGGAGTGCATCCCCAGCAATGGTTTTGTTCAGAATCCATAGACAGTGTAACTAATATGTTAAGAGAACACTAGTTCCAAGGCTCCCAGCTTCTCTTCCCTATATCCAGGCCACCAGAAAAAATCTCTAGAGACATGCTGCAAATCCAGGAGCTTCAGGAAAGACAGAGTTTTCTTTATTTATTTCCTACCGTGAATGTGGGTAAAGTAGTGTAGGAAATATGACAGAATTCCCAGCCAATGTTTAACTCGTGGCATCTGGTACAGCCAGTCAGATGAAGGACTCAGGCAGAGAGAAGTTCCTGAATTCTCAGTGCTTTTCTGTTCTGTGTCCCTGCAAGGAGGGGCCCCTGACTACATCTTGCCATAGCTAGTTTATGGCTTGTGGAGTCGAGGAAGTACACTAAAAGGCATGCCCGGTAAGGAGAGCTTTCTGCTGCTGCCAGGACATTCTGGCATCTCCGACCTGGAGATCTTCAGTTTATGTTTCTGCTGGCTGTGTAGTACATTACATTACATTCTCTTCTTTTCCTTTGGCCTTTCTCAGTTTTATGTGCAGGGCTGATGTGAGGCCCAGAGATCTGATTGTCAGATGAGAGTGCAGTTATTTAACAAACTCTTCTATATGTATTACCTCGAGCAAATTATATACTCCCTGGGCCTCAGGCTCTTTCTCTGTAAAATAAGGGGATTGTATTGGATGATCTTTAAAGTCCTTTCTAGTTCTAAATTCTATATTATATTTGAATAAAATTCTTGTATATTAGAAATGTGAAATATGATATACTCAAGCATAAAGTATAGGTAGCTGGTTTGAGTTTATGGAGGAAAAGCTGGAATTAAAACTCATGCCCTCCATGGAGCAGCTGGGTAGCTCAGTGGATTGAGAGCCAGGCCTAGAGACGGGAGGACCTAGGTTCAAATCTGGCCTCAGACACTTCCCAGCTGTGTGACCTTGGGCAAGTCACTTGACCCCCATTGCCTACCCTTACCACTCTTCCACCTATAAGTCAATACACAGAAGTTAAGGGTTTAAAATAAAAAAAACAAAACAAAACAAAACAAAAAAAAAACTCATGCCCTCTGACTTGCTGCTTTTTCTACGAGTCTACATTGCTTTCTTGAAAAGATGAGATCCTTGATTAGAGAAATGCAAATTAAAATAATGCTGATGTACCACCTCACACCTATTAGACCCTTCAGTATGACAGAAAAAGGAAAATGATAAATGTTGAAGAGGATGTGGCAAAATTGAGACACTAATGCAATGTTGGTAGAGTTGTGGATGGATCCAAACATTCTGGAAGTCAATTTGGAACTATGCCCAAATGGCTATAAAACTGTGCATACCCTTTGATCTGGTAATATCACTATTGGGTTTATATCCCAAAGAGATAATAAAAAAGGGGAAAAGACCCACTTGTACAAAAATATTTATAGCAGCTCTTTTTGTAGTGTAAAAGAAATGGAAATTGAGGGGATGTCCCTCAGTTGGGGAATGGCTGAACAAATTGTGCTACATGTTGATGATGGACTGCTTTTGTGCTATAAGAAGTGATAAAAAAGATGATTTCAGAAAAAGCTGGAAAGATCTTCTGGAACTGATACAGAGCAAAACAAGTAGAACTGGGAGAACACTGTACACATTAACATGTATGATGATTATCTATGAAAATTTGGCTATTCTCTGCCATGCACTGATCTGGGACAATCCTGAAAGACTCATAATGGGGAATGCTACCCACCTCCAGAGAAAGAACTGGTGTAGTCATCTTTCACATCAGTGTATTTCTGGTTTTATTTTGGGGTTTTAGCTATGTATGTGTGTGCTCTTACAACAATGACCAATATGGAAGTGTGTTTTGTATGACAATAAAAATAAAATAAAAAAAAAGGAAAAAAGAGATCCTAATTCATTTGGAAATTTGTTTGATATACTTAAGGCACCATTTCAAAGTATAGCCTCTTTTGGGTGCATTTTCTGATCATAGACCTAGAGCTGGAAGGTATTTTAGGAATCATCTAATCAACCTCCCTAATTTTAGCAATGAGAAACTGAAGCCCAGTACAGTTAAGTGATTTTCCTGAAGTCACACAGGTATGAAGCTTCAGGGTTAGAATATGAATTCAGAAGTTCCTTTGACTTCATAATCTATTCACTTTCCACTATACTACAACAGCCTCCATTGACAGAGTGTTTCAGTTTTAAAACCTGTAATGTTTTTGACATAGAAATGTGATTAATAAGACACTCATCTCTGCTGTTAGAAAATGGTGAGATCTATATTTTGTTGCATTATGCACCAAAACATTTGTTTCTATTTACCTTAAAAAAAATCTCCTTCAGAGACATCATGCAGGGAGCAGCCATCTGTTCAGGATTTCACTTCTGAACAGCTAGTTTCTCCGAACCTTCCTAGTCTCCATGTATGTTAATTCAATAGAATTTTAAGCACATATTCTTTCTTGGTTCCTGGTCCAGTTTACCTGCTTCATCTTTAAAGACACACTTAGATTTCAGGGTGTCTTGGTAAACACTGAAGCACAGGCCAGGCATAGATAAGAGGAACTTTAAGTCCTGGAACCTCTGAATTATATTTCTGGCTCCTCTGCTATGTGGATCAGTGACCTTGGGGGAGTCATTTACCCCATCATGTTTTGCCTCATCTTGCCAAAAACAAAAAAACTTTGCAGATGGGTCTGGTCTGATCAGTCAGACAAACAACGTTTAATAACAACAAACAATAATGTTTAATAAAAACAGATCTGACAACTCTCAGGTCAAAGTAATCCACAAGGTGGTAAAAATTAGCAGAGTAAGATAAAGGTGGGAAAAAGCTACCAGCAAGGAGATTAAAAGCAATTGGCAAGGAAGTTCCCTGGAATCTCAGGAGAACCTGTGAGAGTCCAGATCTGTCTTTACACTCGCTTCCCTCAAATTTCTGAGAGATGAGTCTCAGATCAGTTCCCCTTGGGAACTAAGTTAACTCAGAATATCCCATTGTCCCATTGGTGGTGCAGAAAAGTGAGGATTAACTCAAGCTTTCCAGTTCCACTAGTGCTCTGGCCCCTAAAAGCCTGACATTAAAAATCCTCCATAATCTAATTCCAATCTACTTTTACAGCCTTATTTCATAATATTTTCTCCTCTGTGTTACAACCAAATTGGACAACTCCCTGCTTCCCTTCCCCCAACGATGTACTGAGTTCTCCTATTCCATGCCTTGGTATTGTTCCCTATGCCAGCAATGTCCTCCCCTTCCTCCTTGCTTAACTTTTATCTCTTCACTTAAATGTTACCTTTCCTGTAAAACTTTCTCTGATACTCCCTGTTGGTAATGAACTTCTTCATTGGGCTCACACAGAACTTTGTTTTGTACCTCTCATATACACTTGCCATAAAATATTGAATATCAGGACAACAAAATCATAGAATCATACATTTAGAGCTGGAAGTGACCGTGAACATGTTGATATCATCTTCCTTCTAGGTTGTGAGCTCTGTGAAGATAGCAGGCCCATTTCTTCTCTAGACCTTGTATTTTCTCTGGCACCTAGTCCATAGATTTGGAGACAATAGGTGTTTAATAAATGTTTGTTGAATGTAGTTGGAGGTTTGAATGGACTATGTCTTACCGAAACTCTGATTTTCCCCAGTATATAGTACAATGCTTTGCACAAAGTGTTTGATAAATTTTGAATGAATGATACTCCTTTCTCTCACATTCACTCCCTAACTGAAATTGAATTGGCTCCAGAAAAGAAGCTATTATCTATGGTTGTTCGCTTCAACACTTTTGTAAGCAATTGTTTGGATGATACGGAAAAAAAAAATCCTCAAGAACTTCCACTACCAGTCATTTAATCGATAATTCAATAATTCAAACAATTCAACTGTCATTTATTAAATCCTACTATGTGTGGTTCACTATCTTATATTCTGCGAAGACAAAATCAGAAATGGCATCTACCAGCTATGTGACCATGGGCAAGTCACTTAACCAATCCGTGTCCCTGTGGATCTCTTTAAGTCTGTACTTAACATATAGATTGTGATCTTTATCTGTGAAAGGCTTTTCTACCCCAGGAATTCTCTGCACTGATGAAATCACAAGACTAAGATATGAAAAAGGAAAAGAAGCTGCTGAGGAAAAATCAATTAACATTATTATCTTTTCTATATGAATGTACCAACTCACATTTTTGCAAAAACTGCCTTATGGAGCAGTTTATTGGCCATCCAAAGTACTTTGACAAACTATTGGTCATCTGCAGATTGTGCTTTTAGGGCCTTTGTTCGGAAGGCTTCAGGCAAAGCCCTAGAAGGCAGGCAGAGGAGTGAACTTGTGCTTGGGGACTCCAGCTTCTCCAGAGGAGTTATGGATGCTCTTTGAATCACCAGCACAGATCAGTGTATCGCTGTTCATCTTTAGAGACTCCTGGGGTTTCCTCGGAAAAGAAAGGCTTGTGAAGTCCAGTGAGCAAGACGGTTCTAGATATAAGAAACCAAATAGAAGCTCATAGTCTAGTTGTCTTGAAACCTAAACCTTTGAGAAGTTATCGTTAGGGCCATAGTCACATAGGCTACATTTAGAAAATAAGAACAGAGCTGCTGCACAGTGAAGTTTTCACATATCAGAATGAGAAACGTGGCATTTGAATTTGGACCCACTGATTCATAAGCATGCCTCTTTGCCTAGAAGATTCAGTCCAAGGATCCCTGATCTGCAGGCCCACCAGACCCTAACTAATTGGTGTCCTTGTTATCAGTCCCTCCCTTTCTCAGTCCAACCCTAACATAGTTACCAAAACCATCTTCAAAGGGCACAGGCTCTTTGTGACTCAGATGCTCAAAAACCTTCAGTAGCTCCCTTTGGCCTAAAGAATAATATATAAACTTAATAGTTTGATGTTCAAGGCCCTCTATACCCCAGCTCCAACTTCCCTTTCTAAGCTTACTTTATAAGTTCCCTCCTTCATTTACTGTATATTCCAGACAAACTGTTTCTCAGTCTTGTCAATTGATGCCCCTATCTTTGTACATTCTCACAAGATATGCACATGTCTTTTCTTATCACTTTTCAGGATCCTTATTTTCTATATTTCTTATACTCAGGTCACCTCATCGAAGCCTTCTCCCTGTTCTGCCTTGGTTGTTAGTGCTCCCTCCCGTGTCAAATGATCTTGTACTAATTTACCTGGGTGCATTATATCAGGTGTTGGAGAGCAAGTCCACTTTGCCTTCTTGACTTGGTATCCCTATTGACCAGTACAGCACATTGCATAGCATAGATATTTACAAACATTTCCCGAATTGCACTGATTGAAAAATACCCATATACTGGCCCAGATTAATTTGCTATCTGTGAGGATTAGATGATATCTACTTGAAAAATTCCAAGAGTATTAATAACACGTTTGGTTTTTATGAAACTTTGTGTTTATTGGGAAGCCAGGGCCTAAGAGAGACTTTAATTTATAAAACCCTACAATCTTCTCCTCTGCTCTCCTCTGCTCTCTCCTCTGTGCTCTCCTCTCCTCTCTTGTCTTCTCTGTTCTCCTCTGTTCTCCTCTCCTCTGCTTTGTTCTGCTCTCCTCTGCTCCCCTCTTCTCTGTTCTCCTCTGCTCTGCTCTCCTGGCCTCTGTTCTGTTTTCCTTTCCTCTCCTTTCCTCTCCTCTCCTCTCCTCTGTTCTGTTCTGCTCTCCTTTGCTTTGATCTCCTCTTCTGTGCTCCCCTCTTCTCTGCTCTCCTCTGCTTTGATCTCCTCTTCTGTGCTCCCCTCTTCTCTGCTCTCCTCTGCTCTCTTCTGCTCTCCTCTCCTCTGTTCTGTTCTGCTTTGCTCTCCTCTCCTCTGCTCTGCTCTCCTCTTCTCATTTTCCCTTTCCTCTTTCCCTCTTCTTCCCCTCCCTGTTTATCTCCTCACTTTCCCCCTACTCCTCCCTTTACCTTGTGCTTGCCTTTTTCTCACTCTCCCCCTCACTGTAAAATATCCATTGTGGCCTAAAGCAAACTGAGGACACCATCTCCCAGTGTTTCTTGGAGGAGGTATTCTGTTAATTGGAAACTTTTTAATGATAATCCAAGAGCTTGCCCCTCGTTGCTGTGCTAGATGTGGTCGTGGACAGGGGCTTCTTGAAGGGTTTTCCGGTGGTCTCCTGAACTGACTTTGTTGACACTGCTTTCTAGTAGTCTACAAAGAGGCGTATTTAAAATGCTCTTTTAGCCTGTTCATTCTTGAAGAGTGATGCAATGATAGTTTAAAATGAATCATGGAAGATCATTTGAGAAATTGGGGTAGGAGCGAGGGAGGGAAGGAAAAAGATGGAGAGTATATGTTGCAGCGTTTCTTTCTCTATTCTATTCTCTCCTTTCCCGGGTGCAAAGAGACTAGTATAAAGCTGCATCTGTAATAACTAACTGATTTGCCAAGTGTTTTTGTTCAGAAGGGACACTGTCTATTTTTAGCAACAATGAAGTGTCAGGCAAGGGGAGGGAGGCCTACCTCAGAAGGACAGATCTGAAGCATGGCCCAGAATAATGGAGAGAGTGCTGCAAGGCAGCCAAACAGATCCTGGCTGAAAGGTCTGCAAGACAGAGTCCACACATCTCTTAGGCCAGTCACAGCCTTAACATTGTTGTTTTTTCTAGCCAGAAAAGGACATTTCAATCAAGTGGGGATATAGCTGTTCCAAGGAAATCAGAATGTGGAGAGCTGAACTCCCTGTTCAGTATGTACAGTTCTCTCTTCTATTTAAGATCAAAATGATCAATCACTGAAACAATCGTGAGTTACTGAATGCCTACCTCATATAAGGCACTGTGAGGGATACAAAGGAGAACAAGGTCTGGTCTTTGTACTCAGGGTGCTTACAGTCTGCAGATGATAGTTGAATATAACCTAAATGTGTTTCTGAGAATAAGCACCGGGCAAACTGGATTTTCTCGGCTTCTCTTATCAAGAACTTTGAATTCAGAGTACATTTCAGGGGTCACCCTCCATTTCAAGAGATGAAGAATGTATATTGCTCACATTATGATATACGAGTAGAGCAGCCAACTGAATTGAATTCAATAAAGATTAATTTAGTATACCACTTATGCATTAAGTGCCTCACCAAGCATTTGGGTGCAAAGATAAAAATAAAAATAGACCCTGCCTTCAGGGAGTTTACATTATATTGGGGAAAAACACATGGATAAGTAAATACAAAATGTATGCCAAGAAGCATTTGTGGTGGTGGTGGAAGCAGACAAATTAACAACTAGGGGTAACTAGAAAAGCTTATTATTGTTACTAAAATCACTCGAATGAAGTCTAGGTGACTGGTAGTACTCCAGAAAGAAATGGCAAAGCTAGGAGGAAGATTAGGCTTGGGAGAAGGCAATAAGTCTAGTTTGGATATGTTGAGTTTGAGATGCCAAATTCAAATAATCCATCTAGGTGATGAAGGGGGATCTGAACTCAGGAGAGACCAAGACTATTTGCATACTTTTGGGATATCATCTACAGAGGCATAATAATTGAATCTCTGGAAGCTGTTGAAATAAATGCAGACAGAAAAGAGGGCCCATGACAAAACGCTAGAATACATATATTAGGAGTGAGAAGATGATGATTTAGCAAAGGAGGCTGAGAAGGAGTAGTCAGACAAGTAGGAGCAAAAACCAGGAGAGAGGTAATCAGATACATGGGAGAAAAACTAAGGAAGTTCAGTGAGTGACTTAGGAAAAAAAAAAGTTGGGTGTTTAAGAAATTAAGCAGAGTGGGGACTGAGGAAGAACATTTGGGATTAATAATTTAAAAAAATCATTGATGACCTTGAAGAAAGCAGTTTCAGTTGAGTGATAGAGATGGAAAACAGTTTGCAAGGGGCTCTAAATGGAAAGTGAGAAAGTAGAAGTAACAGGTACTTGGTATCTTGGACAGGCACTAGTGATGGAAAAGGAGTTCAGCCCAGAACTGAATAGAGGAAAAGATTGGCCCAGATTGCATTTCAGTGTTTCCAATGATTCCAAGCTACTCCATGTGATCAAAACTCATTTTTAAAATACCAGCGGTTGACTACAATTTCAGGAGAATTCAAATCTCAGGTAACCCAAAGAACAATGGGGAAACACACAGGGAGTCTAAATAGCATGCAGCACATTCTTTTTTTTTTTTTGTTTTGTTTTTTAATTTAAACATTTATTAATATTCATTTTTAACCTGTTTACATGCTTCATACCCCTACTTTCCCCTTCA
>NC_058131.1:291567421-291579884 GCF_016433145.1 Gracilinanus agilis
CTTGAGAGATCATTAGCTTCTAATTGCTCAATTCTAGCCTTTAGGGACTGGTTTTCAACTACAATCCTTTGGTTTTCCTTTTCAATCTGGTCATTTCTGGTGTTCAATTTGCTTATCAGTTCATTTGATTTCTGAGTCTCACTTTCCAATTGCAAAATTCTGCCTTTTAAACTGTTATTTTCTTGCCTGATTTCCTTTTGAGCTTTTTCTCATTTCTCTAGCCAAATCTTTTCCAACTTTCTCTTCATCTCAGATTTGAACTCTTCAAGAACTTGTGACCAATTTTCATTATTTTGGGAGTGTCCAAATGTGATTGCTTGTTTGTTCTCCTCTTCTGTTTGCTTGGTTGTCTGGATTTTCTCTGTGTAAAAGTTGTTGAGTATTAAAGATTTCTTCTTCTTGTTGTTAATCTTTCTCTTTTGGCCTTCCTGATTTTGGGTTGCCATTGTTAGCCCAGCCCCTTCTCAGCTTTATCCTGAAGCTCAGGGTCTGTCTGTGCTCTTTTGGGACCTGAGGTCTGAAGTCTGGTTGTTCTCATGGTCAAGCCCCCTGGTGGACCCCCTTGCTTGATCCTCTGCTGGTGGTTCCTTTACAAGTCTCAGGGCGCTGCTTCCACAGTCGTATACCCATCTTCACTGGTTCCCCACTCAGGGTTTCAGAGCCTTTGCTCGCACCTGTGTCCGCCTCTGCCTGCACCTGCGCTCCATGTCTGCTCTCAGAGTCCATGTGCATTCTTTAGCTTTTTGGAGTCCTAAGTCTTGCTGCTCTCAGGAACAGGCCCTGGAGCTGCCAGTGACTCAATGGGTGCCCCAAACTTGCTCTATTTCTTTTTAGCTGGCTTTGGCATTGTAGGTGGTGTGTGTGTAGGGGGTGGAGGGGGTGGCTGCTCAGCCTGAGATTTAGTGAGAGATGTTTCACCCCTTTATAGCATGGAAATGCCCCAATTCCACGTACCTTCCACGCTGTACCTGGTTGTGGGGTCCCTCCGTTCATCTGGATTTGTTTTTATGTCCCCTTGAGGAGTCCTGTATGTTTCGGTCAGGAGAGGTTAAGCACTGCTTTTTACTCTGCCGCCATCTTAACCCGGCACCCCTGCAGCACATTCTTAAAGATTTATTATACACAATTTATAGATCAAATCACTCAACAAGCATATATTTATTATGTGCTAATTATGTTCAAGGAAGTAGTCTAAGGACTAGAGATATAAAGGAAAAAAATAGTGCCTGCCTTCATGGAGCTTATATTTTAATGAGGGAGTTGATGTGTAAATAAATAGGTATACACAAGATCATACAAAGTAAATGAAAGGTAACCTTAGAGGTGAAGGCTCTAATAGATAAGAAGATTAGGAAAAGCCTCCTGTAGAAGGAAGTTTTTAAACTTTGTGTTGAAGGAAGTTAATGATTCTAAGAGGCCAAGGTAAATAGGGAGAAATAAAAGGCTTAAGGAATAAGAGGAGGACAACTATGGCATATTTCTGGTACCAATGTAATATTACAAGACCCAGAGAAAGGCTGCCAGTAGACTTGTATAGATTAACTCTGATGTAGTATTATGGTAGAACGTAGACAAGAATTAGACAAGATGAAAAGGTGTGGATGGGTAGCAATAAACACTTGTGAAGGCGAGATCACAACTCCTCTAGAGTATCCTGAGGAGGAAAGAGAAAGTTAAGTGTTGAACATTTTGGATGAGAAACTATTTAATCATCAGAATAACTGATATTTACATAGTGTTTAAATTAAAAACAATTTTATTGAAAGATACATTATTTCCCCAATTACATGTAATAATAATTTAAACATACATTTTCTAAAATTATGAGATTCAAATTGTCTCCCTTTCTTCCTTTCCTCCCCCACTCTCAGAGATAGTAAGCAATTTGATCTGGGTTATACATGTATTATCATGTAAAACATACTTCCATTATTTGTCATTATTGTAAGAGAATAGTCATATAATACCAAAATCCAAAAATAAAACCATAAATAAACTAGCGTGGACTATAGTGTGCTTTAATGTGCATCTGACTCCAACAATTCTTTCTTTGAGGTAAATAGGATTCTTTGTCATAAGTCCTTCAGAATTGTCCAAGTTCATTTTATTGCATGGAGAAGCTTCATAGTTTATCATCATAAAATATTGTTGTTACTGTGGACAGTGTTCTCCTGATCCTGCTTATTTTGCTCCACATGAGTTCATGAAGATATTTCCAGCTTTTTCTGAAGTCATTCTGCTTATTATTTCTTATAGCACAATAGTATTCCATTACCATTATCTGCCACAATTTGTTCAGCCATTCCTCAATTGATGGACATCTCAATTTCCAGTTCTTTGCCACACAAAAAAAGAGATGGTATAAATATTTGTGCAAGTAGGTCCTTTCTACCTTAAAAAAAATCTCTGTGATATAATAGACCCAGTAGTGGTATTACAGTATCAAAGGGTATGTATAGTTTAATAGCTATTTGGG
Source organism: Gracilinanus agilis (assembly GCF_016433145.1). Classification (NCBI taxonomy): domain Eukaryota; kingdom Metazoa; phylum Chordata; class Mammalia; order Didelphimorphia; family Didelphidae; genus Gracilinanus; species Gracilinanus agilis. The sequence goes on from NC_058131.1 coordinate 291,569,898, forward strand.
CATAATTCTAAATTATCCTCCAAAAAGGTTAGATCAGTTTACAAGTCTATCAACAATGCATTAATGTCCCAATTTTGTCACATTCCCTCCAAAATTTATCACTTTCCTTTACTATCATATTGGTCAATCTGATAAGTGTGAAGTAGTATCTCAGAATTGTTGTAATTTACATTTCTCTAATGAAGAATGATTTAGAAGATTTTTTTCATATGATCATTGGTTTCTTCATCTTAATTTTGCTTGTTCATATTCTTTGACCAATTGGGGCATGGCAATTTGTTATAAAAATTTTCTCAGTTTGTTGTTTCTCTTCTAACTTTGGTTACATTCATTTTTTCTCTATAAACCTTTTTAATTTAATAGTCAAAATTATTCATTTTACATTTTGTAATATTCCATATTTCTTATTTGGCCATAAATTCTTGCCTTCTCTATAGATCTTACATGTAACAATTCTATGTTCCCCTAATTTACTTATGGTATCACTCTTTATATCTAAATCATGTATCCATTCTGACCTTATCTTGGTATAGGGTGTGAGATATTGGTCTATACCTAGTTTCTGCCATATTGTTTTCCAGTTTTCCCAGTAGTTTCTGGTAAATAGTGAGTTCTTAACCCAAAAGCTAGGGTCCTTTGGTTTATCAAAAACTAGGTTGCTAAGGTTATTTACTCTTATATATTGTATATTTAATCTATTCCATTAATCAACCATTCCATTTCTTAGCCAGCAACAGACTATTTTGATGATTATTGCTTTAGAGTACACTTTGAAATCTGATACTGCTTGCCCACCTTTTTTTACATTTTTTCATTAATTCCCTTGATATTCTTGACTTTTTGTTCTTCCAGATGAATTTTGTTATTATTTTTCTAGTTATATAAAATAATTATTTTGTAGTTTGATAGGTATGGCATTGAATAAGTAAATTAATTTAGGTAGAATTGTCATTTTTTATTATATTAGTGTGGCCTACACTTCAGCACTTACTATTTTTCCAGTTATTTAGATCTGACTTTATATGTGTGAAATTTGTAATTGTGTTCATATAATACCTGTGTTTGTCTTGACAAGTAGGTATTTTATATTGTCTAGAGTTAATTTAAATGGATTTTCTTTTTCTATCTCTTGCTGCTGAAATTTTTTGGTGATATATATAGAAATATTGATGATTTATGTGGGTTTATTTTGTATCCTGCAACTTTGCTAAAGTTATTAACTATTTCAACTAGTTTTTCAGTTGATTCTCTAAGTATACCACTGTATCATCTTCAAAGAGCGACGGTTTAGTTTACTTATTGCTTACTTTAATTCCTTCAGTTTTCTTTTTCTTTTCTTTTCTTATTTCTAAAGTTAGCATTTATAGTACAATTTTAAAGAATACTGGTGAAAATGGATATCTTTACTTCACCCCGATCTTATTGGGAAGGCTTCTAACTTATTCCCCTTGCAGATGATACTGTCTTATGATTTTAGGTAGATACTACTTATAATTTTAAAGAATGACCAATTTATTCCTATGCTTTCTAGTTTTTTTTAACAGGATTTATTGAGATAATTATATGATTTCTGTTAGTTTGGCCCTCGGGATTTTTTCTTGGGGAATTTGTTGTTATCTTGTTTAATTTCTTTTCCTGGCATGTGATTATTTAGGTATTCTATTTCTTCTGTTAATCTAGGCATTTGATACTTTTGTAAATATCCACCCTTTTCATCTAGATTATCAGATTTATTGTCATATAATTGGGCAAAATAACTCCTAATACTTGTTTCCATTTCCACTTCATTGGAGGTAAAAATTGTCCTTTTAATTTTTGATACTAGTTATTTCATTTTCTTCTTTCCTTTTTTTTTAGTCAAATTAATCAATGTTCTAGCTATTTTATTTTTTTCATAGAACCAGGTCCTAGTTTTACTTATTAGTTAAATGGTTCATTTGCTTTCAATTTTTCAAATATCTCCTTTAAATTTTAGGAATTCCAATTTAGTTTCTAATTGAAGATTTTTAATTTGTCCGTTTTCTAGGTTTTTTAGTTGCATGCCTAATTCATTGATCTGCTTTTTATCTAGTTTGTTGTTGTTGTTGTTGTTATTATTATTATTATTATTATTTTAACCCTTACCTTCCATCTTAGAATCAATACCGGGTATTGGTTCTAAGGCAGAAGAGTGGTAAGGGCTAGGCAATGGGGGTTAAGTGACTTGCCCAGAGTCATGTAGCTAGGAAGTGTCTGAAGCCAGATTTGAACCTAGGACCTCCCATCTCTTGGCCTGTCTCTCAATCCACTGAGCCACCCAGCTGTCCCCTTTTAATCTAGTTTATTGATGTAAATGTTTAGAGATAGAAATTTTCCCGTAAGTATTGCTTTGGCTGTATCCCATAAATTTTGATATGTTGCCTCCTCTTCATTGTTCCCTTAATGAAATTATTGTTTCAACACTTTGGTTTTTGACCTGTCCCTTTTAAAAATTAGATTATTTACTTTCCAATTAATTTCTTATTTGTCTTTATATGGACCCATATTGATTATAACTTTATTGTGTTATGATCAGAAAAGATGCATTTATTATTTCTGCTTTTCTGCATTTGATTTGAAATTTTTAGGCTTTCATACATGGTCAGTTTTTGTGTGTGAGCCATGTACTGCTGAGAAGAAGGTATATTCCTTTCTATTCTCATTCAATTTTCTCTAGAGATCTATTAGTTCTAAGTTTTCTAAAATTTTATTCATTTCTTTCACTTCTATCTTGTGTATTTTTAAATTTAACTTATCTAGATTTTAGAGGAGGAAGTTGAAGTCCTTCACTAGTATTGTTTTACTGTCTATTTCCTCCTGAAGCTCATTTAATTTCTTCTTTAAAAATTTAGAGGCTATACCATTTGTTGCATATATGCTTAGTATTGATATTACTTCACTGTCCATGGTACCTTTCAGCAAGATGTAATTTCCTTCCTTATCTCTTTTAATTAGGTCTATTTTTGCTTTAGGTTTATCTGAGATCATGATTGGCACTACTGACTTTTTTACTTTAGATTATGCACAATAAATTCTTTTTTTAGTTTTATCTTTTTTAATAACAAATTTACACATAAAATTTCCAAAGTTATATGATTCATGTTGTCTATCTCCCTTCTTCCTTCCCGACAAGCAATTCATTCTGGATTGTACATGTGTTATCATGCAAAACGCATTTTCATCTTATAAAATCAAAGCCCCCCCCAACATATGCTCAAATAAATAAGTAATAAGTCATGTTTTCATCTGCATTTCTACTCCAACAGTTCTTTCTCTAAAGGTAGATAGCATTCTTTTTCATAAGTCCCTCAGAATTTTCCTGGATCAATATATTGTTGTTAGCAGCAAAGTTTATTACATTTGATTTTCCCATAATATTTGTTATTATGTGTAATGTTCTCCTGATTTTGCTTATTTCATTTTTCATCAGTTCACATAGGTCTTTCCAGCTTTTTCTAAAATCATCCTATTTATCATTCCTGATAGCACAGTAGTATTCCATCACCATCATATACCACAGTTTAGTTCAGCTACTCCCCAATTGAGGGACATCCCTTCAGTTTCAAATTCTTTGACCCCACAAAAAGCACAGCTATAAATATTTTTGTACAAACAGCTCCTTTCCTATTTTTTAAAATCCCTTTGGGATACATATCTAGTAGTGGTTTTTGCTGGATCAAAAAGTTATGCATTCTTTTATGACTCTTTTGACAAAATTCCAAATTGCTCTCCAGAATGGTTGAATCAATTCCCAACTCCACCAGCAATGTATTAGTGCCCCAATTTTGCCACATTCCCTCCAACATTTATTATTTTTCTTTACTGTCACATTGGCCAATCTGATAGGTGTAATATTGTAACTCAGAGTCGTTTTAATGGCATTTCTCTAATTAGGAGTGATTTAGAACATTTTTTCATATGATTTCTTCATTTCTTCATTTGGAAATTGACTATTCATATCCTAACATCTTTATCAATTGGGGAATGACTTGGATTCTTATAAATTTGACTTCATTCTTTATATACTTGAGAAATTAGACTTTTATCAGAAAAATTTATTATAAAAATTTCCCGCAATTTGTTGCTTCCCTTCTAATCTTGGTTGTGTTGGTTTTGTTTGCACAAAACCTTTTAAATTTAATATAATCAAAATTATTCATTTTATATCTTGTAATGTTCTCTCTCTCTTGTTTGGCCATAAATTCTTCCTTCTCTGTAGATCCGACAGGTAAACTATTCTATATTCCCTAATTTACTTAATAATATCACTCTTTATGTTTAAATCATATGCTCATTTTGACCTTATCTTGGCATAGGGTTTGAGATATTGATCTAAACCTAATTTTCATACTGTTTTCTAAGTTTTTGTCAAATAGTTTTTGTCAAATAATGAGTTATTATCTCCCAAACTTGGATCTTTGGATTTATCAAACACTAGATTGCTGAGATCATTTACCCTTAGTCTAGTCCATTGATCCACCCTTCTCTCTCTTAGCCAGTACTAGATTACTTTGATGATTACTGTTTTATAGTACAGTTTAAGATCTGGTACAGCTAGGTCACCATCCTTCATATTTTTTTCATTAGTTTCCTTGGTATTCTTGACCTTTTGTTCTTCCAGATAAATTTTGTTATTATTTTTATAGTCCTATAAAATCATTTTTGGTAGTTTGATAGGTATGGCACTGAATAAGTAAATTAATTTAGGTAGGTTTGTCATTTTTATTATATTAGTTCAGTCTACCCATGAGCAATTAATATTTTTCCAATTCTTTAGATATAATTTTATTTGTGTGCAAAGTGTTTTATAATTGTGTTCATATAATTCCTGTGTTTGTCTTGGCAAATAGATTCTCAGATATTTTATACTGTCTAGGGTGATTTTAGATGGAATCTCTCTTTTTAACTTGCTGCTAAATTTTGTTGGAAATATATAGAATTGCTAATGATTTTATGGATTTATTCTGTATACTGTAATTTTGCTATAATTATTAATTATTTCAAATAGTTTTTAGTTGATTCTCTATGATTATCTAAGTATACCATCATATCATTTGCAAAAAGTGATAGTTTAGTTTTCTTATTGTCAACTTTAATTCCTTCAATTTCTTTTTCTTCTCTAATTTGCTAAAGCTATCATTTGTAGTACAATATTAAGTAATAATGGTGGTAATGGGCATCCTTGCTTCACTTCTGATCATATTGAGAAGGCTTCTAACCCATTGTTGCTGCTCTTCCCTCTCACCTCAGAGAACCAGACCATCTCTGCCTATCTTTTAAGTTGTTTTAGGCAGGAAAGTTGCATCATTCCATCCCCTTGTTTGTTATTTCACCCAGCATTCATTTTGAAGCAATGTTTTAAGGTTGGTAGAAGAGGATTCTGAGTGGTCTGAGTTTTCCCTGGTTCTACTTCACCATTTTGGCTCCACCTGAACAGTGTTTTAAGGTTCACAAGTGTCAAAGCTGGGATGAAAACTCATTAATCTTGATCCCAAGACCAGCATGCTTTTGTTATCAAAAGGTGCTTTGTGGTATTTATGGAAACTGAGTTTCAGAATGAGGATTCAAAGCTAGTTGTCTCTTGACCACAAATTTAGTGTTCTTACCACTATACCATTATTAAGTTTGAGTTATGTTATTCATATGGTTATTCATTAGTATGCCCTTTACAAAAGGATTTGCCATAAGGCTCTTTAGAATAGCAAGTGTCTATGTGTGTTTAAAATATTTTAATACTTTGCTTACAAATAAATATTTGGTGCAACTTTTTTTCAGGGACATATCTGCTGTATTTTTTTTTTTACTTTGGATGATCACTTCCAACAGGATTGGAGTTATGTTTTAAGTTAAACTATATAGAACATAGAACAATTAAGGGAAAAATAGAACAGACACTACAGGAAATTTATACTGTCAGGCACCTAAGATGTACTGTCTACATTATTTGGGTACTGAATTTGGTTCCAAGTTATTAGATGGCTAATACAAAAAGAAACATTTAGGGTTACAGAGCTTCTATTAAAAACAACTAAAAAACATAAGCATTTTTGTTTAGCAATAAACATTTTTTGGAATTGAAAAACATCAGGAATTAATCACATGGATCTTGATAAAAGGGACATCTAGTTATGTCTATCATAAGGGGAACTATACCTGTATAAATAGTGTTTATATAATTCTTTTCTTTTCTTCTTGTTGATATATATTGTCTTTTATGAGATGATGCTTGACACAGATGCCAGGAGATCAAATATTTAGCTGAATACAAAGTATACCTCAAGTTCATGCATTTACTTAGCTGATTAATACACGTACTGTGTTTCACAATTAATCCTCCCTAATGTTATTGTGGATGACCCTTGAGACTGCCAGTAAGTCCTTGAAATGGAAACTCTGTAATGTTTTGTTGAAAAGATCGTATAAAAACTTTCTGTGGATGAAAAAAGAGCTTCCAAATTTATCAAGGGCAAAGGCCAACTTATTTTCTGACCAGTTTTTTTCTTTTCCTAGAATGATTCTTGATCCTTCAACCCATACCCTACCCAAATTAGGAAACTGAATAATAGACTAGCTTTATGTTTTGCAAGACTTAAATGTTATTTCCTTTATTTTATTGTGAGAAAGCAAAGGTAGTAGTAGACATATAAGAGGCAGAGTTTCTCCCCAAGATTGTTGACATAAGTAACAATTGGTAAAACTTGTATTAAATTACATTTTATATTGCATATATTTTTCTTTTTTAAATGTACCATATACAGTTACCTACTTTGGGCATAATTGAAGGTTAGTCTTTCACAACACTCATAGGGAGTTTCAGAGATGGAAGATTTTGCCTAGATGTACTTTTGATCCTCACGTGACAATAAGTGTATATAGTTCATTCTGAAGGCGAAAGTTTATTCTTTGCTTTTGGGACTGGATTTCTTAGCTAGGATTTACTCAGAGTGGGATTTGAATGAAGTTCTCCTCTATTTTTTGTGTCTCAAAGAGAATATAGCTCAATGTCTTTAGCATCACTATCACGACCACTTAAGACATATAACATGCATCTGTCACAGTGTTCAAGACACTCTAAATGTTTATATTTTGGTGTAAAAGATATTAGATTTGGAGTTAGAGGACATAAATTAAAATCCTGGCTTTACTTCTTAGAACACTATTTCTTTTCAACTTCTTTACCCCCTGCTACACCTTTCCAGTCTTATACCTTCCTTCTCCACATATTTTTCAGTCTGGTAACACTGGCCCCCTTACTGTTCCTCAAACAACATCCTCCATCTCCTGGCTCCAGGCATTTTCATTGATTTTCCCCCGTACCTAAAATTCCCTTTCTCTTCATCTCTGCCTCCTGACTTCTTTGACATCCATGTAAAATCCTGCCTTTGACTGGAAGCTTTTTAGATCCCCTTTAATTCTAATACTTTTCCTCTGTTTATTATTTTTAATTTATTCTCCATATAGCTTGCTTGTACAGAGTTATTTGTATGTTGTCCTTCCTGATAGATGATGAGCTCCTTGAGAACAGGGACTGTCTTACCTTTTTTGGTATCCTCAGTACTTAGTACAATGTCTGGCACATAGTAGGCACTAAATAAACCTTTATTGATTGACTGACTACCTGCTTCGCCTTCATCTCATTAGAATCAGGCTTTCTTACTTTTTTGTGTGTGTCTTGGACTCCTCTGGCAGTTGCATGAAGCCTATGAGACCCTTCTTCTTCTTCTTTTATTTTTAGACCCCTATCTTCCATCTTAGAATCAATTGGTTCTAAGGCAGAAGAGTTAAGGGCTAGGCAATGGGGGCTAGGTGACTTGCCCAGAGTCCCATACTAGGAAGTGTCTGAGGTCAGATTTGAACCCATGACCTCCTGTCTCTCGGTCTGACTCTCAATCCACTGAGCTACCCAGCTGCCTCCCCCCACCCCCAAGGAGACCCTTCTAAGAGTAATGTTTGCTGCCTCTAGTCACTAAAAGACATGCTAAGGTTCAGTTAAGGGTTAGTGAAATAAAGATGCAATTATTTCTCATCCAAGTTCATGGACACCCTGAAATCTATCTGCGTACTCTGGGTTAAGAACTCCTTCCCTAGATGCTGACTAAGGCTCCTTCCAGTTTGAAATCTAGGATCTTATGATGCTAGGTATTAAGCTAAACCTCCCCTGGGCTATAACATTATCTGTGGGGACAGGAACTGTATAATGTTCATCTGGGCGTCTTGCCAAGAGGCCAAATGATGATAGTTATTGGTTGTAGAGTCAAACCTTCTGCCCTTGTTGTTGTTTGTCCTTCTTTTTTGAAGAGGTCCAATGACATCATGGAGTGATGCTGCACTTGCTAGTGAATTGAATTTAAGTGAGGCACAAAGCCGTCAACCTCATTCTCTTTTCCAGAGCCAAACAAGTCCAGTGGCAGGATAAAAGTCAAATCAAACAGTGTTTGCAGTGGATGACCATGGTATCTTACATGTCCAACCAAGCTTTAAATGCCCTGCAGAGCTTGCTTTGGCCACCTTCCTGGCCATTGGAACAAATTGTTCTCATCTACCCCTTTGGTCAGGGGAGGTCTTCACACTGATGGGTCTGAGACCTGTTGAATACTCCCAACTTAGTTTAGTCTTTCTACCAAGATGGTTTTACTGGGATATGGCCACTGTGCATGCTACAGCTTCTTGGAACTACAGGTGAAAGTTGGGTGAAAGGCAGACACCAAAGGATGAACATCCCTGAGAGCCTGTCACTTGAACATCCCATACACATACTGTCAAGAACCTTCTGTCCAAAGACTCATTTGAATAGACAGTGATCTGAAGGTGGCATGAAGGAGACCAATGTTCAGGGATGGAGACTGAGGAGGTCAGATACTGTGAGTCTTTCATCATCGTGGTCTATTGCAGTTTAAACTAATTTTGTTGTGGTTATCCTTTACTGCAGTTGCTACTAGTACCTTTTCCAACTAAAGGACTGGGAATACCTGATGAAACAGCTGAAGACTAGAGAATGTGCCAGAGAATATTTGGGTAAAGGACTAAAAAATGAAAAAAAAATGAAGCAAAGGTGATGACAGAAAATAAAAGGTACGTGCTGACTGTCTTCTAGTCTATGATGGTCTAGCAACATAAGGTTGACCAGCCATCCAGACAATGAACATTTATTAAGTGCCTTCTATGTCCCAGGCACAAAGCTAATTGCTGAAGATATAGAAAGAAGCAAAAGACTAGAGGTAGCCAGTGGTACAGTGGAGAGAGTGCTGGACCTGGAGATAAGAAGATCTGAGTTCAAATCTAGTCTCAGACATTTATTAGCTGTGTGACATGGACAAGTCACTTATCTCTGCCCCAGTTTCCTCAAATATAAAATGGGGACAATTTTAACACCTGGCATATAGTAGACACTATGTAAATACTTATTCCCTTACCTTTTTCTAGGTAAAGTTATTTTATTTTTTATTTTTTAAATATTTTCTTTTTTTTAGAAACATTTTCCATGGTTATATGATTCTTGTTTTTACTTTCCCCTTCAACCCCTTTCAACCTCCACCCCCCCTCCCATATCCAATGAGCATTTCCACTGCTTTTAACATGTGTGATCAATCAAGATTTATTTACATATTATTGATAGTTATATTGGTGTGGTCATTTAGTGTCCACATCCCCAACCATGCCCTCATCAACCCATGTGTTGAAACAGATGTTTTTCTTCTGTGTTTCCACTCCTGCAGTTCTTCTTCTGAATGTGGGTAGTGTTCTTTTCCATAAATCCCTCAGAATTGTCCTGGGTCATTGCATTGCTGCCAGTACAAAAGTCCATTACATTCAATTTTACAGTGTATCAGTCTCTGTGTACAATGTTATTCTGGCTCTGCTCCTTTCGCTCTGCATCAATTCCTGGAGATCTTTCCAGTTCACATGGAATTCCTCCAGTTTATTATTCCTTTGAGCAAATAGTATTCCATCACCAGCATATACCACAAT
>NC_058131.1:291584570-291646340 GCF_016433145.1 Gracilinanus agilis
TTTCTCAGTGAGTTATTTCACATTTCCTTCTATTTTATTAGTCTTTTGACTGCTTTATTTGTTCTTTCTGTTTTGAGAGATCATTGGCTTCTAATTGCCCAATTCTAGCCTTTAGAGAATGGTTTTCCCTTTCAATCTGGTCTATCTGGTTCTACAAGGCTTCCAGCTGGTCATTTCTGGTCTTCAGTTTGCTTATCAATTCATTTGATTTCTGAGCCTCTCTTTCCAATTGCAAAATTTTGCCTTTTAAACTGTTATTTTCTTGCCAGATCTCTTCTATCTTTCTCATAATCTCAGATTTGAACTCTTCAAGATCTTGTGACCCATTTTCATTTTTTTGGGAAGATATAGATGTCTTTAATTGTTTGTCCTCTGTTTTCTAGGTTTTTTTCTGTGCAGAAGTTATCAAGAGTTTGAGCTTTTTTCTTGGTCTTCTTGTTTATTTCTTGATTGGCCTTGATTGTCATCATTATGTTTTATCTGCCAGAAGGCTGAGTAAGGCAATCTGATTCTCTTTGTACGGAGTTAGGGAGCAGTTTTTTGCCTGAGGCTACTTTGTGAGTCTCTTGGCTTCTCTGGGGACCCTCCTGGGGTCTCTGGTCTAGCTTTTTTCAGGGTTGAGACCCCGTGTTCCTAGCCAACTACACAGAGCTTGGGACTTGGCCCACGCTTACTCCTCCACCTGAGATCTTCTCCTGAGTCTGAGGGCTCTGGGAGCTGCTGGTGTCTCTCTCAGCCCCACCCTCGTGTTCAAGGTCTTAGTTTTCCAGCCTTCTGGAGTCTCTGGTCTAGCTGTTTTCAGGGTCAAGCCCCTGTGGTCCTAGCCTGCTGCCCAGAGCCTGGAACTTGGCCCATGCTTGTCCTTCCACCTGAGGTTTTCCCCTGAGTCTGAGCATACTGGGAGGTGCTGTTACTTCTCTCAGCCCCATTCCTGTGTCTAAGGTCTGAGTTCTCCAGCCACCTGGGGTTTCAGGTCTTGCTGCTCTCAGAGGCAAGCTCCTAGTTGTGCCAGCTAGCTTCCTAAGGGCTAGATTTTGTGTCCCTGCTCACCCTAACTCTGGAGCACAGCCTCTGCCTCTGGTACTGTAGGTGGGGTGGGGGGAGGTGTGATCTGCTGGCATTTTGATGGGAGCCATTTCCCCCCCCCCCCTTATAGCCTGGTAGCATGGAAGTGCCCAAATCCCATGTACCTTCCTTCGATACTACGCCCTATTGTGGGGTCCTTTCTTTCATCCGGACTTTGTCTTCTTGTCCTTTGGGTGTACTCTATATCCGTTGGTAAGGAGAGAAAGTCGCCCTGCCTCTATTCTGCCACCATCTTAACCTGGAAGTAGATGATAGACATAAAGATATTGTTAGCACATTACTATTTAGTGTTTTCTCTCCCCCACCCTCCAAATCTGGGCTCTCCCCAGCTGATCAGCACCGTCATCCCTATCCCCACCATGACTACTTAGTACTATTTTAGCCTGGGATTTCTCCTCTCCTCTCTCCCTCTGTTAAAAAAATGTACTCACAGGGAACAGCTAGGTGGCTCATTGAATAGAATGCCAAACCTAAATTCTAGAGGACCTGGGTTCAAATCTGACCACAGACATTTCCTAACTGTGTGACCCTGGGGCAAAACACTTAGCCCCAGGCTTGCCTAGCCCTTGCCCTTCTGTCTTAGAGTTGTTACTAAGATAGAAAGTAAAGGTTTAAACACACACACACGAATAAACATACAAAATGTACTCAGTGTTAGAATATATTATCCTGGAGGGCAGGCACTGCAGTAAACAGTTAAAGCTTATTTACAAATGGACTTGCTACCTGTCCTGTTTCCCATTTCCTCTCACCTAGATTTCCATATGAGAAAGTGACTTGACCCAGCAATATTAATCCTAGGTCTGTATCACAAAGAGATTTAAACATTTTTTTATTTAATTAATTTAGAATATTTCCCCATGGCTACAAGATTCATGTTCTTTCTCTCCCTTCCCCTCCCCCTCTCCTGTAGTTGACACATAATTCCACAGGGTTTTACAAGTGTCATTGATCAAAACCTATTTCTATATTATTGATAGTTGCATTGGTGTTGTCGTTTCGAGTCTACATCCCCAATCATATCCCCATCAACCCATGTGATCAAGCTGTTGTTTTTCTTCTGTTTCTACTCCCACAGTTCTTCTTCTGAATGTGGATAGAGTTCAGAGTTGCCCTAGATCATTGCATTGCTGGTAGTAGAGAAGTCCATTACATTCGATTGTGCCAGAGTGTATCGGTCTCTGTGTACAACATTCTTCTGGTTCTGCTCCTTTCACTATGCATTAATTCCTGGAGGTTGTTCCAGTTCACATGGAATTCCTCCAGTTCATTATTCCTTTTAGCACAATAGTATTCCATCAGCAACAGATACCACAATTTGTTCAGCCATTCCCCAATTGAAGGGCATACCTTCATTTTCCAATTTTTTTTGCCACCATAAAGAGAGTGGCTGTGAATATTTTTGTACAAGTCTTTCCCCCTATGATCTGCAAAGAGATTTTTAAAGAAGGAAGAGGGCCTATATGTATAATAATATTTATCACAGTTCTTTTTGGGGTGGCAAGAATTAGAAATTGTGAAGATGCCAATCAGCTGGGGTACGGTTCAACAGGCTATGGTACATGATTGTGATGGAATATTATTGTGCCATTAGAAATAATAAGCAGGAAGTTTTCAGAAAAACCTGGAAAGACTTATATGAACTGATATAAAATGAATTGAACAGTAACAGGAGAATAGTTTACACAGCAACAGCAATATTAAACAATGATCAACTGTGAATGGTAGCTATTCTCAGCAATACAATGATCCAAGACAATTACAAAGGCCTTATGGTCAAAAATGCTCTCTAAATGAAGAGAAAGAACTGATGTAGCCTGAATACACATTGAAGCATACTTCCCTCCACTTCCACTTTCTTTATTTTTCTTGTTTGTTTCTTTTTTGGTCTGTGTTTTCATTCATGATATGACTAATATGGAAACATGCTTTGGATGACTGCAGATATATAATCTATATCAAATTGCTTGCTTTTTCAATGGGGTGGTAGAGGAGGGAGAGAATTTGGAACTCAAAATTTTAAAAAATGAATGATAAAAATCATTTTTACATGCAATTGGAAAAAACCAATGTATTAAAAAAACCAACCAACCAACCAACCCACAAAAAGATGTGAGAAATATTGCAGAAGTAGAAATGATAAGATTTATGAGTGATTGGCCATATGGCATGAGGGACAGTGTCAAGTCAAAGAAGACAATGAAGTTACAAATCTGGGAGACTGGAAAGATGGCTGTACCTTTGATAGAAATAAAGAAACTTAGAAGAGGAGTGGATGGGGTTGGGGGGGGGGGAGGGAAAAAGTATGAGTTCTATTTTGAACACGTTATGTTGAAATGTCTTTGGGATATTCAGTTTGAAATGTCCAACAGACAGTTGCTAGCGTAAACCTGAAGCTCAGAGAATGGAATGGGGCTAGATATAATGATATATTAATTAAATAATGAAATGATAAATTAGAAACAGACATATAAAAAGAGAAAGAGGGAGGAAGAGAGGGAGAGAACAGAGACAGACAGATAGATAGTAGAGAGAGTCAGAGAGAAGCAAAGACAGAGAGAGAATTAAAATTGTTTGTAGCCTTAATAAGAGAAGACAGAAATGCCCAACACTACTCAGATTTAACTCAGACTGATTCCTTCTCTCATAACATAAATCATATGTATTGTATGACTCCAAAGAGAAGGGGTGAGGGTATGTGGCTCACTTTATGTGCTCTATGAAAGCAAGGAAAGTTTTCCTGAGTGTTGAGATTTGAGCGAGCCCTTGTTCTATATTTTCTGCTGAGATTAAATAAAACCTGTTTTTTATCTGATGTCTCATTTAGCTTGAATGATTTCTGGGGAGCTGAGAGTCATTGGATAAACACAAGCCAAACATAGCCATTCCTGCATGAGGGCAGACCCAAAGGAATTGTGTGATACTCCCTCTGTTTTGTACCCAGATCCATAATGTCAGGGACTAGGTCCCACTGACAAGCAGATTTCAGAGATACAGAGATAAAATGCTTTGCAAGCCTAAAGTGCTGTATGGAAGCCAGCTATTATTATTATTCTTATTATTCCTCTAAAGTTTTACTTTGGGGTTTCAGCATGGCATGGGTGTGATTCTAGGTATTCAAAGGAAGTCATCCCTATGAAGCAGAAATTCTGGCAGGTCTTACTAAGCTTGAATTGTGGGTCTAACGACACATTATGTATCTTTATCCTAAGACCAGCCTTGATGAGTTTGCAGAATTTAATCACTGAATTAGCCAAAAATTAAAATTTCAGCCAAAACAACTCTCAAAAACCAAGAATGGTGCTAGACTTGGACTCAGGAAGACTTAAGTTTAACTTTCACCTCTGATCCTTGTGTGGCTGTGGGCAAATCGTTTAACTTCCCTGAGCCTCGGTTTCCTCTTCTATAAAAAGGGGGACAATGTTACTGATAATTACCTGACTTACTGGATTGTTACGAGGCTCCAATGAGACGATGTATGTAAAATACTTTGCAGAACTTAAATAGCTATATAAATGTGGTAGCTATTATTATGAACACTAATAATTTATTTTGAAATGCACATAGTTGACTGGAATCAAGAAAATGTGGGTTCCAATTTCACACCTGCCATGTACTTACTGTTTGAGCCTAGACAACTCACTTAACATCTCAGGACTCAGGTGACTCTCTAAGACTATCAGCTGCAGAGCATCTCTATTAGTGGGAGGGAGTTTCCTCATTGGGAGCTCCACAAACTGAAGAAATCATAGGTCCCAGACAATGACTCCTTTGCAAGTAAGGTTGGACTAGCATTAAATGGAGTGCTCATATCCCTGACAAAATCCCAGGTACTTGAAGTATTAGTATTCTTTAGATTTTTAAAAAAATAAATTTATTTTTATTGAATTGCATTGACTTTTATTTTTTAATTTAATTTTGATAATTTATTTAATTTTAATTTTAATTAAACCCTTATTGTCTGTCTTAGTAACAACTATAAGACAGAGGGGCAAGCCTAGATTAAGTTAAGCTAGGCAGCCAAGGTAAAGTGATTTATCCAGAGTCATACAGTTAGGAAGTGTCTGAGGCCAGATTTGAAGCCAGATCCTCCCGACTCTGGGCCTGGCACTCTATCCATTGAGCCACCCAGCTGTCCCAAGTATTAATATTCTTATTCCCATGACTGTTTGTAATTAATAGAGGACAATTTGAGCTGAAAGAAGAAATCTAATGATCATATTTTTTGTATCATGTTTGGCCAGTGCAGGAATCTATGAATCATATTGCATAGACTACACCAATTATTACCATTATCTATGCATATTTAAGGGTTTCTATATACTTTAATAAATCATTGGAGTATCCAAGTAATCCGATTTTTCCCACTTCATGAGCTCTCTTGTAACAAAGTAAAACAATTAAGTAAAACTAATAATAGTGACCTCATTTGGAAGCACATGTAACATTCCTGTTGCACTACCCTTACAATGTTCTATTTTAAAAACAAGGAACAGACATCTCTTCTTCTCCTGACATCCCCCATGTCATCAGGGAAACCAAAGCAAACCAAATTCCTCGCAACAAAAATGCACAGGCAAACAAAACTGATTCCTTCAAAGGTTGTGTGTCTCATTTCAGACCCTAAATCCATCGCCTTTCTGCAATGGAGGGCATGTTTCATCATCAATTCCCTATTTAAATTCAATGGGCTGTCATGGAATTTTACTTTCCTTCCCTCAAACCTTTACGAAATGATGACAATCATAGACCAAACACTAAATGCTATCTAAAGACTCTCGAATGGTATCTGGGTCTATTTTCATCCTAAGCATGGATATGGGATCTGATTAAAGGGAGGCTGAAGCAAGGGAGTCAGCGTCCTAGTATCTGAAAGCCAGGCAAAGGAACTGGGGCAGAGGCACGTTTAGATATTCAAATCCAGAGGGAAATTAATAGCAACTCTGCAGTTGTGCACTGTCCCAACTGGCTCAGGATTCGAATGATTGAAGATGTGTGCAAGGGAACATTCCTAGTCCATGCCAGGAGATACTCTTGGCTGTATAAACGCCTTACTCGACCACCAATAGATACCCTGAAGTGGCTCATCGACTATACCCACCCCATCCATAAGCTGCATCTAGGTTCTGGCTTAGATGTTGAAGTCAGCATTTCTGCAGACCGTGCTGGGACACAGCCAGGACAGTCAGCTGGGTTTGGGGCTTAATTCTCAGAAAGCCCTTCCCTTTTTTCCTGCAGCCCTGAGCCACATAATTTGAGGACTCTGCTTTGTAGAAGACTCCAGACCAAGATTCTTATTTCATTTCTTCTCTGTACTCTGCATCACCAGCATATGCAACCCATCTACCTATTGTGGCTGCTGTACAAGGAGGGAGGGTGACAGAGTGGAGATAGAATTTGTTCTGGAGTCAGAGGAGTTGGGTTCGAATCTTGCCTTGGACATTAACTGTGTGATCTTGGGTAAGTCACTCTGGTCTTCAGTTTCTTCATCTGTAATGTAAATGGGTTGGATGAGGTGGCCTCTAGTTCTGAGGTTCCTTCCAGACCTATATCTGTGACCCTGGGATTTGGACTAGGTGACTCCTAAGGTCCCTAGATCTATAATCCACAAAGCTGTCAAACACAAAGTCTTCAAAAAATGAGCATTTGCTGAGTGTCTTCTATGTAGAAAGATCTGGCAACGCAAGCACAAAAGGAATAGTTCTTTCTCTTAAAGAGCTTACATCCTCTTGGAAGGACACAACATGTTCACAGAAAATACAGGACACACACACACACACACACACATAAACTAAAAATTAAAACATAGCAGGGCAGCTAGGTAGCACAGTGGACAGAGAGCCAGACCTGGAGTTGGGAGGATTTGGGTTCAAATATGGCCTCAGAAACTTCCTGGCTGTGTGATGCTGGACAAGTCATTTAACCCCATTTACCTAGCCCTTGCCCTTCTGTCCTAAATTGTTACTGTGACAGGAAGTAAGTCTTTTAAAAATATTGATTTGGGAAGGTAAAGGGACCGATGACTGAAGAAACAGAAATCTGTTGAAAGAGAGAACATTTGAACTGAGCTTTGCAGGCAGCTGGGGATTCCAGTAGATTACAACTGAGCTATTTGGATCCATAACAATAGCAATAATAAAATTTCAATCACATTTTATTGATGAAAAAGCACATTCATCATAATCTTCGATCCTTCTAATTATAATCTAAGGCTTAGAAAGGAAAGCATTATTATCTTCATCTTACAGATAAGGAAAATAAGCTTTGAGAAATGAAGTGACTTGATCAAGATCATAGAGTCCAAGTGGCAGAACTCATTCTTGGACCATGGTGCCCCCAAGTCATTACTAAAGCACATATAGGGTATGGAAAAGTCCTTTCCAAGCTATATTCTGAATCTCTGGACTTTGTCACCATTACTCAAATACTTCTTCACCATGAAATATGCTTCTGCCATATGGGCCCCCTTTACCCATTGGTGAGTTCCTTAGGGGCAGCGGATGTAGACTGGGTTTTGATTGTTAGCATTGGAGAGCCATGCTTTCTTTGCTTCCTAGCTGTGCTTCGGAATCACTGGACATCGATCCTATGACTCTGCTTGGGTATCTACTCTCTCTTCCCTCTCCTTTTCCCTCCCCCCTTTTAGCTTCCTTTTATGGGTCATCTTCCAATAGAACAGTTAACTCCTTGAGAGCAGGAACTATTTCTTTTGCTTGTGTTTGCATCTTTCACACTTAGCACAGTGTTCAACACATTCCCTGACCTGGAAATTTCCAGTTTAACTATCTTTATTTCCCCCCTTATTTTATAATTTTTATTTTTTGTTTTTTAGCATTCATTTAAAATTTTTTTTGAGTTCCAAATTCTCTCCCTCCCTCTAGCCCTTCACCCCCTTCTCCCCTCCTTGAGATGGTAAGGAATCTGATATAGATTTTACAAACCCGGCCTATATTAAGTGCTCAATAAATGTTATTCATCTTACCTTAGAATAGGTTAGGAAATTTGAGTTTTTGAACATTTGAGAAGAAATACAGTCTTATTGTGATCATCATTCCTTCACCAAACCTTCCACAACTAAAACGGGAATAATAACACTTATCCTCCCCATATCATTGTATTGTAGTGACGAAACTTCTTTACCAACCTTAAAGTACAACATAAATGTGAGTTACTCATACTGGTGAGTACTGCTTTAAATGGAACTGCTTGATGGAGGTGGGAAGGAGTTGGGACGGCCATGTAATCATCTTACAATTTGATCTACTTTAATCATATCTCCTTCAGTGAGTGTATAAGAGTAATTTTGCAGTTTATCTGCAGCAGTAGCATTTTGCACAAAAATAGGTTGAAAACATTCTGTTGGCCTTCTCTCTGAACATTTCCATTACCTACGCTATTAATTAGTGTAGAGGCAAAGTGGTAGAAAAAGAGTCTTCAACATATAGTCAGAAGATCTAAGGTCAAAATCTAGTGTGGTTATGTCTTGGACAAACCCCTTCCCTTTTTGACCCTCAGTGTCCTCATCTGTAAAATAGGGCTGACCTTATCTGGCCTACCTAACCTCATATAGGATAATGGTGAGGATCAAATGAGATTATTAATGGTAAAGTACTTTGTAATTGCAAAGGACTGGACCAGCATTAGATATTTTTAATAATTTGTTTTTCTTTCTAAGTTATTGACAAGGCAAACCTTAGCCCAACTGTTGCCCAAATTCCTCCAGTTTCCTAGTAGAGGGAAATCAAAGGTTTTTTCTACATGGGTATGATTTTTGTACAAATAAGTTTGTTACACAAAGATAAAACTTATGTGACAGAAAAGCTCAGTTTTAGTCACATATGCCACGGACAATCAACCCATGAAAATAAAATTCTGTTGTCTGGATCCCTAAATATTTCATTCAATGAATATTTATTAAATATGTATTCTATGTAAGTCAGAGTGTTAGAGAAGGCTCAGGGAAATAGGCCTTAACAGTGCCCTTTAGAAGTTTCTATAGTCCAGTGTCATGAATAAATTAAAAATTATAATAGCTCACATTTATATGAATATTTTGAGGTTTTCAGAGTGTTTTCCTACCCACGAGGTGACATTATATATTTAAAGTTGAAAGGGAACTTACAGAGTACAATACAACCAAACCTCATCCTTTAAATAGACCATGAAGCATTTACTTAAAAGTTTAAAGGAACACGTGACACAGGGCATATAATGCATTTGGTGTCGGAGGATCTGGTTCAAGTCCTGCCTCCAATATTTATTATATCTGTGAGCTTGGGTAAGACACAACCTTCTTTGACCTCAGTTTCTTCATCTGTAATCAGGGAGTTGGACTAGATGACCTCTGAAGTCCCTTTAGAGCTATGATTCTATGACTATTCTGAAACGCAATTGTTTTTCATGTGTGTGTCCCTCTAGTGATGCAGTTTGCATTTCTTCTATGCTCTAGGAGATGTTCTTCATGAATTGCCATGGTTGAAAAATTTATCTCCCTTGAGTCTTTTGGTGAGGCTGGGTCTTGGATGATATAAATGCAGTTTACATCCATATCTCTACTAAAAGCATTTTCAGCTTAGGATTTACCAGAAATTGTGTTCTTCTGGGGTAGCCTTCAGTAGCCTGGGGTTATCTTCTTGCCAAGGAGAATATAGGAGGAAGATTTTAGTAAAGTTCAAATATTATTATCCCCATTTTACAAGTGAGAAAGTTGAGGCAAGCAAGTGGCTAAATGACCTGCTCAGGGTTGCAGAGGCAATAAGTGGCAAAGCCAGGAATTGACCTCAGGTCTCCTGAGTGTAAGACCAATGTTATTTTTCTAGTACACTATGCTATCTCCTAAAGTAGAATCTGAAAATTCAATAATAATGGAACAAAGTACTATGTGAGTTCAGAGGTTTGATTGAATGATCAGATATTACAGAGTCATCAGCAGAATAGCTGAGGATATTCTGATCAGAAGTACCTTGTCCTTGGAGAATTTTGCAATTAACTGTGTTCCATATTGCTACTGTAGAAACTATCTAAATGTGTAGATAGGTGAGAGATCCAACAAATGGTGGAAAGAGGAGATTCTGAAGGCTTCTTGTTTCCTTTTGGGAGCTAATCTAAGGATAAAAATGCAGGTTCCATTTTGTATTTGGTAATTATGTTTGCCAGTTGTGAACCTTTGTTTTATTAACTAGTTATTCCAAGTTAGTTTGAGTATTTATTTTTGCAATAAATAAGAAATTATAAAATTACTTCTATTGTTTCCTTTCAATGTGAATGCAATAGATCTTTGTTAGTTTTTTTTTGATTGCCTAATATTTGGATTCATAAGATAATAATAACTGACATTTTTGTAGCCCTTTTGAAATTTAATAAGCTTTTAATATACATTATCTTGTTTAATTCACAAAACAAACCTGTGAAGGAAGTAGGCACCACAATCATTTTTATCTTCATTTACAGAGGAAGAAACTGAGTTTCATAGAGTTTAAGTGATTTGTCCATGGTCATACAGCTAGTTAAGTATCAGAAGTCAGATCTGAAACCAAGGATTATTGAACCCAAGCCTAGCACTTGAGCCATTACAAGACACCGTTCCCAAGATTTTGAGCTAGAAAGGGTAATCTTAGAGATTATTTAATCCATACCTCTCATTTCTTGGATGAAGAAGTTGGGCTCAAATTCACACATATCCACGTTACCATTTAACCTAAAGCCAGAAGATACTTTAGGGATCCTCTGCCAGCACCTTTATTTTTGTTTTGCTTTTTAATTTTAATTTATTTTTATAATATTAATAGTAATTTAAATAATTTATTTTATTTTTCCTCAATTACATGCAAAAGTAATTTCTAACTTTAGTTTTTAAAAAATTTGAACCAAATTCTCCCTCTTCTTCCTTCCCTTTTCTTTGAGACAGCAAGCAATCTGGTACAGATTTTACATGCAACACCTTTATTTTATTTTATTTATTTTTTAAAATAATTTTTATTTTTTAGAAAAGTTATCATAGTTATATGATTCATGTTCTTACTTTCCCCTTCACGCCCCCCCTTCCCCCACCCCCATAGCCACTGCCCATTTCCATTGGTTTTAACATGTGTCATTGATCAAGATCTATTTCCAAATTGTTGATAGTTGCATTGGTGTGGTAGTTTTGAGTCTACATCCCCAATCATGTCCGCCTCAACCCATGTGTTCAAGCAGTTGTTTTTCTTCTGGCAACACCTTTATTTTAAAGATTAGGTAGAGAGAAAAAAGTCTTCATCTTTAAGCAAACAGATGATAAGTAATAGACCTTAGATTAACAAAAAATCCTCTGACACAACGTTTAGGATTTTACCTATCCTTCATCTCTTTTAAATTTGGGGAAAATATATTATGCATATTGCTGCTGTTGTCATTGAGTCATTTTCAGTAGTGTTTGTCTCTTTGTGGCCACATTTGTGGTTTTCTTGGCAAAGATACTGAAGTGGGTTTGCTATTTTCTTCTCCAGTTCATTTTTCAGCTGAGGAAACTGAGGCAGACAGCATTAAGCAATTTGCTCAAGATCACATAGCTAATAAATATTTGAGTCCAGATTTGAATTTAAGAAGATGAGTCTTCCTGATTCCAACACTGCACTACACTGCCTAGCTGCCCTGTTCTACATGCTAATGGTGCCTGGCAAGGTGATTTCCTCCCATAAATGGAATGATCTCCCTCTTTACCTCCATCTCTTTGAATCTCTGGCTTCCCTTAAAAACCAGATCAAATAAATATTGCCTTCTACATTAAGATTTTCTGGATTTCTTTTGTTGCTAGTGCTCTCCCCCTTCAAACTTCTTTTTTTTTTTAATTTATTTTTTTTAAAACCTTAACTTCTGTGTATTGGCTCCTTGGTGGAAGAGTGGTAAGGGTGGGCAATGGGGGTCAAGTGACTTGTCCAGGGTCACACAGCTGGGAAGTGTCTGAGGCTGGATTTGAACCTAGGACCTCCCATCTCTAGGCCTGACTCTCAATCCACTGAGCTACCCAGCTGCCCCCCTCTCTTCAAACTTCTATATTAATTTTGCATATATTTATGTTAGAGAAATATACCATACCCATTAACTCCAAATATAATAATTAATGAAATGTTCAATAATCAGTTCCTTTGTCAGATGAGGATATCTCTTTGACCAAGTTACAGAAACAATGAATCAACTAGATGTGAATAATTCTTAAATACTTGTGTTAATTCATCCATCAATTTAAGGTGTAATCCTTTGTGTCAAACTTGCTGACTGGCCCAAGCAGCCACAAAATTCCTGTGTGTCCAGAGCCAGATTAAAAATGTAATTGTGAAATGTTGAACAAAATGAATAAAAATATAATAGAACATAGACAATGTTAATTTGTGGTTTTCTAAGTCAATATGTGGTTGTAGGTTTCTATTTGAATTTGATACCAGTGGTTTAAACAGGTATGAGCAGAATGAAAACAGATGATGCCATACAGGAAATGTCTTATGGTTGGTTGAAAAGAATCAGTCATTTCCTGTAGGGTTTGAATAAAAAAGGTCTGAGCTAAACCTGAGGTAGTATGTTCTGTCTAAGTTTGAGCACATTTTCCCCAGAAACCTTTTGTAGGCTAGGGAAAAGTTTGTCACAGACTTTTGTGGAACTGTTTTTGTACCGATTATTCTTATTTTACCATCTCAGAAATTACTTCCTTCTAAAAGTGAAATAAATGTGGGTGGCTGGTAACCAGCGGGGAGTATGCTGGATAGGGGCTAATGAGTGATAACTGTAAGGGAAAAATACAACTCTTTATGGCCATGTTTGAAATCTTGAGGCCAGGAATAGTTAGCTATCTTCTGGGGTTGATGGGGAGTTGGAGACTGAGCCCCAGAAGATGTTATTGATGTTCACATTATCTTTTCCATTAGAGTAGAAGTTATTTGGGAGAGGAGAGGTTGTTTCACTTTTGTCTTTGCATTCTCAGTCCTTAGCATGGTACCTGGTATAGAGTACGTGCAGAATAAACGTTTGCAATTTGATTGACAGACAGGCTTGGAAGAGAGTTGATTGACTCCTTTGGAATGTATTCTCTCATTACCTCTATTTTATAGGATTTTTAACTTCCCTCAAAGCATAGTTCAAGTGCTTCCTCCTACTTGAGGCATTTCTCCTGATCCTCCCGGGGTTGTTAGTGCTCTCTTCCTCTCCAAGTAACTTTGTACACCTTTGATTTATTTATTTTTTCTGTATGCTTGTAGTTTTTCCCCAGCAGAATCCTTGAGGAAGGGGATATTTCCTTTTTCATCTTTGCAACCCTTTTACCTATCATGGTGCCTTGCCAACAACAGGTGCTAATAAACATTTGTTGAATTGAATATAATTAATTTAGGGAAGTTAGTGTACAGATTATAGATGGTAACAGCACATATTTAGAAGGAATTCCCAGAGATGGAGGGCTTTAGGACTTTGGATAAATGGGAATATATTTCATTAGAAAGGGAGTTAAGTTCATGGTTCTGGATGGATTCCAGACCTTAAAAGGGGACAGATCAGGCCACTGAGCTGAAGACAACAGGCCAGCATGTAACTCAGTTAGTGACTTGATTCTCTGGTCAGGGCACAGTGATCCAATGGAGAGTCTCCCAAGGGTAAAAAGGGTGGGCCACTCCATACTCTAATAAGTCCATTTGTCAGGAGTAATTTTTAAATGCTAACTATAAACTTAATTTTAGTTGCAAAATTAAATATCCTATTCACCTATAACCACCTATAGAGTTTGTAAGAGTGAATCTCCCTCCTTTTTGCAGAGCCAGAACCTGGAGCATAATGAAACTGAACATATTTCCCCCGGTTACATGGAGAATGAATTAGTAGCAGAGCTAGCACCCATGCCAACTGCCCTTTCCCCTTTCCTGGATTATGTGCTAAGCAACTGCCTTCTATTGCTTCCACTAACCTTACAAATAGGGTTATCATTTCAACAGTAGTTATTTAGAGAATGCAACACCCTATCTCCTTTTATATCTATCCTGGTGGCCAATACCTTCACACATCTGCATTTTCTCAAAGGGCCACCAGCTGTGGAGCAGAAAATATTACTTTATCTAAGAAGTGGGTGTTCTATGGATGACAAATGGAAAGATGCTACTGAATGCTATAAAGTGCATTAGGAGGAAGGAAAGAATCAACATTGTTAAACTGGCAAAAATACTTAGAAGAAAAGTAAGGGAGAGGCCACCATTAGTTAGGGCATCCTTATTTGTAAGAACTTATAAGACAAGGGCAGCTGGGTAGCTCAGTGGATTGATAGCCAGGCCTAGGACAGCCTTAGGTTTTAATCTGGCCTCAGACACTTTCTAGCTGTGTGACCTTGAGCAGGTCATTTAACCCCTATTGCCTAGCCTTTACCATTCCTTTAAAAAAATTTATTTTGAATATTTTCCCATAGTTACATGTTTCATGTTCTTTCCCTCTCCCCCAAACTTCCCCACTCCCCTACCCCCCTACCCGTAGCTGATACACAGTTCCACTGGGTTTTACATGTATCATTGATTAAGACCTAATTCCATATTATTGATAGTTGGACTAGAGTTATCGTTTAGTGTCCACATCCCCAATAATATCCCCATCAGCCCATGCGTTCAAGCAGTTGTTTTTCTTCTGTGTTTCTCCTCCCACAGTTCTTCCTCTGAATGTGGCTAGTTTTCTTTCTCATAAGTCCCTCAGCCTCGCTCTGGATCCTTGCATTGCTGCTAGTAGAGAAGTCCGTTATGTTTGATTGTACCACAGTGTATCAGTCTCTGTGTACAATGTTCTCCTGGATCTGCTCCTTTCACTCTGCATCAATTCCTGGAGGTCATTCCAGTTCATATGGAATTCCTCCAGTTCTTTATTCCTTTGAGCACAATAGTATTCTATCACCAACAGATACCACAATTTGTTCAGCCATTCCCCAATCGATGGACACCCCCTCATTTTCCAATTTTTTGTCACCACAAAGAGCTCGGCTATAAATATTTTTGTACAAGTATTTTTCCTTATTATCTCTTTGGAGTATAAACCAAGCAGTGCTATGGCTGGATCAAAAGGCAGATAGTCTTTTAAAGCCCTTTGGTCATAGTTCCAGATTGCCATTCAGAATGGTTGGATCAGTTCACAACTCCACCAGCAATGCATTAATGTCCCAACTTTGCCACATCCCCTCCAAAGTTTATTACTTTCCTTTGCTGTCCTGTCAGCTAATCTACTAGGTGTGAGGTGGTACCTCAGTTGTTTTGATTTGCATTTCTCTATAAGAGATTTAGAACACTTTTTCATATGTTTGTTGATAGTTTTGAGAACCAATATGCAGTATTGATTCTATGATATAAGGTAAGGGTTTGTTTTTTTTAAAAGAATTTACAAGAGGTATGGGCAAGTGTATGTGCGCATATATGTGAAGTTCAATTAGATTTAATTTCAACAACAGCAATTAAGCATTCAATATATACATGGAACTCTGCTAGGTTTTGGGGAGATTTATTGGCTTACCTGGATCTGTGATTTGGGCAATTTGGGAAATCCTTCTAATATGCCAATCAGGGACCCTGATTGACCCATGTAGCTTTTGTGCTCACCTTTCCACAAATTAGCTACAAGGGAGGCCACCCATCATGCTTGGGGACTTTGCCATTTCTCTCTTGCCAATCTCTTTTTTGTTGGTACTTTTAATTTTTAAATCACCTTAATTTTTGAATATATCCATGTCTTCTTCTCTAGTAAGAGGGCTATTCTTTATAATAAAGATTAGAAAGAGAGAGAATGATGAGAGAGAGAGAGACAGAGAGAGAAAAACAGAGACAGAGACAGAGAGAGATCAAGAGAGATCTCAATTTATGAACAAGTTGTAGCACATGATTATGGTGGATTATTACTGTGATATAAGAAATGATGAGCAGTTTAATTAAAAAACATGGAAAGACCTATTTAAAATTATAAAGAATGAAATGAGCAGAATCAAGAGATCATAATAAAAACAAATATTGTTTGAAGAATGACTTGTTTATGTCTACCTCCAGAGAAAGAACTGGTAAATAAAACAAGCAAGACATAGTTTTATATATACTCTTTATTTTTTGTCAAATGATGCCTTCTTTAGGTGGGAAGGGGAGGGAGACACATGAGAACTTTTTGTAATAAAAATTAATTATGAATTTATTTTATTTTTTATTTTAAATTATGAATTTATTTAAAAAAGAAGTAAATTCAAGGCCTGCAAGTAAGCAACCTATGTAAAGGTCACAGATGTGGGAGGTAGAATGCTACACCCAGGAAACAGTAAATAGACAAGTTTGGCTTGAAAAAAGAGTGTGTGAAAGGCATTAATAGGAAATAAATGTGGAAAGGTATAGTAGGTTACAGTAAGACTAAGAAGGGCTCAGAAATAGAGGTCACTGAGGAAAAAATTCCTAGATTTGGAACCTTCAGTATCAAGTTTGAATCTAAAGAATTCTGGTGGTTCTGACATTCTAGTAATAACAACCATGGTAATAGCAACAACTGTACCTCGAATTTGTATTCTTTAAGATTTGCCCTAATACAAACGGTTTTAATACTTCAAAAAAGCAGAAAAGAAGACGGATTCCACAATCCTTTTTCACTTCAATTTCCACTTACCCAGATGCCAGTGTAAATATATTTCTAACCCTTTCCACATGAACATATGTGTATATATGCAAATATATACATATATTTAATATACATATATATGTAGAATCCCTCCCAATTCTGTAAGTCCTACTAACAACATATTCCCCACCATATTATGTAGTAGAGAGGCAGCTCCATTGAAAATTGGTTGTGGCCATTCTTTTACTGAGTCTATAGAAATGAGTTGGGGAGCCTAGCAGCAGCAGCTGAAACTGCTCTGAAAGACCTTCCAAAACAATCTTTAAAAAGTGCCTCAAAATGACAGGAGTCAAAAAACCAATAGCAAGACAGAGTGAGGGGCTCTCCTGCTGAAAACAACTTGAAAGGTAGGCAGAGAGAGTTGATTATCATGGGATAGGGGGAACAGGAAGCAAAACACAGAGTAGTTCTGGCTGACCCCCACCCCCAATGTATTATGCCAGATTCCATACCTGGGCATAGGCCAATTTTGGGCTCCCAGGACCCAGGCTACACCAAGCACCTCCGACCTACTCCTTGAAGACCCAGGATCTGGCACCAGCTCACAGTGAGGTCCCATAGTCAAGAGTGCTAGGCCCTTTCAAGCCTGCATGTTGTTAGTAGCACTTACAGGATTGGGAGGGATATTATATAGAGAGAACTATATGCATTTCAAAAGAAAACAGATATATGAGCTATAATTGATTGTTCTTGTACTATTCCTCTTGTGCTTTGTGGAATCTTTTTCTGACATCTATTTTATATAGTAGATAGGCAAAATATGAATTTTTTTGTTAAGAAACAAATAGGGCAGAGAGTCCAATGGACCACATGAATTGAATCCCTTAAAAGATGAAGAAGAGAAACATTTCTTTAATGAGATACATAGAGAAATACAAAATATCATATGCAGAGTAGTTAAAGAAAATTTGCTAGCAAAATTCGGTCAAGCTATGTAAATGGGATTCTCCCCAGACAATTAGAAAAAAAATTATCCTATAATATTTCTTCTCAGTTAGTCTTCAGGGCTAGAGTTTCTGCTTCTTTGGTTGTATCATTTCCTCATAATTCTGAAATTTGGGAGCTCTTAAAATGCAAATCAGAATACAATGAAACCTTAATCTTTGGGCTTTCTAGTATGTTTCATATTCCAAATTCAGCATCAGTGTTTCAACTGTTTAGGAGCATGTACAGTTCATAACAATATAATGTAATGTAAAGAACATTGTTCTTGGTGACATAAGAATTTGGTCCTGGTTTTGACATTTATTAGTCATATGAGTTAGTTCTAGTCACTGAACTTAGGAGTTTCAGTTTATCCATCTCCCAAATATAATAATGGTTACAGTGTACCATGGAGATAATATAGACAACTATCAGAGGAAACTCCCTCTACCAAAACAAGTTAGCACCTTGTCTGAAATTTATAGTCTTAGAGAGCTGCCCAGAATACTGAGAGGTTAAGTGGTTGTTCAGGGTCACAAAGCTAAAATGTGACACAGGTGGGACTTGATCCTAGGTCTAGTGGCTTTGAAATCAAGCCTCTTTGCATTATATCAGTGATGGCAAACCTTTTAGAGATGGAGTGCTGCCTCCCTCCCCCCACCATGCTCCCTGCTCCCATTTTGGGTGTGTTCCTAGCCTTACCCCACATGGGGCAGGAAGAAAGCGCTCCTTGGGCTGTTGGATGGAGGGGTGGGTGAAGTGAGGAATGTCGTCAGTGAGTATAGAGAGAGGGAGGAGAGTGGCCCAAGCACTCTGCTCTCCTCCAGCTCTGCTGCCTATGAGCCACCCACCCTACCCCCTGTGTGCTCCCATTGGCTACTGGGCAGAGAGGTGGAGCATGTGAGGAAATGTTGTTAGGTGTGGTGGAGAGGGGAGGGGAGCAGCTCCACCTGGGTCCCTCTGACTTTCTAGTAATGATGTACCCATAGAGAGCTCTCTGAGTGCTATTTTGGCACCTGTGCCATGGGCTCACCATCACTACGCTACACCATGCATATTCTCTAATAGTTAAAATATTGACCTTAAAGCATCGGTTCCTAATTTGGAGTGTGCATTCTCTAAGAGCACAAGGTGCTTTTCAAGAAGGTATGGGCAATATCTGGTAATTCATACCCTTCTATTAAAAAGCAATTTTCTTAAGAAAAAAATTTTTTGTGGATTGGAGAGAGAACAGGGAGGAGGCAAAGTCAAAGTGAGAAAGGGAAGAAGTGTGATAAGTACATCTGAAAAATTTCAAAGAGACAATTGAAGGAATAATTCTTACTAACCAAAACTAAATACACAGACGCTTGGATACAAAACCTTTTCCATGTTGATTTATAGGAAATCAGTGACAATAAAAAGCAAATGAAAGATGAGCTAAAGGGTCTCTGCAAATAATCAGAAACAATGGAAAAATTTTTCAGTCAATGAAGTCCCCAAATTTTGAATATATTCTTGAAGAAGCACATCCCATTCTTTATAATATGGTCATAAACTTTTGATTCTGTTTACAAAAACTAATTTCTTTGAGTCAGGATTCTCAGTCATATTTTCATTCAGACCTAAGGCAAGTCACAAATTGGAGGTTAAACATGATATATGGTGATCTCTCTTAGAAACTAAACTGAGGGGGCAGTGGGATAGTTCAGTGGATTGAGAGCCAGGCCTAGAGACAGGAGGTCCTGGGTTCATATTTGGCCTCAGACACTTCCCAACTGTGTGACCCTGGGCAAACCACTTAACCACAATTGCCTAGTCCTTACCACTCTTCTGCCTTGGAACCAATATTTAGTATTAATTCTAAAACAAAAGGTAAAGGAAGGTTTTTTAAAAGAATCTTTGCACTAGGTAGTAGCTAAGGTTTATTCTAGTACAAGTCTCTATGTAAGGATCTGTGTGAGACACCGAGAGAATGAAGACAAATAAGATAGTTTTTATTTTCAGGAAACATATACTCCAGAAGCTTAAAATGTCCTCAAAATGTATGCCTATATAAAAAAAGGCAGCAACCAACTTCTTTGGACTATAAGAAGGTATGAAGTATAATGTTTAGTGGTATCAACTATCTAAGACATAACCAAGTTTTCTTTTTAAAAAAATATCATCTGAATTGATTTTTAAAATTAAATTAAATTATATTACATAGTATACTGTCTTAGCAATGCAATGATCTAAACATATAGTGTTCACTCAACATCTCATGTACTTAACACATTTTTTCAACAAATACTTCTTATTTCCAATATGAGTCCTGTCTCATAAAGGGAATGCATTGGAATGTTTTTTTTTGGTAGCAAGATGAGGTAATGTGTTTTCACTATTCTGTTTCAAAAGTGTGGCTTAGTGCCTGAGATTTAATTCAGAGCAATATGATTGCATAGAAATAAATAATATTCAAACAAATATTGTTTATCATAGTATAAATATGCTTTTAAAATTATTAACCTGTCTCTCCCACCATTCCTTCACCCAACTAAGCAAGTTAAAAAAAAAGAAAAAGAAAGCCCCTAATTTATATCTATATAATCTGCTCAAACAAATTTCTACCTTAACCAGGTCAGAAAATATATATCTTCCTGCATTTTAAGTTCATCACCTCTCATGAGTGACATATTCCAACTTCATTTGTATATTGGTTTTAATATCTTGACCTAGATATCTGAGAATTTGAATGTGGAAACCTGGCAACACTGATGCCATGGCCATGGCTTATGGGGAGATGGACTGTGGTTTGACAAATGAAATTTCCCAGTCATTGTTTAAACTCATGCAGTGTCTCCACCAAAGCAATGACATTGGACATAGCCATTCTTTTATGAGACACAGCTGAATCCCAAGTACAAAAGGAAAAGCAATTATCTTGATGCTTACCACACATTTAAGATTGCAGTTTTCACATATACTTAAAAAATAAAGGAATCAGCCAAATGACTTGTTTAAAATGCACCATGTGTTAGAATCAATTTAAAGCAACAACAGAAATCCCTTGCTATTATTCTGAATTTTTTTCTGTTCCTTCTGTTTTGATTCACATTTTAAAGTCTCCTTCAACTAGTGCTTTCGAATATAACTAGCATATCATATAGAAAAGCAGAGAGCATTAATAACAATGATGATAATTAGTAAATATTATCTCATTTGATCCTCATGATAACCCTGGGAAGCAGGTGTTATTATTATACCAATTTTTATAGATAAGGAAACTGAGGTAAACAGAAGTTAAATGACTTGGTCAAGGTCACAGAGCTAGTAGGAGTCCAGGACCAGATTTGAACTCAGATTTTTCTGCCTCTAGGTATCCACTACCTGTATTAGAGATTCATGGATATTGCATGTAAAATCCAAACTGGAAAGTTCATTAACTTGGATGAAATAGCGTCTTATTTTGTTTGAACTGCTATAACAAGACCTGCTTCTTCCAGGACTCGGTATTAATTAAATATCCATCATCATCATCATCATCATCATCATCATCATCATCATCATCATCACTTTCTTCTCGTTCATTATTACTATCATCATTGTCATCTTCATTTTCATTTTCATCTTCATCTTTTTCTTTATCACCATTGTCATAATCATCATTTTGTTCATCTTCACCACCATCATCATCATCACTGACATTTATTAAGGTGTATTTTAGCTTACTACATGTATTACTTGAATCATTTCATTTGCTTTTCACAACTGCTCCGTGAGATAGATACTATTGATATTTTTATCTCCATTTCATACATGAGAAAGCTCAGATTCAAGGAGATTTACATGCCCATAGCCCTTTGGCTAAGAAGTTCTGAAGAAAGGATTTGAAACCCTGTCTTTCTTGACTCAGTGTAGTATTTAAAAAAAAACAACCAAGAACAAAACTCTTTTGCACTGCCTAACTTCCCACTCATCCTTTCCAAAACATTCCATTCATATAAGCATCTTAGATTAATGTGCTATTAGACTTTAGAGATTATCTAGTCTAACTCTCTCATTTTGCAGAAAAGAATCATAGATTTAGAGCTGAAATGGCCATCAAGGCCATCTTAATATTATATAATATATTATAATATATTACTATGCTAATATATTAATATAATAATAGTCCAATCCCTTAATATTTTAGATGTCACCTTCCTGCCATCTTCCCTGCCACTATAGCTATACTCTCTCAAAGGGATCACCAGAAATTATGATCTAGAGATGCTAAGCACTTAACTGTGTAACTCCTGTTCTGGGGTCATAATGGGCAGAGCTCATTATATTTGTGTCTGGCTCATTGAAGATCCTTAAAAAATGCTTGTGAGGGCAGCTGGGTAGCTCAGTGGACTGAGAGCCAGACCTAGTGACGGGAGGTCCTAGGTTCAAATCCGGCCTCAGACACTTCCCAGCTGTGTGACCCTGGGCAAGTCACTTGACCCCCATTGCCCACCCTTACCACTCTTCCACCTAGAAGCCAATACACAGAAGTTAAGGGTTTAAAACAAACGAACAACAACAACAACAAAATGCTTGTTGATCTGTTGACTTGACAATATATAGTTGTCCCTAGACCTGACCATGCATTACTTCAGGCATATTCTAGACATTTGCCTATCTGTGCTATACCTGTATCTTATTCTTAAAAAAGGATAGTTGAAAAAATTCTACTATTCTTTCTGGAAAAGGCATATCAATAAACGGTCCTTTTGCTTCACTCACCATTCCTGTGACTTCCCAGACCCATAAATCTCTCTTTTGCCATATTCCTTTATATATAAAATGGTATCCTGCTATTAGAACGTGGGCTCTCTGAAGCAAAGGACTGTATCACCTTG
This sequence comes from Gracilinanus agilis, assembly GCF_016433145.1. Classification (NCBI taxonomy): domain Eukaryota; kingdom Metazoa; phylum Chordata; class Mammalia; order Didelphimorphia; family Didelphidae; genus Gracilinanus; species Gracilinanus agilis. Next base: position 291,607,061 of record NC_058131.1, read on the forward strand.
TTTATATCTTTAGCACTTAGTAGAATGATTGACTTATATTAAGTGCTTAATAAATGCCTTTGCATTAATTTCATTCATTCACTGAGAATGGGCATCCCTTCACTTATACAAGTAGAGGTCTTTGAACATCACTTTTCTTCCTTGTTTTGGTTATTATATCCTGATGGCTGCCAGAATTTTGGATTCATGTCTCCTAAACCATTATATAGGAACTAGAAGGCTCCACACAGGCAAAATATACTCGTTGATTGACTGGCATTATCAGATGACCAGACTACTGGTCATAGCAGAAGTCAGATGGAATATCCTTTGAATCTTTTATCCTTTCTTTCTTCCTTGATTCCTCCCTTTGCCACAGGGGCATCTTGTAACAAGCTTTGCACTTTTACCACTTTGCAATGTTGGCAAAGAGACCAGAAGCCAGGTGATTGGAAAGACACAAAAGGTGTGAGACAATTACTCTGATTTGAAAGTTAGTGCTAATGGAGTCTGAAATTGTTGGAGAAAATGCTAAAGGTCTAAAGATTGTCACCTTTTAGCTGAAAAGAGTATGTAAGGCAGAGTGTGGCAGACAGTGCTTCTGTCTGTTTCTCCTTTCAGTAGTTTTATTTTGTGACTGAATACAACCTAGTATTGTTAATGTAAAAGCATTTCCCCCTTATTTGGTGCATTTCTTATGTTGTTGCCAGGCTAAGCTTGCTAAAAATATGGTTTTTTAATTTCATCACCCTATATAAAAACTTTCAATGGGCCCATATTGCCACAGAATAAAGTTCACTTTTGTTGTTACTATTGTTGTCATTCAAGTCTTATTTCCCATAACTCTCTTCATATGAAGCCTTTAAAGAAGAGAGAGCCTGGTGTGGTAGGTAGAAAGAGTTCACAAATTAAAGTCAGAATTCAGTAGGGAGCAGTGGAAGGAACCTTGCTTCTGGAGCCAGAAAACCTGGGTTCAAATTCTTCCTCAGATGCAAGAAGGCTTTCTTGCTTCCATGTCTTTGCATACACTCTTCCTCCTTCCTGAAAAAAACATCTTATGCTAGTAATTCCCAAACTATGGTCTGCAGAACTTAGGTATGCCACATCATCTGAACAGGGGCTCTGTGAGAAAAACCTAGTTCCTAGTGATTTTTCTTTTCTAAAATATTAAATGTGAAATCATATATATGAAAATATTCATTATATGTAATAATTTTGGAGCAGGAAAGTAAGACAATTTATGCTTTTTGCTCTAAAATTTCCCCAATTTCCAGAGTAATGAAGTGATTTCCCAAAGGATCAGAGACAGGATTTGAACTTATGTCTTCTGACTCTAGAGCTGATGCTTAATATATTTTAAAATATGCAAAATAAAATAAAGAGTAATTTTTTTGGAGGAAAGGGACTATCTAAAGTATATAAGATATGGACATGGACATACATATGAAAATGTATTTGTATTGTATATGAATATGAGAAAACATGTATGTGGGTTTTTTTGGCATGTGCAAATGTTTACATCTACATAGTTGGTCATTTGTCTATCTGAATCTAGCAAGTGTTGGTATATTTCCCTTTTCCCTGTTAGTCATTGGAGAAAATAAAATAAGTTCCCTGTGGGTTTGCAGATAATATATGGGGTTAGTAACTAGGCAAGTCTAGAAAACAGAAACAAGCTGGTAGAGGAGCTAGTATCAGTAGCAGACAGAAGAGATCAAAAAGACATTGATACTTTTGCTCTCTTTGTGAATATGAAGATGATTTAGAAAAACTGGAGAGGACTAAAGATGTGTAGAAATGTGTATGGGCTCCCTCTCTCAGTGTAAGACCTGCTATGTCTATTCCTCAGAGTTCTAGGAGTACTCTGAAGGACTTGGAGTGTCTTCCCTAAAATTATTAGTTGTGTTACCCCCAACAGTTAGGTGCCAGTGAATAACACCTAGTTCCATTTAACCATTTAATATCAATTAACTTTTAGAAAGGTATATTTACCTAAAATATAGCAATTAATAAAATATAAACATTTTATCTCAAAATCTCATGGGCATAGTCTTCATATTCTACTTTGATTTTGGGGGACAGTGGGTGCAATTCAATTTCTATGAGTTCTATCAACATTGTGACCAAATGCAGCATTGCTGCCCATTGAGTCTTTGTCTCCTTGATACTTTTCAACTGGGTTCCTATGGCCACTCCTGAAGATCATTCTTTGTTCTGCAGCCATCTTTGCTGGGCTGTCCCGTCCCTCATTTGTATTTTCTAATATCTTCACCTAAAACAAAAGCACAAATATCATGGGGGATCATCAAAGAATCCAGGCCTGTATTCATAGGCCACTTGGCCTTGATCGGGAAAAGGCCTAGTCCTTTCCCTTTATAGTATTACTTCTTATTGAATGCAATCAGCAAAGGAGAGAAAGAGAGAGAGAGAGAGAGAGAGAGAGAGAGAGAGAGAGAGAGAGAGACAGACAGACAGACAGACAGACAGACAGACAGACACAGAGAGAGACACACACAGAGAGACAGAGAGAGACAAAGAGAGAGACAGAGACAGAGTGACAGAAAGACACACAGAGAGACGCAAAGTTACTCCCATTTCTAGCTATCTAGGCAATCAAAAAAGACTTCTTTTATAACTATGTGGTTAACAGGACTGGAATTAGTTATAGAATATCTACACATGTTCAAGGCATTTCAATTATCCATCATCATAATTGTCTCAAAAACAGGCTTCATAGCTCTTCTACAAAGCAAGAGACCAATCAGTCTCCCTTACATTTGGACTTGCCTTACCCGAGAGACTGCTGGCCTGAGTCATTGTGCTTGAAACCATAAACATTAAGTACACTAGGGTGTTAAGGGAGAAGATGAATAGAGGGAGAAAAAATGCTATTTTTATTTCTAGATTCTATACACAACCTTGAGCAGCAAGGAATTAAGGTTAAAACATAACTAGGATCAGGTTACTCCAAAGGAGTTCTAATAGATGGAAATATAAATTACTTTAGAAATTTGCAGATATATCTGGGGCTAATGGACAGTCAAGAGTGACATATTTAATGTTGTTTACTTTTTTCCATTCATACAACTTCCTTCTGTGAGACTGGCTAATTTATGTTTGTAAATTTTTCCAGTTTCTATAACCTTGAGGGTACCATACATACATTTTCCTTAATTTCTTGGGTGCAGTCTATGAACTAAGACACATCAACACAAAGGTAAAAGTTGATGCAATGGTGGGAGTCAGTCTATACCTTGTTTGATTTAATCAAGGTAGGAATCCTAAAGAAAATAGTTTTTTCCGTGTGCCAGTGTGCCTGCCTTGAAGAACTAGAGTTGTGTAGGATGGCCTCTTTTGACAAGGCATATTGTGGAGTTGGAGGAATTTAGGAACATTAGTAAAGCTGGTGGGAGTGTCTATAATCAGATGTATCCACAGAGTCCCTGTTTCAGGGCCTTCTCTTAAGATCGCAAACAGGTCATAGGTCTCTCGTGCCCCAATTTATCTCTATGATAGTGTGGCACAGTGGAAATTAAACTGGCCTTGCATTAAATCCCAGCTGTGCCACATACTACCTATATGACCTATGGCAAATCATTTCAGCTTGCCAGATCTCAATTTCCTCGTCTGTCAAAAGGAGTTTGAGTGACTGTCTAGCTCTAATTCTATCATCCCTGCTATCCAGTCGCCTTATGATATCTGACCATGGAGGTAGAGAGAAAGCTAGCATTTCTACATGCAGAATTAATCTCCTAAATCCGATGTGTGCCTTGGACAGGGGGGTGTTGTCATTATTAATATAGTAACTGGATTCTATTAGTGGAAAGCAAGGAGAAGGAGGTTGGCAGCTGGCAGCTGAGTGAGCTGGAGCCCACGACATTCTGTTCCAGGGCATGGACTCCTGAGCACTGCAGGACTGGTTAGTAGTAGAGTTGCTGGGCTCTCTAGGAGAGAGCCTTCAAGGCTTCTGCAGCAGCAGCAGCAGCAGCTTCAGCACTAACCGGAGGAACAGCTACTATGAAAGCTCCCATCCCACTGAACCACCCAATCAGAAGACACTCAGCCATAATCTCCCCCCATTCACAGTTCCCTGGAGTCCAGCCCCATTCAGAAATTGCCCAGCCTCCCACCTCCTGGATCCTGAGCTGCTGATCAATACCAGCTACAGTCTCATGGTCCTAATGGAGTTGTGGGCTGGAGGCAGTCAATACAAATCATAAAGACCATCAGCTTGTCTCTCACAGCCAGGTCAGAGTTCAAGAGTAATAATAATAAGTATTTTATACTCATTACTTATTAATATGGTAATAATGCATATCTTAGATCATTTTTGTGTCATGAATCCCTTGGACAGTTTAATAGACCTATGGACTTCTCAGAGTGATGTTCTTAAAGACACAAAGAAAATGCATATGATTATAAGGGAATTTGATTGTATCAAAATATAATGGACAAATATACATTATATTCATATACACATAGATATAGACATAGACATAGATGGGGTCCATGAAGTTGGTGTGTACATGTTTGTTGTGTGTGTACACCTGGTTATCCTGCCTTAGATATATGTCATTTTTGACTCATGCACTGATATTTAATATTCATAATGATTTGAATAAACAATATATACAGGCTACTGGCAGTTGAATAGTACATATAACTAGATATCTAGATATCAACTTAGGTAAAGCTGTATATGTCTCTCTGTTATTTTCTTTCTCTCTTTCTTTATCACTATAGCTATCTGTCTATCTGCCTGTCTACCTCCCTACCAATCTATTTACCAATCATTTGATTTATTTTTCCTCAGCAATTTTGGAAGATCATTTTGAAGTCATGTGAGATCACAAAAAACTAGAGAGAGCAGCTACATGATAAAGTCACGCACAGTTCACCCCCAACTAAGGGACACACACACATGCACACACAAACATGACACACATATTTCAGGCATAGAGTCAGGACCTATCCAGCCTCAGACATTACTAACTGTGTGATCTTGGGCAAGACATTTAACTCTGTTTGCCTCAGTTTCCTCATCTGCCAAATAAACTGGAGAAGAAAATGGCAAACCACTTCAATATTTTTGCCAAGAAAACCTCAAAAGAGGTCATGAAGAGTCAGATACAGGTGAAAAATGACTAAGCATATGTATGCATACAAGTACATGTAAGTAAAAGACTTATCTGTGTATGCACTAACGTGTGCAACCTGTATGAGCTTGTCTTATGTTTTGGATAGTTTTTCCTTAAGTATATCATCTCCCTTTTGCTTACATTAAGCCTCAAAACTCCCTTTTAATCTATTCATATAGATATGGATGAACCTTTGATTATCCATGTTAGCTTGTTATTATATTATCCAGAAACTGTGTCATCTGCCCTGAAACTTTTAAAATATATTTTTCTTGATATCTTTTGTTTTTGCATTACCTAGATTTCCATAGATTCCCCACAATATCCATTTCTCTCCTCCCTATACCATCCCTTATAACAAAGATTTTTTTAAATAGAAAGAAGGAAAAAATAAGTAAAACAGATCAATATATGCAATAAATGTCTGATTTTATATTCAATAGTCTACAGTCATGGACTCCAAACTCTATGAAGGAACAGGATGGTGTCTTTTTAAATCTCTTCTTTGGGATAAAATTTGTCCTCCATAATTTTTCAATATCCAGTTTTAATTAATTTTTGGGACAAAATTTGTCCTCTATAATTTCTTAACATCCAGTTTAGATCATTTTATGGGTATTCTTTTTATTTACAGAGTTGTTATTGTATATATTGTTTTCCAGGCTCTGTTTATTTCATACGCATCAGTTCATTTCAGTCTCTCCAGGCTTCTCTAAATTTGTTATGCTTATCATTTCTTACTTCATTTGCATGTAGTTTGTCGAGCCATTTCCCAGTTCTGCTCAGAAATTTACAATTGTACTTAAGATTGTAGAACTGGAAGGGAGATCAGAGACTATGGGGATTGATGAGATGAGAAGCTAAAGTCCAGAGAGATACCTCATCCAAAGTCACCTAGGTAGAATTGACAGAGCCAGGATTTGAACCAAAATCCCCAGAATTCAGAGCTAGTGCCCTTTTCATTGTCTTATGCTGCTTCTCCGAGATCATTTGTGAGTGTTAAATGATCCCACCCCAAGCACAAATGTGATGCACAAACCTCACTGTTAATATCTGTCTATTCAGAGATGTGGTGCCCATTTATTCTGACTATAGTATGCTGAAGAATTCAGAATTGGGATCAATTCAAAACAATTGGGAGTGAGAGGTATGCTGGGGAGATTATATATATATATACACATTTGGCATTTCACATTGGAGAAGACTTTTTTTCTCTAACTCACTGCTGCTTTTCCTTTACCAGATCTGAAAGGCAACCAAGGCCTTATGAGCATCTAGCCAGACCAGGATTTCAGGGTTGGGGGTTTTCTGTAATCTAATAGAGAGAGTTTTATGATTTGGGAGTGATTTGCTGTCTGTTGCAGTTCAGGGGTTATGAAAAGATATACTATGTTAATTTCCTGAACTGTGCCTCTTTGACTGGAATACCTTATTTTAGGAACATCTCCATTGAATTACTGTAGTTTGTCTTGAGCAATACACTACATACATTCCTGTTGAAAGGAATCATGTGTGTGCGTATGTATGTGTTTTGCTTATTTCATTCCAAAAGGACACACATTTTACAGAAGGAAATAGGCAACTTCTGAATAGTTTTAGCATGGTTCAAGCAAATTAGGAGTCTTTCTAGATCACTTTTCTTGTGCTGATAAGTTTGGAGAACAGAGATGGCTGTGATTAAACTTATGAACAATAAAAGTCATTCTGTAGGAAGGGGGTGACCCCAGGCATATAATCTCCAAATTTCAATTCAAGGAATGATTAAAATCCTCATCCAGCCTTTTTTAGAAGTTAAATTTCATATAGCTAAGGTCTTTTTAATGGCCAGGGGGCTTGATTAAAAGAAGAAGGATTGTCACTCTATTGTGGCTTTGCTAATAGAGCAAATCTAATAGTTGAAAATCTATATTTACCTACCTGCCCTTTCCCTTCCCTCCAAAAAGATAGAGTAGGAGTCACTTGCAGTTTTGTCATAAGATTTCTTTAAATAATAAATTTATTTTTTGCACCTAAAATATGAGTTCATGATATGTTTATTCACACAACATCTGTAAAGAGAAGAATCTTAAGGTTATGCATTTCAAATGAGAAGGGCAGTCAGAAGCAACCTATGAAAACTCTTTCATTTTAACAGATGAGGAAACTGAGGCTATGGGACTTGCTCAAGGTTATAAAGGTATAAGTCAAACTGCAACTGAACTCTAGGTTTCTGATGAAATTATCAGTGCAGAAATAATGGAAGACTAGATGGATATTACTGTAGGATGCTATCTTCCAATTGTGTTACACATATGCAAAGGCATGAATTAAGGGAACATTGGTTATATATTTAATGACTATGACCTATTGCATATGTCCAGCTTAATATTATATTCATTTAACCTCTGTGTATTCAGTTTCCATATTCAGCTCCTCTTCAGATTCGATTCTGTAATCATGTCAGGGAGATAATCTTGAGTACTCGAAGACAAGACAAGAGCTAGGGTAAGTTCCACTTACCACAACCCAGAAAGGTTGAGTAGAGCTGTAGGTTCATATATTGAATTCAAATCAGTAAAAATTCACCAATTGTATATTAGGAACTGTGTTTGGGATTGGGGTTACAAAGATAAAATGAAAAATGGTTCCTCCAGGTACAGTCTACCGATTATCTAATAGCTTCATAGGATCATAGTTTTAAACCTTGGGACTTTAGATGACAATTAAGTCCAACCTCTTTATTTTGTAGACAAATAAATGGAGGCTCAGAAAGGTTAGATATACAGCAAGTATCTAATGTGGGATTAAACCCCAGGATTTCTTGTAGCTCAGCCTTTTCTCTAAGACACCAAAGCTGCCATGGCCCCAGAGAGCTGCCCAAGTTGCCCTGATGCATGGAGTGAAAAGAATTCAAAAGTCTTTTGTTTAATGGGACTGGGAGCAGCCTCTCACAAAACCAGTGTAAATTCCTGATCCTATTATTCTTTTTGTTGCCATAGCTTGAAGATTGTCAGGCCTGAGTCTTTTCTCTGTTCTACTTTGGAATTGTCAGACTGAGATTCAATGTGCATGTGTCTTGGGAAGGAGAAACTGTTCTTCTTTTAAGGTATCAACTTCTATTCTATTCTGAGAGGATATTGCGGTAGGACCCATCCCTTGTTGCCTTTTCTTTCCCTGCTCCCTTGGTTGAGTCCAGTTAAGACACATAAAATGTGTTGATAAAAGAATCTATTGTTTCAATCATGGACTAACTCTAATTCTTCTGGGAAGTCCCTTAAATCCTATTGACAGCACCCATTAGGTCATGGGACAATAACTTTAGTGCTGGAAGGGACCTCAAAAGCCAACTACATCAAACATCTCATTCTCCAGATGAGGAAATGGAGGCTGAGGGAAATGAGGTAAGCTTGCCTAAGGTCACACCAAGTGCATCAGATGATGGATAAATTTGAGATAATCAACAGAGGGAAGGCAATGGAATAAAGGGGGATTTGCAAAGGCTTCCTAGAGAAGATGGAATTTTAGCTGGGACTTGAAGGAAGCCAGTAAAGTCAGGTAGAAGAAATGAGAGGAAGAACCTTCTAGGCGATAGCCAGGGAAAAGTGTCATATTTCTCAGTGATAGTCCTTCAAACACTTGAAGACAATTATTCCTTCTTTAAGTCTCCTCTTCTCCAAGATAAATATCTCTAGTTCCTTTATTCTTTCTTCATTTGTCATGTAAATACTTTTGCAAGAATCCGTATTGGGCCAGGATAGTTGCCAGTTACTGAGGTTGGAATGCAGAATGCAGGTGTGGCATGAGCTGGCATGAGACCAAAAAGTCTGTTGAGAGCACCCTATAAATTGAGACTGGTTTCTATCCTCAGGGTTTCAGTCTTGAGAATGGTGGGAGGGTGAGTGTTTCAAAATTATCTCTTAGCTAAGGTTAACTTATACCTTATAGGATTAGTTACCTAGGCTCACTGCTCATCCAGTGCTATCAGTATCCATTCCTAGACATCATCAATATTGTACAACTTTCTAAATATCAACAAGAAGATAAATATTGAAGATCAACTCTGTTAAACCAAGCCAACTTGAACTGAGCTAGAACATCAAGCAACTTAGGCCTGACTAAGGCAATTTACCTGGCAGGTGCAGTGAATCAGCTTCACCTGAAAACTCCAGAAGATTTATTATAGGCTTAGTTAAACAAGGTTCTAGGATTCATTCCTAATTCTTCTTTCCTCTATATTTCAACCCATCCTTTCCCTAACCTTGTTTACCTTTATTAAATAAGTTAAAGGGAGAGAAGCCTGTACTGATCTGATCTGTACTGAAGATTCTTAGGGGAAAGGTATCAGTAAAAAATTCTCCTTTCTATCATCCATCAAGCTCATTCAAGTGCTTATTGATCTATTATCAGGATCAACATCAAAACCAACAAATCTCAGTTATAACATCTTTAATAGTTTGAGTTTATTAATATTCATTTCATCTAAAGAACTAAGTTCACTTAGCACTGACAGTTGGGGAAGAATCTTTTACTTCCTCATTAATGGGTCAGTTGTAAAGGAGGAATCAACTGAGTGGCTGATTTAACACAGACCACACCCAGCTACAGAGTCACTGAAACTCATAACCTCCTTCAAAGTCATGAACTTCAGGCATTTTGACATCTGTTGCTCTCCTTTAAAAAATCACCTGCTTACCATTGTCTTTTCTAAAATATGTGGTCAGAGAACCTAAGAGATTGTCTAGTTGAAACTTCATTTACAGATGAGGAAAATGAGGCCAACTGATTTGCCAAAGGTCATACAGGTAGCAGCAGAATTTGAACCTGTGTCCCCTGTCTCAGATCCACCCCTTTTCCTACATCACTGAAGTATCTCTTAAGCCATTAAGAATGAAAATCCACTTCTGGATATTTTTCCTACATTCACCTAGCGGATATATGAGTTTTTATTTAAATAACTATATTTCTTTAGGTGGTGAGGTGGCACCTGAGTTTCCCTTATGATCTAGGACCTATTTAGAAGGTAACTAGCTCGGATTAGGTTATATAATTCCTGACCAGGAAGTGAAGCCTCTGTTTGTACCAGGAGAACTGACCATGTAGGGTTTGAAGTTTTGATCCCTGTGAGTTTAGATTCGTCTTGGCCTTCTGTACGTGCTAGACTAAAATACTGAACTAATGGGTCTGTAGGAAAATAAAAGCATGACTTGTCAAAATTCTTCTTGGCTTCCCAAAGAGATTTGCTCACAGATATTAATAAATCAGTGAATCCATACTGCTTTTTTAAATTCTAACTCTTGGCTTTGGAATTAGGGTTGGAGATTAGAGCAGTGATTCTTACCCTAACCTTCTGCATAAAATTGGATTAGAAAATTGCACTGGTTTAAAGGCCAATCTCATTGCCTGAAAAATGTCATTGTATAGTTCAATTAAAAGAGTGTTGACTGAGCGATTTCTTAAAAAGCTTTCACGATTGTGAAAAGTGCTTGGCCAAACTAATTTTAATAACAACTAAAATAATGATGATGTTTTTGTGAGGGCAGAGCTATCCAATTATTCAGAGCAATAGCTTAGTTAACGTTGTATGGAAAAAATATTTACCTACATAGTTACTACCTGTTTTAAAATTGGTTCCTGCTGTCTTGAATAACCTTTTCAGTAAGCAATATATTAATCCACTTAATTAACATATATTGGGCCTTCTCTAAGACCAAAGTCCAATTATTGGCTGCAGTTAATTTTACCTTTCTCCTTTTTGTATCTCATGTCCCTTTCCCTCAATTCTCCCTCAGTCTATCTGCCTGCAACAAAAGCTCAATGGGAGATGAGCAGAATAGTGTTAAAATTAAATAGAATGCCACAAAAAGGGCTGGGAGTTTGAAAGGTGACTCTTATCTTACAGCAGGGAAGCCAAAGAGCACCACCCTTGTCCTTGGCACGGGGAAGAGTTTGTGTGACAAGGGCACGATTGGTATTGTGTTTCTTTGCTATTATTGAACACATTGTCTTTTGCATGTGTTATGTCTTCTGAGGCTGTTGTTCAGTGTATAAGTTCCCCCAAAAAGGGAAGTGTTGTCATCCTTTTGACACCATGAAAGCCTTTTAGGACTATTACTTTTGCTGTTCATTTAGACATGCATGGTTGCCACAGCAACAGTAGCAATACTATAGTGCCTCTAAGTCCTTATGAGAAGCTGGTATCTGTCAAGATTCCTCCAAAGGTGCCATAGTTTCTATTTTCTTGTCAAAACTTGAACCCCTCTTCTGCTTTTTGAATTGCATATTTATTTATGGAATCCAAAAGCAAAGCTTTGGGGAAAGAAAGGTTTCCATTCTGAAGGGTATCTTTTCTTAGATTTGGTCTGAGAAGACACCTATGAGGTAGGGATGAGGAAGAGAGTTGGAATAAAAATAGGAGCTTAAGGCATAACATATGTCACACTTCTCTCCCACTACCCAGAACTTATCACAGTTTCTGACAGATAATGAGTGATTAATAAACATTTGCTACTGATGGACTATGGACGTAGCAGAAGACTACTGAATGCAGGATTTGAAAATGACTGGTATTTTGTAATTATTTTTATTTATTTCATTAAATATTTCCCAATTACAAATACAAAACTTTTAACAATTATTTTCTAAAAATTTTGAGTTCCAAATTCTTTCCCTCCTCCTTGAGAAGGCAAGCCATTTCTCATTAATTACACATTTGAAGTCATGCATAACATATTTCCCTATTAGCCATGTTGCAAAAGAAAGCAAAAACAAAATAAACAATAAAAAATAAAATGAAAAAATATGTTTCAGTCTGTATTCAGAGATAATCAGTTCTCTCTCTGGAAGTACATAGCATTTTTCATCATGGAGCCTTTGAAATTGTTTTGTATCATTGTCTTGATCAGAGTATCTGAATTGATCATCCCTATAATATTGTTGTTACTGTGTTCAATGTTCTAATTCTGTTAATTTTGCATCAGCTTATATAAATCTTTCCAGGTTTTTCTGAAAGTAACCTATTTGTCATTTCTTATATCACAAAAGTATTCCATCACAATCATATAAAACAATTTGTTCAGCCCTTGCCCAATTCCCATAATTTCCAATTCTTTGCCATCACAAAAAAACCAAACCAAAACAGAAAACATGGCTATAAGTATTTTTGGACATATGAGTCTCTTTTCTTTTCTTTTTAAACATCTCTTTGGGATACAGAGCTGTATAGCCCTTTGGGCATAGTTCCAAATTGTTCTCCAGAAAGGCTGGGTCACAACTCCACCAACAGTACATTGGTGTCCCAACTTTTCCATATCCCTTCTGGCATTTATCATTTCCCTTTTTTGTAATGCTAGTCAATTTGATAGGGGTGAAGTAGTATCTCAGAGTTTTGTTTTAAGTTGTAAAACTCAATTGTGAAATAGAGCATTTTTCCACATGACTAGTGATAGCTTTCTTTCTTTTCTTTCTTTTTTTTTTTGTGAAAATTGCCTGTTCCTGTCCTTTGACTATTAATCAATGGGGAAATGATTTTTTTTTTATAAATTTGGTCAGTTCTCTATATATTTGAGACATGAGGCATTATCAGGGAGACTTGTAAAATCCCTCTCTTCTAGTTTCCCATTTTCCTCCTAATTTTGGTCACATTAGTTTTGTTTGTGTAAAAGCTTTTTAATTTCATGTAATCACAATTATTTTCTTTACTTCCTGTAATCTTCCCTCTCTTGTTTGGTCATAAACTATCCCCATATTCATAGATTTGACAGGTATATTTTCCCATGCTCTCCTAATTTACTTATGATATCATACTTTATGTCTGAATCATTTATCTATTTTGACCTTCTCTTGGTACATAGTATGAGATATTAGTCTATGTATAGTTTCTATCAAACTGCTTTCCAGTTTTCCCAGAAAATTGTTTTTATTATATATTAAATTCTTACTCCCAAAGTTTGAATCTTTGGGATTATCAAACAATAGATTAGCATGGTCATTTACTACTGTGTATTGTATACCTAATGATCCACCACTCTATTTCCTAGCCAGTACCAGATTGTTTTGATGATTACTGCTTTGTGATATAATTTGAAATCTGGAACTCCTAAGCCTCTTTCTTTCATATTTTTTATTGGTTCTCTTGATATATTTATTCTTCCAGATGAATTTTGTCACTATTTTTTCTACCATTCTCCAAAATAATTCTTTGGTACTTTGATTAGGGTGGTACTGAACAAATAAATTAACTTAGGTAAGATTGTCATTTTTATTATATTGGCTTGGCTTACCCATAAGCAAATAATATTTCTCTATTTAGTTCTCTATTTGTATGAAAAGTGTTTTGTTATAGTCCCTGTGTTTGTCTTGGAAGATAGACTCCCAAGTACTTTATATCATCTACTATTATTTTAAATGGAATTTCTCTTTCTGTCTTTTCCCACTGAGCTTTGTTGGTAGTATATAGAAATGTTGATAATTTATGTGGGTTTATTTTATATCCTGCAATTTTGTTGAATTTGTTAATTATTTCAAATAGATTTTAGTTGACTTTCTAGGTTTTTCTTAGTATATAATCATTTGCAAAGAATGATAGTTTTGCTTCTTCAGTGTCTATTTTTATTCCTTCAATTTCTTTTTCTTGTCTTATTGCTATTGCTCACATTTTTAGTACAATATTCAATAATAGAAGCAATAATAAACATCTTTGCTTCACCTCCGATCTTATTGGGAAGATGTCAGGTTTATTCCAATTACAGGTACTAGTTGTTTTTGGCTTTAGATAGATACTAGTTATCATTTTGAGAAAGACTCCATCAATTCCTATGTTTTCTAGTACTTTCAGTAGGAATGGATATTGTATTTTGAAAGAGGCTTTTTCAGCATCTCTTGATATAATTACATAATTTTTGATTTTTTTTGTTATCAATATGGTCAATTATGTAGATAGTTTTCCTATAGAACAAGTCATACATTCCTGGTATAAATCTCATTTGCTCAGAGTATATACAATCTTTGTAATATATTGCTATAATCTTGCTTGTATTTTATTTGAAAATTTTGCATCAATATTCATCAAGGAAATTGGTCTCTAGTTTTCTTTCTCCATTTTTGCTGTCCCTGGTTTAGGTATCAAAACCATATTTGTGTCATAAAAAGGATTTTGGTAGGACTTCTTTACCTGTTTTTCAAATAATTTATATAGTATTGGGATTAATTATTTCTTAAATGTGTGGTAAAATTTATTTTTAAATGCACCTGGTTCTGGGGATTTTTTTCTGAGGAAGTTAATTGATGACTTTTAAGATTTCTTTTCCTAAGATAAGGTTATCTAAGTATTTTATCTTCTCTTTTTTAAATTTGAGCAGTTTATATTTTGTAAATATCCATCAATTTCACTTAGATTGACAGTTTTACTTGTATAAAATTGGACAAAATAACTCCCAATAATTGCTTTAATCTCATCTTCACTTTTGGTCCTTTGACTTTTTTCATTATTTAACTAGTAATTTGTATTTGCTTTAAAAAATTAAACCAGCAGGTCATTTATCTATTTTATTGTCTATTTCATAAAACCAACTCCTAGTTTTATTTATACATTTAATGTTTTTTTGTTTCAATTTTATTAATCATTCCTTTGATTTTAGGATTTTCATTTTTGTGTTTAATTGAGGATTTAAAATTTGTTGTTTTTCTAAATTTTTTTATGCCCAATTCACTGATCTGCTCTTTCTCTGTGTTATTGATGTGCTTAGAGATATAAATCTTCCTTTAAGTACTGCTTTGGCTGCATCCCATAAATTTTGTAATGTTCTTTCATTGTTGTCATTCCCTTTCTTGAAATTAGTGATCATTTCTATTCTTTGATATAGTCATAGAACATAATCTGTTCTTTGACTAGGTTCTCATTCTTTAGAATTAGATTATTTAGTTTCCAATTAACTTTATTCTATGCTTATGCAGTCCTTTACTGAATACAATTTTTATTACATTGTGATCTGCAAAAGGTGGATTTAAAATCTCTACTTTTATGTATTTGCTTGTGAGGTTTTTATGCCCTAACTATGTTCACTTTTTGTGAAGGTGTTATGTACAATTGAGAAAAAGTTGTACTCTTTTCTATTCTCATTCAGTTTTCTCCAGAGGTCTATCATATATAATATTTCAAAGATTCTATACATCTCTTCTTTTTCATTTTTTATGGTTACATTTATGTAGCTCTCATAGAGGAAGGTTGAAATTCCCCTACTAGTATAATTTCACTGTCTAGTTCTTTCTTAATTCACTTAATTTTTCCTTTAAGAATTTGGATGCTATGCCATTTTCTGCATTTATGCTTAGTATATTGCCTATGGATCTTTTTTAGCAAGATGTAGTGTCCTTGTTTATCCCTTTTAATGAGGTCTATTTTGACTTTGCTTTGTCTAAGATAATAATTGATACTATTGCCTTTTTATTTCATTTGAAAAATAACAGATTCTGATCCCTCTTATTTGAACTCTGGGGGTGTCTCTCTGTTTAAAGTGTATTTCCTATAAATTATATAATTTTGGATCCTGGTTTCTAATTGATTTTGTTATATGCTTCCCTTTTATGGGCAAATTTATACCATTTATACTCACAGTTAAGATTATAAGCTACATCTCTTCCTTTTATCTTGATTACTTCTATTTATCTCTCTCTCTCTTTTAGCCTACTCCTCTTTTAAAATCTGTTTTTCTCTGACTGCTGCCCTCCCTGTCTATCACTTCCTCTTCTCTCCTCCCCTTCCCCTTCTATTTCCCTGTTGAATAGGATAGATTTCTATTACAAATTGAGTAGTGTGCATGTGTGTATGTGTGTGTGTGTGAGAGAGAGTGTGTGTGAGTGTGTGTGTGTGTGTGTGTGTGTGTGTGTGTGTGTTTCTATCCCTCTTTGAATCAATTTAGATGTGAGTAAGGTTCAAGTTTTGGCTTTCCCCTTCTTTCCCCCCTCCTCTGTAAAAACTCTTCCTTGTGTCCTTCTGATGTGAGATAATTTTATCTCTCTTCCACTTCTTCCCAAGGCATATCTTTTTTTCACATATCCTATTTCTTTATGTTATCCCAATACTCATGCATGCTCTTTTTATGTAGAATCCTACTAACTACTTTAATAATGATAAAGTATCTTCTTAGAATATATACATATAATTTTTCTTTATAGAAAAGGAAGCAGTTTAACCTTATTGAATTCTTTGTGATTTTTCTTTCATGTCTACCTTTTTACACTTCTTTCGAGTCTTGTTTTTGAAACTCATATTTTCTATTCAGCTCTGATCTTTTCATCAGGAATGGTCAAAAGTCATCTATTTCATTAATTAATGATATTTCATTAAATATCAATTTTTCCTTCAAAATATTATGCTCAAGGGCAGCTGGGTAGCTCAGTGGAGTGAGAGTCAGGCCTAGAGACAGGAGGTCCTAGGTTCAAGCCACTTCCCAGCTGTGTGACCCTGGGCAGGTCACTTGACCCCCATTGCCCACCCTTACCACTCTTCCACCTATGAGACAATACAGCGAAAGTACAAGGGTTTAAAAAAATATTATGCTCAGTTTTGCTGGGTAGATTATTTTTGGTTGTGCTCTTAGCTCTTTTGTTTTCTGGAGTATGATATTCCAAGCCCTGTGCTCCTTTAAGGTGGTAGCTCCTAAATCTTGGATGATCCTAACTATGGCTCTATAGTGTTTGAATAGCTTCTTTTTAGCTATTTGAAATATTTTCTCTTTGACCTGGGTGCTCTGGATTTTGATTGTAATATTCCTGGGAGTTTTCATTTTGAGATCTCTTTCAGGTGGTGTTTGGGTAGTTTCTTTCTATTTTAATTTTACCCTTTGGTTCAAGGATATTGGGACGGTTTTTCTTGACAATTTCTTGAAATATTATTTTTAGGCTTTTCTTTGATCATGGATTTCAGGCAATCCAATAATTCTTTTTTTTTTAAACTTTTTTTCCTCTATTGCTCTTAATTTTGAAAACATTTTTTAACTTTTCTATGAATTCTTCTTGTGATTGTTCCCACTTCACATTTCTTTCTTTAAGGCTTTGCTTGTAACTATTTTGACTTCATTGTCTTCTTCTGACTCTATATCTTTATCCCCCTTGTTTCCATAGTGCCTTTTTATGGTCAAGTTCTTTTGTTGTTATTTTTTGTTCATTTTTCCATCTTATTTCTTGATTTGGAACTTTATATTTATGTTGGGATCCATTTCTGCCATGGGAAGGATAAAGAGCTACTGTCATAAGGTTCAGATTTCCTCACCCTGTTGTTTTTAGAGCTAGTGCTGGGGGTTTGGAAGTTTTTGATGCTTCTACTGTGGCACGATTTAAGGAGAAATGTTTTCTTGATCTGCAATCTGATCTTTACCCAGGAAGGTTCCCTGTCCCTTGGGATCACAACTGATACTACTCTCAGTGTCCCTGATTCCTTGGTACTGGAAACAACTTTTCTTCTTCAGGGTCCATAAACCTTGTGACCTAAAGTGATACTGCCCCTCAGGGCCTCCACTCCCTTTTGATTAAAAGTACTTTTTGCTGCTTTTGATCCATGACCCAGAAGTAGGTATAGGCAATGGAACTGTCAAAGAGTGTCTGGTCTTGAATCCAGTGTTAGCACAGGGGGGTGACCAGTTATCAGGTCCCCTTACCATTTCTGGCTTGAGAACTCCTGAAGTGGCTGCTGCTTCTATCACCACCACTTAGTCCCCCAACTGGTATATAATCCATATGGGCTCTTGGCAAGCTCCTCCCCTGTGTCACAGATATTTCCTTCCAACCTCCTATATTGTCTTAGGATAGAAGAATGTCTCTTTCTGATCTCTTGTGGCTCTGCCACTTGATTTGTGGTATTATTTTAAAATTATTTGGAGAAGAATATTGGGTGGGCCCAGCTGAGCACTTTCTCTCCTCTGCAGTCTTGGTTTTGTCCCCAGCAGTTCTATGACTGTATTATTAAAAGTTTAAGTTAGCTAAATCTTGAAACTGAAGTATTGATAGAACTTATAGGCCATCTCTTAAATAGATACTATTCCAGTTGCTAAATATCCTGCTTAAAGATCATCTTGTATATAATGTCAATCCAAGTTGAACTTGCCAGTCCAAATTCCCAGTGATACAATGGGACAGATAACATAAAAGGAAGAACTCTCTGTAGCATGTTAAGAGAAAAATATTTATATAGCTACCTTTTGTCCTTCTTCTAGTTCCTTCTCATTTTGAGTCAAAATTTTTGGATCATAAATTTAGAGTTTAAATTGGCCTCTGGAGTCTTCTAGTCCAAACCTTTAATTTTTTAAACATACATAGGATCCAAGATCCAAAAAGGTAAACTGAATTGGCCTAGGTCACATTGATATTTTGTGGAAGAGTTAGAATTTAAATCTGCTGACTCCAGACATCACTCTTTCAACTACTTCATTCTGTCACAAGGGATATATGTCTTAAAGGAAACAAGCTCTTGTTTCTTTCTTTCCAAGGACTTTTTGTGTTCATCTTGAAGGTTCCAACTTTTGTTGGAATTAGTAGATAACTTGTTCTAAGATGCTACTCATGATGAACCTGGATCTTTGATCCTTTCCTAATTTATCTCAACTGCAAATTATGCAGTCAGGGCTGGGGGGATAGTTACAATTTACAGATAAATTACATGCCAGCCAAATGAGAGGGAGATGAGATAGGCGGGCAGGTTGTCTGTTAGAGCTTTAAAGAGTAATCTCACGTCCTTGTGGGATACTGAGTTGAGACTCACATCTAAATGTTAGGGCATCATCCT
Source organism: Gracilinanus agilis (assembly GCF_016433145.1). Taxonomy (NCBI): domain Eukaryota; kingdom Metazoa; phylum Chordata; class Mammalia; order Didelphimorphia; family Didelphidae; genus Gracilinanus; species Gracilinanus agilis. Next base: position 291,625,934 of record NC_058131.1, read on the forward strand.
GAGATCAGTTTAACAAAATATCATTACAGAATTAATAATCTTTCTGTCATTACTGTGATTATACTGAGCAAGAACAGATTTCAGTATTCATCTTTTCAGAAAAGCTAACTCATTCACCTCTCAAAACTTTTCTTCTCTGATGAAACCTATTGTTCAGTATAAGTAGTGTTTCTCAGTAGTATCTTTCCTTTGAACTGAATTATCCCTAAGAGAATCTCATCCAAGAATTGTCTGCTCTTTAAAGTAATTGTCAACTTTTCTTCTTCATGTGTTTAATAAAGAAAGTAAGCTCAATGCTGTTTCCTAGGGCAGAGGATAGGGTTCAACTAGACCCATAAAGTAAGAAATCATATGATTTAGGAATTTTCTCATGTGAGTAGTGGTTGGGTATCTGTGACCTCTTGTGAGGTTTGGAAGTCTCCTTTGAATGGGGCATCTTTGACCACATTTCTCTAACTCTTGACTATTTCTTTTCTGCCTTCTCAAATAAATATATTACTAGTGCTTTTTCTTTCTTTTATTTTCTTAGTCCTACCAAATCTTAGCTGGAAGAGATCTTCAAGATTAGCTATTCTCAGCCTCTCATTTTATATATGATGAAATAAAGTCAGTGTGAAGGAAAATGACTTGCCCAAGGGCACACAGATGGATTTAGGATTTGAACTGAGGTCCCATTCAGTTCTCCAAGTTCAAGAATCTTTTTTTTTTAAACCCTTACCTTTTGTCTTGGAGCCAATACTGTATATTGGCTCCAAAGCAGAAGAGTGGTTTAAGGGCTAGGCAATGGGGATTAAGTGACTTGCCCAGGATAACACAGCTGGGAAGTGTCTGAGGCCAAATTTGAACCTAGGACCTCCCATTTCTAGGCTTGATTCTCAATCCACTGAGCTACCCAGCTGCTCCCTCAGGAATCTTTTTGCTGAACTAAGGTGCATCACCAATTACCCAGGTTCATGACTATTGTCTATTCAATAAAGTATAAACTCTGAACATGCAATTCAAATCCTTGTACAAACTGACCCCAATTCATTTGTCCAGTGTTATCTCTAATTATTTCTTTAAAAAAGCCAAAAATATTTTATTTATGACTATTTGACTATTCATTCTCTATCCACTGTTTTTGTTTTGCCCATTTGCCACTCTGATGCAGATAGATGGCACAGTAGATAAAGCAGTAGACTTGGAATATGGAAGATTTATCTTCCTAACTTCATATCAGGCCTCAGACACTAGCTTTTTGGTCCTGGGCAAGTCACTTAATTCTGCCTCAATTGCCTCATCTGTCAAATGAATTGGAGAAGGAAATGGCAAATAGCTCCACTATTGTTGCAAAGAAGTCCTCAAATGGGGTCACAAAGAGTTGGTTATGACCAAAAATGATGAAACAACAATGACTCACTTTCTATGCCTTTGTTTATGTTATCTCCAATTTATAGAATGGATTCCCTCAGTCTTCTCTACCTGTTGACGTTCTACTCTTCCCTTAAGATCCAACTCAGTTCCATGAAGTCTTCCCTAGTTGTCCTCCTCTCTCTAATTCAAAGTAATGTTTGCCCCTTCACATTTCTCACTCTGCTTGAACTGCTGTACTTCTTTCCTACATGTCATAACTATTTGTCCCTCCCCCCTTCCCTTAGTAGATTGTAAACTTCCTTAGCACAAGGTCTGCATTGTATCCATGTTGGTGAAAGTGTGGCATGTGTGCCCTGGCATGCCAGAGGGGGCTGTTCTGTTCCCCCTCCCTACCACACCCGAGGATAATTTGCACATACCCCTCCCTTCTGCCTAGCAGCCTAATGCCTCTCTCCACTGTCTGGGGTATTGTGAGGGGCTCACAGGCAGCTTGAAGGTCCTGTTTGGGTATGTGATCTCTAAAAGGTTCACCAACAATGGTATAGATTTTTTTAAACCCCAGAACCTAGCAGAGTTATCATGGACTCTGGGTTTTAGTAACTTTTTATTGAATTGAATACCTGGCTTAAAGCAAGTGAAAAGTTTATTTAGATATGAATACACCTAGAATCAAATACAGGGCAGCTAGATGGCACAGTGGATAGAGTACCAGGCCTGGAATCAAGAACTGAGTTCAAACTCAGTCTTAGACACTTACTAGCTATGTGACCTTGGGCAAATCACTTATCCAGTTTGCTTCAGTTTCTGTATCTATAGAACGAGCTGGAGAAGGAAATAGCAAACTTCTTCAGTACTTTGCCAGGAAAACTCCAAATGGGGTCACAAAGATTTGGACATGCCTAAAATGAATGAACAACAACAAGGATTAAATATCTATTCTTGGACAGCTCTTATGGTTAAGTCCTTTCTTATATTAATTTGAAATCAGCCTCCTGTTACTCCTACCAAGTTCTACCTAGTTCTACCCTCTGGGGCTAAGTAAAATAAGTCTAATCCCATTTCCATATGATAGTTCTAGAAATGCCTTATGGGTTTACTGAAACATAATTCCCAAGGACAGGACCCAGCTGTGGAACTGTGGGGAAAATACAACAGCTCAGAGACCAACCTGGTGTGTGGCAGATGGAGGGGAGGGGAAATATCCAAGTCAGGCAGCTCACAACTTGAAGGGACTGAATGACAAAGGAGAGTAGTTACAGTCACAGACATCAAGAACAGTCCTGGTGTGGACTTGGTAGGGGAATATTGAGAGCTCTTAGCCATCAGTATTTTATTTTTCTTCTTTTTTCTTTCTCCCAGTTGCATATTTGCTTCTGTACCTAGTAAACTTTGGAGCACTGATGATGGTGTGTCTATTTAGCTCATTCCCTCTGTACTCCACTGTCCATATCCTGAGGAGAAGCTTGGAGTCAAACCTCCCCTCTAGGGAGGTCACTGAAGATTGCAGTGCTTTGCTTCATGTAAACAGCCCCTCTAGGGATAGAGACTTTACTCCCCAGTGCAGATCCTGGGGCCCTTGAGACTTCAATAGCAGGAGGCATTGAAGTCAGCATGAATTCAGGCTCAAATTAAATGGAGACCCAACTTGTTATTCACCTTAAAGAGAAGGATGCAGATTTAGGAATGAATTTAATCTGTGTAGGTCACAATTTTTCCAGTTCCTGCATCTTTCTAAGTTACTTCCAGGGCAAAACCATCCTCCCAGTCACAGGCTCTAAATCCAGTCATCCTGGACTCCTTGAGTCTGTCTTGCCTCCCCCACATCTATTAGTTGCCAAGTTCTATTACTTCTACCTGCACACACCCCCTTTTATCTTTTGAAATTACCACTACTTTGGTACTAGCCCTTATCACCTCCTGCCTGGACTATTGCAATAGTCCCCAGCTCTCAAGTCTTTTCCCACTCTAGTCCATCTACTTAGTTGTCAAATTGATCTTCCTAAAGTCCAGATTTGTCTATATCATCTTTTTCCTTTTCAATAAATCTCAGTGACTTCCTTTTATCTCTACAATTAATTAAAAATTCTCTGGCTTTTAACTTTTTAACTTAGGATCTCCCTCCCTTTCTAGTCTTATATCTTACTCCTTATACACTCACATACTCTATAATCTAGTGGCACTGGTCTCCTTGCTTATCCCTAATGCCAGACATTCCATCTCTAGGCTTTGGGCATTTTCACTATCTGTCCACCATTTCTGGAATGCTTTCTCTTTCTATCTCCATCTCTCCTGGCTTTCTTCAAGTTTCAGCTAAAATCCCACCTTCCATGAGAAACTTTTCCTAATTTTCCTCAATGTCAATGCCTTACCTCTGTTGATCATCTCCTATTTTCCTGTACATATGTTGTTTGTACATAGTTGTTTACATGTTGTCTCCCCCCATTAACATGTGAGCTCCTTGAGAACAGGGACTTTTCTTTGTCTTTCTCTGTATTCCTAGGCTTGTCATGGTGCCTGGCACACAGTAAGACATTAACAGATACTTGTCTATTTGATTTGACTTTATCTGCTATATCATCATACTTCAACTTTTCAAGAAATACAGAAAGCTTATGTGGAAATTTGTTATTAAAATAAAATAATAAAATAAAGATATAGGCTTTTAGGGCTGTAAAGAATTTTAGAGATCATTTAACTCAAACTACTTTTTTTAAAGATGGGGAAACTGAGTTCAATAGGGAGAAAATGACTTGCCACACATTAGACAGATAACAAACATCAGAACCAAGATTTATCCCTGGATCACTGATTCCAAATCCATTTTTTTTTTGCCAGAGAATGATGCCATCCAGATATCTGGTTGGACCTTTTCAGTTTAAGTTGAACATTTAAGTTTCTGTTGTCCTTTTGGTCTTCTATCAATTTTTAAATGTACCTGGCTTACATTACAAGCTTGCGAAGGCATCCCATTTCTCTGTCTGTCTGTCTGTCTGTCTGTCTGTCTGTCTCTCATTTGTCAGTTTATATACTTAGAGAGTGTTTTGGTTGTTTAAGAGTAAGGGAGTTATCATTTTTAAGAAGCTACTTTCATTAGAGTTTTGCTTTGTGGTCAAAGTTATCAGTGACAATTTTAATTCTGGTTTCATGGAAAAGAGGAAATCAGTCATCATGGTCATCATGTGTTGAATTTTAGGTGACTCTAATCCTGACTTCTTTAATACTAGCACTTAAATCATTGGCGAGGGGCACTGTTCACTGGGCTACCTAGTGGAGGCAAGTGTGAAAGTGTATAGGAGAGAAATATAGCTTCAGTTTCAAGTTGCTAGAATGTTTCTTCTGGAAAGCTTGTGGTCTAACCCACAAGACCTCACAGTGGGCCACTGAAGACTGTGTCCAAGAATTGCTTGGAAGGATGAATTATGTCTTATACCTTGTGACTAATTTTATTTCCCCACTCCTAACTCTGCCTTGTCTACACACCTGTGCATTAGGATTTAGCTACACTAAATTGGGTATCATGAGACCTGAGCTAGTCCTGGCTATACTCAGTCACTCTGGATAATTTACTTCCTTTCTTTTAGTGTCAGTTTTCTTATTTTTAAAATATCAAATGAGAGGATTACATAGTCTCCAAAGTTTCTTCCAGCTCTGACATTCTGTGTTCTAAGATCTCTATACTTCTGGTGTGTTGTGACCTGAGGTGACTTTTCTAGTTCTGATGTTTTATGTTCCAATTTCATATGTAGCTCCATCAGGTTGTATTCTTTTTTTAAATTTAAAGATATATATTTCAATTTTCAATGTATGTTTTCCAACATTATTAGATCCAAATTATCACCCTTTTCCCTTACCTCTCCCTTTTTGGGGGATGACAAGCAATTTAATCTGGATTATACATTTATTATTATGCAAAACATACTTCCATATTGGCCATTGTTGTAAGAGAATAATGTTATAAAACCAAATCCCCAAATAAAAATTAAATAAATTAATGTGAGAGATAGTATGCATTAATCTGCATCTGACTCTAACAGTTCTTTCTCTGGAGGTGGATAGTATTCTTTGTCCTAAATTCTTCACAATTGTCCTAGATCACTGTACTGCTAAGAGTGGAAGGGAGTAGCTAAGTCTTTCTCAGTTGATCATCGTGTAATATTGCTGTTACTGCATATAATGTACTCCCAGTTTTGCTTTTTTCACTCTGCATCAGTTCATGTAGATCTTTTCAGCTTTTTCCAGCAGGTCGTATTTTAAGGTCTTTTCTAGTTTCAACATTTTATGAATCTGAGTATTTCCTCAGGGATCTCAGTGGTGGGATCCATAGGCTTCACAGATTTCACATCCTTATACAAGATGAGGAGCATATTACATCATTATTTCTGGTAGAAATTTTATCTAGTTTCCTCAACTGAGTTGTAGAATGTGAGGATTTTCAAAATCCTTCCTGATTCTGAACATAACAGGAGAAATAGCAACTGCAGAGGTGGCCAAAGAGAATCATATTCCCCTTATTCAGAGGAACAAGGGGACGTTTAACCTGGAAGACACTTAGTAATCAATAAAGCAACAAGTATTTATTAAGAATCTATCATTGGGGCAGCTGGGTAGCTCAGTGGAGTGAGAGTCAGGCCTAGAGACAGGAGGTCCTAGGTTCAAACCCGGCCTCAGCCACTTCCCAGCTGTGTGACCCTGGGCAAGTCACTTGACCCCCATTGCCCACCCTTACCAATCTTCCACCTATGAGACAATACACCGAAGTACAAGGGTTTAAAAAAAAAAAGAATATCATGCACTAGGCACTATGCTAAAAGCATCATTGTTGACTTCAAATATTTGAAGGGCTGCCATATGGAAGAGGGAATTTAGACTTGTTTGTTATGTACTGGATGGTAAAACAAAGATAAATGGATGGAAGGAGGAGAGAGAGAGAGAGAGAGAGATTAGATTGTTTTAAGGAAAAACTCCTTATAGGTAGAGTTGTGGAAAAGTGGAATGGACTGCCTCTAGAAGAAAGGAATTCTCCTTCACTGGAATTCTTCAAAGAGAGCCTGGATAAGCTTTGATTGAGGATATTGTAGGGGAAATTCTTGCTGATGTAGGGGTTGGACTAGATGATTTTTGAGGTCTCTTTCCGGTCCTGAGGCTCTGATACTGTTTCCTTGAACAGCCAGCACTTGATTATAATCCCTCTTTTTCTTTGTCACATTTGAGTCAAGCTGTTCTTCCATCTCAGAACAGCTGGCACCAAACTTAGCACAGACTTGAAACACAGTATGAGAAAGACAAATATTTATTCCATTGAGCCAGGGGCCTGTGAAGCAGAACCCAAATGGATCAGAACACATATTGCTTTCTTGCTCTGAATTATTTTGCTGATTCAAGCAGAGATAGTATTTTTTTTTATAACAGAGAGGTACAAATCATAGCCTAACCTTGGCTGAACATTTTGGGAGGATAAGATGGGTGGGTACAAATCAATATTTATTTGTTGAGCATCTGTTTATATTCCTTACAATGCATTGGTTTCTGGGTGTGTCTAGGTGAGTGTGGTCTGGCTGAATATCATCAAGTGAGAACATTTTTTCTTGCTGGGCTTAATCTAAGAGAAAGGAAAGGAGGTTATTAGCTCCTTTGTCAGTAGTTATGGCAAAGATGAGGGCAGCTGACCAATTCAGCACTGACGTGGTGGATAGCAGGGAACCATTCCAGGCTAAGGAGGTTTGAGCAGCCCGGAGAGATGGCAGGAAGGGTGAAGGCCAGTTCTTCCTGTATAAATCTCCAGATTTGTATCTGCAACTGCATCTTTATTTCTGTTTTTTTTTTGAGACTAAGTTTCCCTCTCTTTTCCAGGCTAGAAGTGCAGCCAAATTTTACTTCTGATTAGTACAGAAGCTGTAACTTGCTCAATGTCCTACCTGAGTTGTCTTGAACTTCCTCAAGTAGTTTGGTGGAGGTAGGGGTGGGGGTGAGGGTAGTTGCTCCAGATGTGGTTTGTTGTGGACTTCGTGCTAACACCCTTTTGCCCTACTACATAGCTAAACTCAGAATGCCTGAGCTTAATTGATCCACTGGTCACTTCCAGTAGCAGGGATTACAGGTGTGCATTACCATGCTTGGTTCTCCCAAGATATATATATATACATACATACATATATATGTATATATATATATGTATATATATATTTATTTATTAGAAATTTTTTCCATGGCTACATGATGCATGTTCTTACTCTCCCTCTTACCCCCCCAACCTCCCCACCCCCCATTGCTGACCCCATTACCACTGGTTTCTTCATGTGTCATCAATCAAGACCTATTTATTTCCATATTATTGATAGTTGGTCATTTAAAGTCTACATCACAAATCATGTCTGCATCAACCCATATGTTCAAGCAGTTGTTTTTCTTCTGTGTTTCCACTTCTGTAGTTCTTCCTCTGAATGTGGATAGCAGTCTTTTCCATAAATCCCTCAGAAATGTCCTGGGTCATTGCATTGCATTGCTACCAGTACAGAGGTCCATTACATTTGATTTTATCACAGTGTATCTGTCTCTGTGTATAATATTCTCCTGGTTGTGCTCCTTTCACTCTGCATCAGTTCCTGGAGGTCTTTCCAGGTCACATGGAATTCCTCCAATTTATTATTCCTTTGAGCACAATAGTATTTCATCACCAGCATATACCACAATTTGTTCAGCCATTCCCCAATTGAAGGGCATATCCTCATTTTCCAGTTTTTTGCCACCACAAGGAGCGGGGATATAAATATTTTTGTACATGTCTTTTTATTTATGATTTCTTTGGGGTACAAACCTAGCAATGGTATGGCTGGATCAAAAGGCAGGCATTCTTTTAGCGCTTTTTGGGCATATTTCCAAATTGCTATCCAGAATGGTTGGATCAGTTCACAACTCCACCAGCAATGCATTAATGTCCCAATTTTTCCACATCCCTTTGAACATTCATTACTCTTCCCCCTGCTATCATTTTATCCAATCTGCTAGGTGTGAGGTGGTACCTCAGAGTTGCTTTGATTTGTATTTCTCTATTTATTAGAGATTTAGAACACTTCCTCATGTGCTTATTGATACTTTTGATTTCTTTATTTCAAAATTGCCTTTTCATGTCCCTTGCCCATTTATCGATTGGGGAATGGCTTGATTTATTTGTACAATTGATTTAACTCCTTGTATATTTGAGAATTAGACCTCTGTCAGAGTTTTTTATTATAAAGATTTTTTCCCAGTTTGTTGTTTCCCTTCTGATTTTGGTTGCATTGTTTTTGTTTGTACAAAACTTTTTAAATTTAATATAATCAGAATTATTTATTTTACATTTTGAAATTTTTTTATAACTCTTGATTGGTTTTAAAATCTTTCCTTTCTCAGAGATCTGACAAGTATACTATTTTGTGTTTGCCTAATTTACTTATAGTTTCCTTCTTTACATTCAAGTCATTCACCCATTCTGAATTTATCTTGGTGTAGGGTATGAAATGTTGATCTAAACCTAGTCTTTCATATTGTTTTCTACTTTTTCGAGCAGTTTTTGTCAAATAGTGGATTTTTGTCTCAAATGTTGGGCTCTTTGGGTTTATCATACACTGTCTTACTGATGTCACTTACTCCAAGTCTATGCCATTGATCCTCCCTTCTGTTTCTTCACCAGTAACATATTGTTTTGATGACACTGCTTTATAGTACAGTTTAATATCTGGAACTGCTAGGCCACCTTCCTTCATGTTTTTTTTTTCATTATTTCCCTTGATATTCTTGATCTTTTGTTCTTCCAAATGAACTTTATTATAGTTTTTTCTAATTCTGTAAAAAGTTTCTTGGTAGTTTGATAGGTATGACACTAAATAGGTAAATTAATTTGGGTAGAATGATCATTTTTATTATCTCCCAAGATATTTTGAAGTGGAAGCAGGGTTGTTACTGGAGACACTAGTTGTAGTTAGGTCCCTTTTGTGTTCTTTGATGGTCTGGATCAGAAGTACCAGCTGCAAAACTCCTGAGTGTAACCTGATCCAGATTAAAATGTAACAGGTGAAATGTTTAATGAAATAAATAAAAATGTAATGCAACATAGTTAATGCAAATTTGTGGTCTAAGACAATACATGATTTCTATTTGATTTTGATACCACTGGCCTGGGTTGTTAATAGGGTGAGAGTAAGACCCAAAGGACCTTCTGAATCATGCATGAGAAAGAAGCAGATGAATTTTCCTGGTTTCCTTGAAGACATTCTTCCCTGGCATGGGTGTGTTCTTGTGTTTCTTCCCCACTGTGTTGACTGGCATACATAAGCAGCTGAGGAAAATGAGTATGTTTGTGTATCATTTCCCCAGGTCTTTGGTTTCTTGTAATAGAACTTGGTACTATCCTCAGATAGCAAAGGAAAGTTCCAGACTGAATCTGTGAGAAAGGATCAGAGAAATCTTTGATTGCATTTCTGCTATAGTAATAGTTGGATGGTTAGCATCATTATACTAATGAGTTTTTTGAGAACTCAGGAGAAATAACAAGTCCATGCTTACTAGAGAAATCCTTTGGTTGTATCTGTGGTTGTATCTTGAGGAAAATATTTTCCCTTCTCCCATATTCAGTTCTTTTGTATTTAGGGAATAATAAATGAGCTCTTCTGTGGTTAATTAAAACACATAAATTGAAATTCCAAGACCAGCAGTTAAACTAGATAGTTCATGGGGAGCTTTGGCACTTGGGCACATATATTTTTTCTGTCTTTATTAATAATAATAATGATAGCTAACATGTGGTACTTTAAGATTTGCAAGGTATTACTTTCTTTAATGATTGTTGAATGATTGGAGATAGCTACTTTCTTAAGAAGTATTAGCTCCATCTTTCAAATGAGGAAACCAAGATTGAGACTTAGTGAAAGGAAGAGAGTAATTTATGGTCACATATAGTAAATGATAGAAGTGAAATTCTAACTTGTTTATCTGACTTGAGTTCAAGATTCTTTTCTGTTCCAATGCTGTGACCTGGGAGTGAGAGGCAGAGGTTATAGGAAATCTTAAGAGGATTTGAGAAATAACAATTTTTATTTATATAATAAAATACAGTTTGAGAGGGCTTAGTAGAATGTCTTTGTACTATACCACTAATTTGCTGACAGATACTCATAGTCTAGCTGGGGACTCTCACTTTGGCCTCTGGGAATCCTGAGAAGCAAAATGCTACCTTACTGCTAGGAGGGGCACAGAAGAAAGATAAAAGAGTCTCTGACCCTAAGGAACTTCCACTCTAGTTTGACATGAAGAAAAGGATATATCATATGACAGAAAACCACACAACAAGGATCTTATGTTCTTGGGTTTTATACTGACCTGGCCTTGGGTAAGTTGTGTTGGGCACAAGGCCAGTTTGCTTAGCTCAACCTGCTCTCTTTTCTTTTTGTCTCCTGACTGAGATCAAGAGGATAGTACTTCCCACTAAAGATAATCAGAGACATTAACAGAGGATAGTAGCAATAACAAGTTGAGTGAAATTTCACATGCCAGGATGTCAGCGGTCTGTGATTCTACTGATGTTAGATTTCCCAACATTGAATTCAGATTTCAATTTGACTAAAATTTTGAGTTTTTGAGAGTTGTCTAAGAGATGCTCAGTGATCTGTACAGAGCCACATAACTAATTAAATGTAAGAGATATGATTCAAATTCAGATTCTCCTAATTCTAAACATAGTATATTACCCTTTATGCCAAATTCCCTTCTCTTTGACATTTTATCATGCAGAGAATTCTTATTATAATATTTAGTGATGAGTATCCTAATATAGTTGTTTTAGGATACCCATGAGTACTTAGTACATTTGTTTTCTGTACTTTAATTTCTCATTACTGAGAAAGGCAGAGTGCTGTCATGAGCTAAGAGTCAGGATTCTACTACTTTCCAGATTTCTGACCTTAGTGAGTCAATAAACATTTATTAAGCACCTACTATATTCCAGGCACTGTGTTAAGCACTGAGAATACAAGAAAGGCCCAAGATTGTGTCTGCCTTTGAGGAGCTCAGAATCTAGGGAAGAAAGACATACAAATAATTATGGACAAAAAGGCTACAGACAGGATAAACAAGAAATAATCAAAGGCAAGTAGGCACTAGAATTAAAAAGGAATGGGGAAGGCTTTTCTATAGAAAGTAGGAATTTAGTTGGACTTCGAAGGGAGACAGGGATGCCAGGAGGTGGAAATGATAAGGGAGAGTATTCCTTGCTTGTGGGACAGACCAGAGTATCTTGTTTGAGGAATAGCAAGGAGTCTAGAGTTACTGGATTGAAGAGTATATGGGATAGTGGTAAGGTATAAGAGGACTGGAAAGGTTAGAGGGAGGTTGGTTTTGAAAAGCTTTAAATACTACAGGCTTTGATATTTGATCCTGGAGGTGATATTCACTTGGAGTCACTGAAATTTTTTGAGTACCATAGTGATATGGTCAAATCTGCACTTTAGGAAAACCACTTTGACAGCTGAATGGAGGAGAGACTGGAGTGAGGAGAGACAGAGAGTTAGGTAATGCAGTAGATACAATGCTGGGCCTGGAGTCAGGAAGGCCTGAGTTTAAATCCTGCCTCAGAAACTAGCTGTATGAGCCTTAGCAAGTCACTAAATCCTATTTGACTCAGTTTCCTCATCTGTAAAATGAGATGGAGAAGAAAATGACAATCCACTTCAGTTTCTTTGCTAAGAAATTCCTTTTGGAAGGTCATAAAGAATCAGAGACTTTGAAATGATTGAACAACAACAGGGGAGAGACTTGAGACAGACTATTTGCTATATATATTCCAGGCATGAGATTATGAAGTCCTGTACTATGGTAGTGGCAGTGTTGGAGAAGAGAATAGATTAAAATTGAGACATATTGGAAGGTAAAATTGAAAGAGCTTGGCAACAGGTTGAATCTGGGGAATGAGAGTGAGAAGTCCAGGATGACACCTAGGTTATTACAGACATATAACTTCTACAGATTTAAGAGTCTGGACCTCTCCAAGTCTCTTAAGTCCCTTCCAGTTCTAAGATTCATTGATTCTGAGAAAACATTGGTAGGATTTTGAGTATCCACCAGACAGCAATATTTCAACAGGAGTTGGTCTACAGGGTAGCAAAAAAATTGAGTCAGAGGAAACTTGAGAGGTCTTTTAAGTCAGGGACAAAACAATTCTTTAGAATTGAATAGGTAAACAATGAGACTTCATTACCTTTTCCCCTTCTCCCTTCCTCCCCTCCTTCTCTCTCCCCTCCCACTGTAGTCATACTCAACTTATTTTGTAGAGTTCAGAGAACATTAAGAGAGAAATTCTCAATAGAGTTCATTTTTGTTGCTCATATTTCAACCCTGTGCCCCTGTGCTTTAGCTGAACAGGTTTATTTGCTGACCCTAAAGTATACCCCTTTTTCCTACTTTACCCTTCTTTCCCCTCTTCCTCCTCCCCTCCTTGTCCTTTCCTCTTGCCCCTCTTCTTCTTCCTTCTCCTCTCTTCAACCTTCCATCCAACACCCAATCTCTACTAGGGATGTGGCAACTGATTGGAAGGAGGTGGAAGAAGATTGGTGGTCATGAGGGAGAGAGATGAGGTATGAGATTTGAAGTCTAGGAGACTGATTCAGTAATGACTGACAGAAATAGGGAGGTCAGGAAGAGCAGCAATTTGAAGGTATGAAAATCAAAGGAGAGAAGCATTAAAGTTTTTGGTATGATGCTTCAGAAGTGCTGTTTCAGTGACTATTGAATGATGGTTTAAAATTTTATTTATTGAATTAATTTAGAATATTTTTCCATGGTTACATGATTCATGTTCTTTTCTTCCTCTTTTCTCTCCCCTCTCCTGGAGCCAATAAATAGTTCCACCAGGTTTTACATATATCATTGTTCAAAACCTATTTCCATAGAATTAATATTTGCAAGAGAGTGATCATTTAAAGTCAACAACCCCAAACATATCCCCACTGAACTATGTGATCAAGCAAATGTTTTTCTTCTGCATTTCTACTCCCACAGTTCTTTCCCTGGATGTGGATAATGTTCTTTCTCATAAGTCCCTCAGAATTGTCCTGTATCCTTGCATTACTACTACTAGAAAAGTCCATTACATTTGATTGTGCCACAGTGTATCACTCTCTGTGTACAATGTTCTTCTGGTTCTGCTCTTTTCACTCTGTATCAATTCCTGGAGGTCTTTCCAGTTCACATGGAATTTCTCCAGTTGAATGATGGTTTTGTGAATTTTTTTCATTACCTCCTTATCATGACATTCATCTAAAAGCATTATATATTGAAATAATATCCATATTTCATTTACATCCAAGAAGTCAAACAACACAATATCATCTTTACTTCTAGTTCTTTGTGCTCAGCTTTATCTAGCATGTTGAGTAAGACTGAGAACGAAGATAAAAGTTATCCCTTAAATATTTTTCCTCTCTCCCACATTAATTTCTTTTGTATTCAAGAAATAATAGATAATCCCTTCTGTGGTTAACTTAAAACACATATTAATGTAAATTACAAGACCAGTAATTAAACTAGGTAGCTTCACTGGATAATGCTTTCTCGCTAGCTCTAAGGTTGTGAATTCTCTTCCTCTTCAATTTATATTTTTTACACTTTTTTTAAAAAGGTGTTTTCTGAGGGCAATTGGGTGACTCAGTGGATTGAGAATCAGGCCTAGAGATGGGAGGTCCTAGGTTCAAATCTGGCCTCAGACACTTCTTAGCTGTGTGACCCTGGGCAAGTCACTTAATCCCCATTGCCTACCCCTTACTATTCTTCTGCCTTGGAACAAATACATGATACTGATTCTAAGTTAGAAGACAAAGATTTTTTTAAAAGGGTATGTTGTAAATTATAGAGATTAAAGTGCCCTGTATTCATGATAACATCTTTCTAATAAGGGATGTGTACATGGTGGTGGTTGTTGGAGGTGAGCTAAGGATCATAGTGTATTTTTTCAAACAGTGCCTTTTCTTGTTTTTGACTACAAGTGCAGATTTGAGGAAGGTCTGATGTATCTCAGAGTAATGAAATTTTAGAGCTTATAGCTAGAACCGTGTGCAAGGCAGGAAGCAGACAAAGAAGTGGAAATTGTCATTCACCTCCTGTCTCCTGGTTGTGCTTTCCTCTATAGTGCTACCATTCTTCCAAGTGGAGAGCACAGGTAGCATATTGGCTTGATGACCTTTGGGGCTGTCGACTGGTTTTGGCAAAGATATTAATAGCTGATTTATCTTGGCTAAACGCTTCAAGCAATTAATTTGATTCTCGTAAAAAAAAGGTAGAAGGAAAAAGTCTTTCTAAGAACAGGTTGCGATCATTCATCCCTCTTCATTTCATCCCCCCTCCCTAGCTCTTTAGTTAATATTTATGAAACCCCTCATTTTTGTTGACCCTTCAGGAACACCTGCAAACCCCAACAATGTTTAATGATTTTTATCTTTAGGTTGGCATTTGTCAACTCAGCTGGCCTACTTTCCTGTGAAGGTGTTGCTGTGTGGTTTTAGACATTTCAGGGGATTTGTCCACACTCATGGACTCCTGGGCAACTAGAGCTTTTTAATAACACTAGTACTCCAGAGCATATGTTTTGAGAGCTAACTCTTTATCGCACCTCAAGGCAGCACCTAGAAATCCTGTCTGGTGTTTGTCTTGAAACAGGGTGTGGGTTCTTCTTTGTTGCTCCCCCTTATGGTGTCCCTATTGTGCTTGTGATGTCATGAATGGTTGCCATGGAGATGATTGTCACTACCCAGGGATTAGTGAGTTCAGGTGAGGAGAATATAGTAGGATCTTGGAAAAAGGATAACAGCAATAGCATTTGAGGACTTTGACAGTCTGGTTCCAAGGTTACCCTCCCCTCAAATTCTACATTCCAACCCAAGTGCACAACTGGTTGTTTTGGGGACTTTGGCTGAGCTGCCATCTTCTCCCTCCTTGCATTTGTTCCAGCTGTTTTCCGTACAACTTCTACACTAGCACTTCAGAATAATTATCTTTCAGGACCTATTTCAGGTGCAGCCTCTTTGGGGAAGACTTCTTTGCTATTCCTCTTTTTCTTTCTGCATCCTCCCTCCACCCCAAAGTGTTCTCCCTCTCCTTAAATTTTCCCAGGTCATTGTTGTCTGAATCATTCTTCTTTCTTTGCCTCTCTCATTCCACCCCCCCTACTATTATTTATTTGTATATTTGCTCTCTCCCACTTCTTATAGGAAGCTAGAAGCTTCTTGAGGGTAAAGACTGTTTGTTGTTGCTTATGGTCTTTCTATATCTCTGCCTTGGTACAGTGCCTTGTACATACCAAGTAGCCCCTTAAATGTTTCCATTGTTATGGTTGAATAGTGTTACATTTAAGGAATACAAAATGCTTTCCTCAAAACACCCTGGTGAGGTAAATTGTACAAAAATTCTTATTCCCATATTATAAATGAAAATACTGAGGCTCAAGGAGATTGAATAATTGGCCCATATTCCCACAGCTCATAACTGTTGGAGCTGTTAAGTGCTGAAGCAAAGAATCTTCTTGGATGCCAAATTCCATAGTAACAAGAGTGTATATAGCACATGCAAATGTGTGTCTTTTTTTCTTCTCTTCTCTCTCCTCTGTTTCCCTCCCCTTTCCCTCATTCTCTCTCCTGATCCCCCTCCCCTACCATAGTAGAAAGAAAATTAGCTTTCCAACAGCCTGCCTGTCAGTGCCTTTTCTGAGACATTGGCAGGACTTCCAATTTCCTTAGTTTGTATGCCTTGGTCATATATTTTATAATGTGGTGATTAAAATAGCTTTTGTGTTCTTTCTTGGAGGGAACAAAAAAGAATTTTTCTGATACCAGGAGAAACTACTATACTATGAAACCAGTACAAAAAGTGAGAAGGTTTTAGGATGATGATGCCACTGCCTTCTCAAAGATGAGACTATGTGGGTGTGGTACAGAGTGCTTCACTTGTAGTAAAGGGACCCAGATTCTAGTCCTGACTCTTCCACTTTCTGCTCTGGGTGACTCTGGACAACTAAAGGTCCTTGCTGGGCTTTATTTTCCTCATTTGTAAAATGAGAGAGTTGGATTAGGAATCTTGAAATTCTCTTATAGTTCTAAAATTGTATGATCCTGTGATATGCCTTCTTTAATTTAAGGGGAAATTTTTTGGGTATTTTGTAAAAAGAAAATAATTTCCTAAAAGAAGCTATGGAAATCAGAGGAATCCAGGCAAAGAAATTTGGTCTTGACATCTGAGAATGGAGGAGATAAGACTGCAAAAACCTACAAAGGACATTGCTTTCCATCACCGCTCCTCTGCACTGATGAGCTTACTTGCTCATATTTATGAAACAACCTAGAGCTCCCTTCTTATTAATCTGGAGTAATTGGCATAATTTCTTTTGATTTGGAATATTTGTATTTTATTGGTTAGAACACAGAGCTAGTTGAGGTAGTAGAGATACAGCTGCTATAGGTGATGGAAGCCATTTTCTTGTCCAAGAATTAGGAAACATGCTACTGAAGGAAGGGTGAGGAATCTTGAGAGAGAAAGGGAAAAATTCTATGGCTTGAGAGTTAGTCCTTATTCCTCCTTTGGCTTAGTAACTGACTTTTTCCTGTATGATCCTGAGGAAGGTCCCTTTTATGTTTCTGAGTCTTTTCTCCTCTTATAAAATAAAACCACTAATCACTATCCCATAGGGATTTTGTGGGAATAAAGTAGGGTATCAGAAATTATGACATTTTACCTTTTTTTAAGATTTAAATATTTTATTTTTTTAGAAAAATTTTTGATGGTTTCATGATTCATGTTTTTACTTTCCCCTTCACCCCTTTACGCCTCCCCCCATATCCAACACACATTTCCACTGGTTTTAACATGTGTCATCAGTCAAGACTTATTTACATATTATTGATAGTTGCTTTGGTGTGGTCCTTTCAAGTCTACATCCCCAATTATGTCCGCATCAACCCATGTGTTCAAGGGGTTGTTTTTCTTCTGTGTTTCCACTTCTGTAGTTCTTCCTTTGAATGTGGGTAGCATTCTTTTCCATAAATCCCTCAGAATTGTCCTGGGTCATTGCATTACTGCTAGTGCAGAAGTCCATTACATTTGATTTTACCACAGTGTATCAGTCTCTGTACACAATGTTCTTCTGGCTCTGCTCCTTTCACTCTGCATCAGTTCCTAGAGGTCTTTCCAGTTCACATGGAATTAATCCAGTTTATTATTCCTTTGAGCACAATAGTATTCCACCACTAGCATATACCACAATTTGTCCAGCCATTCCCAAATTGAAGGGCATATACTCATTTTCTAGTTTTTTGGCACCACAAAAAGTATGGCTATAAATATTTTTGTACAAGTCTTTTTATTTATGATCTCTTCGGGGTACAAACCCAGCAATGCTATGGCTGGATTGAAGGGCAGACAGTCTTTTAGAGCTCTTTGGGCATAATTCCAAATTGCCATCCAGAATGGTTGGATTAGTTCACAACTTCATCAGCAATGCATTAATGTCTCAATTTTGCCACATCCCCTCCAATATTCAGTACTCTCCCCTGCTATCATTTTAGCCAATCTGCTAGGTGTAAAGTGGTACCTCAGAGTTGCTTTGATTTATATTTCTCTAATTATTAGAGATTTAGAACACTTTCTCATATGCTTATTGATAGTTTTGATTTCTTTATCTGAAAACTGCCTATTCATGTCCCTTGTCCATTTTATTTATTTATCAATTGGGGAATGGCTTGATTTTTTTATATGATTGATTTAGCTACTTGCATATATGTGTAATTAGACCTCTGTCAGAGTTTTTTGTTACAAAGATTTTTTCCCCAGTTTGTTCTTTCCCTTCTGATTTTGGTTGCATTGTTTTTGTTTGTACAAAAACTTTTTAATTTAATATAATCAAAATTATTTATTTTACATTTTGTAATTTTTTCTAACTCTTGCTTGGTTTTAAAAATTTTCCTTTCCCATAGATCTGACAAGTATACTATTCTGTGTTGAATTAATTTACTTATAGTTTCCTTCTTTTTATTCAGGTCATTCATCAATTCTGAATTTATCTTGGTGTTGGGTGTGAGATGTTGATCTAAACCTAATCTCTCCCATATTGTTTTCCAATTTTCCCAATAGTTTTTTGTCAAACAGTGGATTTTTGTCCCCAAAATTGTGCTCTTTGGGTTTATCATACACTGCCTTGCTGATGTCACTTACCCCAAGTCTATTCCATTGATCCTCTCTTCTGTCTCTTAGCCAGTAACATATCATTTTGATGACCATTGCTTTATAGTATAGTTTAATATCTGGTACTGCTAGACCACCTTCCTTCATGTTTTTTTCATTATTTCCCTTGATATTCTTGATCTTTTGTTATTCCAAATGAAATTTGTTATAGTTTTTTCTAATTCAGTAAAGAAGTTTTTTGGTAGTTTGATAGGTATGACACTAAATAGGTAAATTAATTTGGGTAGGATGGTCATTTTTATTATGTTAGCTCATCCTACACATGAGCAATCAATGTTTTTTCCAATTGTTTAGATCTAGTTTTAATTGTTTGGAAAGTGTTTTGTAGTTGTGTTCGTATAATTCCTGTATTTGTTTTGGTAGATAGATTCTTAAGTATTTTATATTGTCTAGGGTGATTTTAAATGGTGTTTCTCTTTCTACTTCTTGCTGCTGTGATGTGTTGGAAATATATAAAAATGCTGATGATTTATGTGTACTTATTTTGTATCCTGCAACTTTGCTAAAGTTGTTGATTATTTCTACTAGCTTTTTAGTTGATTCTCTAGGATTTTTAAGTATACCGTAATATCATCTGCAAAGAGTGATAGCTTAGTCTCCTCATTGCCTACCTTCAATTTCTTTTTCTTCTCTTATTGCTACTGCTTGTGTTTCTAGTACAATGTTAAATAATAGAGGCGATAATGGGTATCCTTGTTTCACACCTGGGAAGGCTTCTAATTTATCCCCATTGCATATAATGCTTGTTGATAGCTTTAGATATATACTGTTTATTATTTTTAGGAAAGGTCCTTCTATTCCTGTACTTTATATTGTTTTCAAAAGGAATGGGTGTTGTATTTTGTCAAAGGCTTTTTTAGCATCTATTGAGATAATCATGTGGTTTTTGTTGGTTTGCTTGTTGATATGGTCAATTATGTGAATGATTTTCCTTATGTTGAACCATCCTTGCATTCCTGGTATAAATCCCACCTGATCATAATGAATAATCCTCATAATCACATGAATCTTCTTGCTAGTATTCTGTTTAAGATTTTTGCATCTATGTTCATTAAGGAGATTGGTCTGTAGTTTTCATTCTTTGTTTTTGATCTACCTGGCTTTGGGAACACTACCATATTTGTATCATAAAAGGAGTTTGGGGCAGCTGGGTAGCTCAGTGGATTGAGAGTCAGGCCTAGAGACAGGAGGTCCAAGGTTCCAATCCAGCCTCAGACACTTCCCAGCTGTGTGACACTGGAAAAGTCACTTGACCCCCATTGCCCACCCTTACCACTCTTCCACCTAAGAGCCAAATACAGAGAAGTTAAGGGTTTAAAAAAATAAAAGGAGTTTGGTAGAACTTCTTCTTTACTTATTATTTCAAATAGTTTGTATAGTATTAGAATTAGTTGTTCTTGGAAGGTTTGATAGAATTTACTTGTGAATCCATCTGTTATTGGGGATTTTTTCTTAGGGAGTTCTTTGATGGCTTGTTCAATTTCTTTTTGTGATATGGGATTATTTAAGTATTCTATTTCTTCTACTGTTAATCTAGGCAATTTATATTTTTGTAAATATTCATCCATCTCATCTAGATTGCTATATTTATTGCCATATAATTGGACAAAATAGTTTTTTTTTTGTCAGTCCAGTTTTGTGATTTTATTTCATGCACCTGGTCTTTTTTTTTTTTAACATTTATTAATATACATTTTTAACATGGTTGCCTGATTCATACTCCTCTTATCCCCTTCACCCCCCTCCACCGCCCTCCGCACTCCCCCCACCCATGGCCGATGCGCATTTCCACTAGTTTTGT